>NW_027507825.1:2118026-2524084 GCF_037356315.1 Lithobates pipiens
TTGATATTCTGCATCATGCATATTTGCTAAAAAAAAAAAAAAAAAGTTATATTTAATTTACATTTTTATTTTGATTTACTTTAATTTAATTTACTTTTTTTTTTTTTTTTTTTCATCCTCTTTTCCTCATTTTTATTATCTCTTGATGTACTGCATCCTGCATATTTGCTAAAAAAATAAAATAAATAAAAAGTTATATTTAATTTACATTTTTTTTTTTTTTTTTTCCTCTTTTCCTACTTTTTATTATCTCTTGATGTTCTGCATCCTGCATATTTACTAAAAAAATAAAATAAATAAAAAGTTATATTTCATTTACATTTTTTTTATTTTTATTTTTTCATCCTCTTTTCCTCCTTTTTATTATCTCTTGATGTTCTGCATCCTGCATATTTGCTAAAAAAATAAAATAAATAAAAAGTTATATTTAATTTACATTTTTTTTATTTTTATTTTTTCATCCTCTTTTCCTACTTTTTATTTCCTGTCACATCATGGCAGCATACACTCTGGGCTGTGACTCCACCTCCACAACCTGATAGGACCACATAACTATAAGATGACGATACGGCCCCCGCCCCGGCATTCTCAAATTTTTCCTCACCTGTTGGGACCGCAGGGATCAGCACCCCCTTAACGCTTCGTCCTCAGCCAGGTTCTAGCCTCCCCTGGTTGGAAGTCCTTACCGGTACTTCCTCTAAACGAAGCTAAATGGAAGGAACCCGGCTCTGGTGACCTCAGGGGTATGTTTCAAAACTCTCTCTGTGACCTCGGCGGCCAATTTAAAAAGCTGATTGACTAAAGCTGCATTGCACTTGGTGTCCAGAGCCTAGATCAGTGATGGCAAACCTTGGCACCCCAGATGTTTTGGAACTACATTTCCCATGATGCTCCACTACACTGCAGAGTGCCAGAGCATCATGGGAAATGTAGTTCCAAAACATCTGGGGTGCCAAAGTTCGCCATCACTGGCCTAGATTGAGGTAGTTACTTTTCCTGCCTTTCATTTTTCAAGATCCTCATTCACCATACTGAGGTAAGTGGCTGATTATTACTATATCAATGTATTTTTTTTTTTGCCCTTACTGCTGTGTTTCCTCTTTTTCTGTCCGCTGGCCATTCAGGATCCGGGATGCAGTTTCAAACGTGCTGGAGATGAAAGCAGCCTTTCAGGCCCTCCTGGCCTTCAGTACTTACCTGAGGGGGAAACGAGTCCTTCTGAAGATGGGCGTAGTGCATTGTGGGCCGTGAGCGCTACACGAATATGGTGCGAACAGTCCACAAAGTTCAGAATTCGCCGAACAGGCGAATGGCTAGGGAGTCGATCCCTAGCGGCCAGCAAGGGGTTCATTTATTACATTTCTCATTTTTGTTTGTGTCACAAAGAATGGTTGGTGACAGTAATAGGGGGTGACGGGTTCTCTTTATGGAGAGATCCGGGGTCTATAATGAATGTAAACATCCCATGTGACAGTAATAGGAGGTGACGGGTCCTCTTTATGGAGAGATCCGGGGTATATAATGAATGTAAACATCCCATGTGACAGTAATAGGAGGTGACGGGTCCTCTTTATGGAGAGATCCGGGGTCTATAATGAATGTAAACATCCCATGTGACAGTAATAGGAGGTGACGGGTCCTCTTTATGGAGAGATCCGGGGTCTATAATGAATGTAAACATCCCATGTGACAGTAATAAGAGGTGACAGGTCCTCTTTATGGAGAGATCCGGGGTCTATAATGTAAACATCCCATGTGACAGTAATAGGAGGTGACGGGTCCTCTTTATGGAGAGATCCGGGGTCTATAATGAATGTAAACATCCCATGTGACAGTAATAGGAGGTGACAGGTCCTCTTTATGGAGAGATCCGGGGTCTATAATGAATGTAAACATCCCATGTGACAGTAATAGGAGGTGACAGGTCCTCTTTATGGAGAGATCCGGGGTCTATAATGAATGTAAACATCCCATGTGACAGTAATAGGAGGAGACGTGTCTTCTTTATGGAGAGATCCGGGGTCTATAATGAATGTAAACATCCCATGTGACAGTAATAGGAGGTGACGGGTCCTCTTTATGGAGAGATCCGGGGTCTATAATGAATGTAAACATCCCATGTGACAGTAATAGGGGGTGACGTGTCCTCTTTATGGAGAGATCCGGGGTCTATAATGAATGTAAACATCCCATGTGACAGTAATAGGGGGTGACGGGTCCTCTTTATGGAGAGATCCGGGGTCTATAATGAATGTAAACATCCCATGTGACAGTAATAGGGGGTGACGGGTCCTCTTTATGGAGAGATCCGGGGTCTATAATGAATGTAAACATCCCATGTGACAGTAATAGGAGGTGACAGGTCCTCTTTATGGAGAGATCCGGGGTCTATAATGAATGTAAACATCCCATGTGACAGTAATAGGAGGTGACAGGTCCTCTTTATGGAGAGATCCGGGGTCTATAATGAATGTAAACATCCCATGTGACAGTAATAGGAGGAGACGTGTCTTCTTTATGGAGAGATCCGGGGTCTATAATGAATATAAACATCCCATGTGACAGTAATAGGAGGTGACGGGTCCTCTTTATGGAGAGATCCGGGGTCTATAATGAATGTAAACATCCCATGTGACAGTAATAGGGGGTGACGTGTCCTCTTTATGGAGAGATCCGGGGTCTATAATGAATGTAAACATCCCATGTGACAGTAATAGGGGGTGACGGGTCCTCTTTATGGAGAGATCCGGGGTCTATAATGAATGTAAACATCTCATGTGACAGTAATAGGAGGTGACGGGTCCTCTTTATGGAGGGATCCGGGGTATATAATGAATGTAAACATCCCATGTGACAGTAATAGGAGGTGACGGGTCCTCTTTATGGAGAGATCCGGGGTCTATAATGAATGTAAACATCTCATGTGACAGTAATAGGAGGTGACGGGTCCTCTTTATGGAGAGATCCGGGGTCTATAATGAATATAAACATCCCATGTGACAGTAATAGGAGGTGACGGGTCCTCTTTATGGAGAGATCCGGGGTCTATAATGAATGTAAACATCCCATGTGACAGTAATAGGAGGTGACGGGTCCTCTTTATGGAGAGATCCGGGGTCTATAATGAATGTAAACATCCCATGTGACAGTAATAGGGGGTGACGTGTCCTCTTTATGGAGAGATCCGGGGTCTATAATGAATGTAAACATCCCATGTGACAGTAATAGGGGGTGACGGGTTCTCTTTATGGAGAGATCCGGGGTCTATAATGAATGTAAACATCTCATGTGACAGTAATAGGAGGTGACGGGTCCTCTTTATGGAGGGATCCGGGGTATATAATGAATGTAAACATCCCATGTGACAGTAATAGGAGGTGACGGGTCCTCTTTATGGAGAGATCCGGGGTCTATAATGAATGTAAACATCCCATGTGACAGTAATAGGAGGTGACGGGTCCTCTTTATGGAGGGATCCGGGGTATATAATGAATGTAAACATCCCATGTGACAGTAATAGGAGGTGACGGGTCCTCTTTATGGAGAGATCCGGGGTCTATAATGAATGTAAACATCCCATGTGACAGTAATAGGAGGTGACGGGTCCTCTTTATGGAGGGATCCGGGGTATATAATGAATGTAAACATCCCATGTGACAGTAATAGGAGGTGACGGGTCCTCTTTATGGAGGGATCCGGGGTATATAATGAATGTAAACATCCCATGTGACAGTAATAGGAGGTGACGGATCCTCTTTATGGAGGGATCCGGGGTATATAATGAATGTAAACATCCCATGTGACAGTAATAGGAGGTGACGGGTCCTCTTTATGGAGAGATCCGGGGTCTATAATGAATGTAAACATCCCATGTGACAGTAATAGGGGGTGACGGGTCCTCTTTATGGAGAGACCCGGGGTCTATAATGAATGTAAACATCCCGTGTGACAGTAATAGGAGGTGACGGGTCCTCTTTATGGAGAGATCCGGGGTCTATAATGAATGTAAACATCCCATGTGACAGTAATAGGGGGTGGCGGGTCCTCTTTATGGAGAGACCCGGGGTCTATAATGAATGTAAACATCCCGTGTGACAGTAATAGGAGGTGACGGGTCCTCTTTATGGAGAGATCCGGGGTCTATAATGAATGTAAACATCCCATGTGACAGTAATAGGGGGTGACGGATCCTCTTTATGGAGAGATCCGGGGTCTATAATGAATGTAAACATCCCATGTGACAGTAATAGGGGGTGACGGGTCCTCTTTATGGAGAGATCCGGGGTATATAATGAATGTAAACATCTCATGTGACAGTAATAGGAGGTGACGGGTCCTCTTTATGGAGGGATCCGGGGTATATAATGAATGTAAACATCCCATGTGACAGTAATAGGTGGTGACGGGTCCTCTTTATGGAGAGATCCGGGGTCTATAATGAATGTAAACATCTCATGTGACAGTAATAGGAGGTGACGGGTCCTCTTTATGGAGGGATCCGGGGTCTATAATGAATGTAAACATCTCATGTGACAGTAATAGGAGGTGACGGGTCCTCTTTATGGAGGGATCCGGGGTCTATAATGAATGTAAACATCTCATGTGACAGTAATAGGAGGTGACGGGTCCTCTTTATGGAGGGATCCGGGGTATATAATGAATGTAAACATCCCATGTGACAGTAATAGGAGGTGACGGGTCCTCTTTATGGAGAGATCCGGGGTCTATAATGAATGTAAACATCTCATGTGACAGTAATAGGAGGTGACGGGTCCTCTTTATGGAGGGATCCGGGGTATATAATGAATGTAAACATCCCATGTGACAGTAATAGGAGGTGACGGGTCCTCTTTATGGAGAGATCCGGGGTCTATAATGAATGTAAACATCCCATGTGACAGTAATAGGGGGTGACGGGTCCTCTTTATGGAGAGACCCGGGGTCTATAATGAATGTAAACATCCCATGTGACAGTAATAGGAGGTGACGGGTCCTCTTTATGGAGAGATTCGGGTTCTATAATGTAAACATCCCATGTGACAGTAATAGGAGGTGACGGGTCCTCTTTATGGAGAGATCCGGGGTCTATAATGAATGTAAACATCCCATGTGACAGTAATAGGAGGTGACGGGTCCTCTTTATGGAGAGTTCCGGGGTCTATAATGAATGTAAACATCCCATGTGACAGTAATAGGGGGTGACGGGTCCTCTTTATGGAGAGATCCGGGGTCTATAATGAATGTAAACATCCCATGTGACAGTAATAGGGGGTGACGGGTCCTCTTTATGGAGAGATCCGGGGTCTATAATGAATGTAAACATCCCATGTGACAGTAATAGGGGGTGACGGGTCCTCTTTATGGAGAGATCCGGGGTCTATAATGAATGTAAACATCCCGTGTGACAGTAATAGGGGGTGACGGATCCTCTTTATGGAGAGATCCGGGGTCTATAATGAATGTAAACATCCCATGTGACAGTAATAGGGGGTGACGGGTCCTCTTTATGGAGAGATCCGGGGTCTATAATGAATGTAAACATCCCATGTGACAGTAATAGGGGGTGACGGGTCCTCTTTATGGAGAGATCCGGGGTCTATAATGAATGTAAACATCCCATGTGACAGTAATAGGGGGTGACGGGTCCTCTTTATGGAGAGATCCGGGGTCTATAATGAATGTAAACATCCCATGTGACAGTAATAGGGGGTGACGGGTCCTCTTTATGGAGAGATCCGGGGTCTATAATGAATGTAAACATCCCATGTGACAGTAATAGGAGGTGACGGGTCCTCTTTATGGAGAGATCCGGGGTCTATAATGAATGTAAACATCCCATGTGACAGTAATAGGGGGTGACGGGTCCTCTTTATGGAGAGATCCGGGGTCTATAATGAATGTAAACATCGCATGTGACAGTAATAGGGGGTGACGGGTCCTCTTTATGGAGAGATCCGGGGTCTATAATGAATGTAAACATCCCATGTGACAGTAATAGGGGGTGACGGGTCCTCTTTATGGAGAGATCCGGGGTCTATAATGAATGTAAACATCCCGTGTGACAGTAATAGGAGGTGACGGGTCCTCTTTATGGAGAGATCCGGGGTCTATAATGAATGTAAACATCCCGTGTGACAGTAATAGGGGGTGACGGATCCTCTTTATGGAGGGATCTGGGGTCTATAATGAATGTAAACATCCCATGTGACAGTAATAGGGGGTGACGGGTCCTCTTTATGGAGAGATCCGGGGTATATAATGAATGTAAACATCTCATGTGACAGTAATAGGAGGTGACGGGTCCTCTTTATGGAGGGATCCGGGGTATATAATGAATGTAAACATCCCATGTGACAGTAATAGGTGGTGACGGGTCCTCTTTATGGAGAGATCCGGGGTCTATAATGAATGTAAACATCTCATGTGACAGTAATAGGAGGTGACGGGTCCTCTTTATGGAGGGATCCGGGGTCTATAATGAATGTAAACATCTCATGTGACAGTAATAGGAGGTGACGGGTCCTCTTTATGGAGGGATCCGGGGTCTATAATGAATGTAAACATCTCATGTGACAGTAATAGGAGGTGACGGGTCCTCTTTATGGAGGGATCCGGGGTATATAATGAATGTAAACATCCCATGTGACAGTAATAGGAGGTGACGGGTCCTCTTTATGGAGAGATCCGGGGTCTATAATGAATGTAAACATCTCATGTGACAGTAATAGGAGGTGACGGGTCCTCTTTATGGAGGGATCCGGGGTATATAATGAATGTAAACATCCCATGTGACAGTAATAGGAGGTGACGGGTCCTCTTTATGGAGAGATCCGGGGTCTATAATGAATGTAAACATCCCATGTGACAGTAATAGGGGGTGACGGGTCCTCTTTATGGAGAGACCCGGGGTCTATAATGAATGTAAACATCCCATGTGACAGTAATAGGAGGTGACGGGTCCTCTTTATGGAGAGATTCGGGTTCTATAATGTAAACATCCCATGTGACAGTAATAGGAGGTGACGGGTCCTCTTTATGGAGAGATCCGGGGTCTATAATGAATGTAAACATCCCATGTGACAGTAATAGGAGGTGACGGGTCCTCTTTATGGAGAGTTCCGGGGTCTATAATGAATGTAAACATCCCATGTGACAGTAATAGGGGGTGACGGGTCCTCTTTATGGAGAGATCCGGGGTCTATAATGAATGTAAACATCCCATGTGACAGTAATAGGGGGTGACGGGTCCTCTTTATGGAGAGATCCGGGGTCTATAATGAATGTAAACATCCCATGTGACAGTAATAGGGGGTGACGGGTCCTCTTTATGGAGAGATCCGGGGTCTATAATGAATGTAAACATCCCGTGTGACAGTAATAGGGGGTGACGGGTCCTCTTTATGGAGAGATCCGGGGTCTATAATGAATGTAAACATCCCGTGTGACAGTAATAGGGGGTGACGGATCCTCTTTATGGAGAGATCCGGGGTCTATAATGAATGTAAACATCCCATGTGACAGTAATAGGGGGTGACGGGTCCTCTTTATGGAGAGATCCGGGGTCTATAATGAATGTAAACATCCCATGTGACAGTAATAGGGGGTGACGGGTCCTCTTTATGGAGAGATCCGGGGTCTATAATGAATGTAAACATCCCATGTGACAGTAATAGGGGGTGACGGGTCCTCTTTATGGAGAGATCCGGGGTCTATAATGAATGTAAACATCCCATGTGACAGTAATAGGGGGTGACGGGTCCTCTTTATGGAGAGATCCGGGGTCTATAATGAATGTAAACATCCCATGTGACAGTAATAGGAGGTGACGGGTCCTCTTTATGGAGAGATCCGGGGTCTATAATGAATGTAAACATCGCATGTGACAGTAATAGGGGGTGACGGGTCCTCTTTATGG
The DNA here is from genome assembly GCF_037356315.1 of Lithobates pipiens. NCBI lineage: Eukaryota > Metazoa > Chordata > Amphibia > Anura > Ranidae > Lithobates > Lithobates pipiens. The sequence goes on from NW_027507825.1 coordinate 2,125,942, forward strand.
AGAGATCCGGGGTCTATAATGAATGTAAACATCCCATGTGACAGTAATAGGGGGTGACGGGTCCTCTTTATGGAGAGATCCGGGGTCTATAATGAATGTAAACATCCCGTGTGACAGTAATAGGAGGTGACGGGTCCTCTTTATGGAGAGATCCGGGGTCTATAATGAATGTAAACATCCCGTGTGACAGTAATAGGGGGTGACGGGTCCTCTTTATGGAGAGATCCGGGGTCTATAATGAATGTAAACATCCCGTGTGACAGTAATAGGGGGTGACGGGTCCTCTTTATGGAGAGATCCGGGGTCTATAATGAATGTAAACATCCCATGTGACAGTAATAGGAGGTGACGGGTCCTCTTTATGGAGAGATCCGGGGTCTATAATGAATGTAAACATCGCATGTGACAGTAATAGGGGGTGACGGGTCCTCTTTATGGAGAGATCCGGGGTCTATAATGAATGTAAACATCCCATGTGACAGTAATAGGGGGTGACGGGTCCTCTTTATGGAGAGATCCGGGGTCTATAATGAATGTAAACATCCCGTGTGACAGTAATAGGGGGTGACGGGTCCTCTTTATGGAGAGATCTGGGGTCTATAATGAATGTAAACATCCCGTGTGACAGTAATAGGGGGTGACGGGTCCTCTTTATGGAGAGATCTGGGGTCTATAATGAATGTAAACATCCCGTGTGACAGTAATAGGGGGTGACGGGTCCTCTTTATGGAGAGATCTGGGGTCTATAATGAATGTAAACATCCCATGTGACAGTAATAGGGGGTGACGGGTCCTCTTTATGGAGAGATCCGGGGTCTATAATGAATGTAAACATCCCGTGTGACAGTAATAGGGGGTGACGGGTCCTCTTTATGGAGAGATCCGGGGTCTATAATGAATGTAAACATCCCGTGTGACAGTAATAGGGGGTGACGGATCCTCTTTATGGAGGGATCTGGGGCCAAGATCAACATTTTCGAATGCTTTGGATTTGATTTTTTTTTTTTAGAAATGGCACCGTTGACATCTGGGTAACCTGGAAGTGAAGTCATGCCACAGCTGAGAGCCGATCTAGGCTTTGGTCTGCTCCCTGATTGGCCCGGCTGGTCACCTAGGTCTCCCGGTGGGACAGGAGAGCCTGAGATGGCCGGTGGAAGGCGGCGGGGGTGTACCCTCCCCTCCCGCTGCCCGTAAAAGCCATCCAGCAGCTAGTTAGCCGCTAGCATTGCTTTTACAAGGGAGCCGATCGCCGGCTCTTAAAAATAAAAAAAATAAACGGTACCAGCTGTTGGCATCGTCCCGGTATAACCGGTATAACCGCTGGAAGTCCAGCGATGTACCAGTACATTGCTGGTCCAGAAGTGGCTGAAGGTCCTTAGTGAGCAAGCGCTCCCACCAAAAATGTTGCGTCCACCACACATGCGTTGCTATGAAGGGTAATTGATTGAAGATTTTTTTCTACTATTTTCCAAGGCAACCCTCGAGGTGCCCCCCCCCCCCCCCCCTCCAGACCAACCCAGAAGGGTCTCCGTCAATGGCCGACCATATGGTCGCAGCCACTCCAAGGGTTGGCCAACCTCGGTAAGGAAGATGAGAAAATGGCACGATAAAGCCCCGACAATCACTGACAAGTTTTTTGTTGAAATTGGGGGGTAGAGGAAAAAAAGGGGGGGGGAGGGAAGGAGGGTAAAAGGGGGAAAAAGCAGGGCCAGAAGAGGAAGAAAGAGAATAGAGTGGACCAGTGTGGTCTATAAGAGGAGAGGTAGAGAAGAGAGACTCCAGTGGTTCCCCAGGGTCGGGTCCTTCCCTCTCCAAGGCATCCATCGGGGGGCGGTGTGTTCCTCCTCCATATCTCCCAACGATGACGTAAGCTGCTCCATGCGATAGATGTCAAAAACCCTCGCCGGGGCGGACCGCCCCTTCCACATACTGGGTATACACGCCCCGGCTGCATTCCAGAGGTGTTTTAATAGAGACTTACGATACTTCTTACCCGCAAGAGGGGTCAGGTTGAGGAAAATCGCTGCTGGGTTATCCCTAAGGTCAACGGCCGTGAGGTCGTGAATAATCTTGAGGACTCCAGAAGTGGGTCAGGTGTGGGCACTCCCAAAAGATATGTAGCAGCGTACCTGCTTGAGCACCGCATCTCCGGCAAAGTGGGCTGTGCCCAGGAAACATGGCTGCCAGGACCGTAGGGGGTCCTGTACCAGCGGGTCAAACTTTTGTAAGTAATTTTGTGATATTTGCTGCACAAGGAGGACTTGTGCGCAAAAAGGAGTGCAGGAGATTGAAGATTTTTACCTTTTTCTTGCATTGCCAACAATTCTATCAAAGTGACTGCTAAGTGGGCGGATCCTTTTCCACTATAACCCCACCCCCGATCAGTCTCTGCGCTGCCACAACAAAATCATGCATCCCTCCATGTGTGCCCACAGATGCAAGTAGGAGCTGGGCAGGGCTGGGCAGGGGATCTCCACTAACCTGATCCTCCCCACCAACCTGATCCTCTCCCCCAACCTGATCCTCTCCCCCAACCTGATCCTCTCCACCAACCTGATCCTCTCCCCCAACCTGATCCTCTCCCCCAACCTGATCCTCTCCACCAACCTGATCCTCTCCACCAACCTGATCCTCTCCACCAACCTGATCCTCTCCACCAAACTGATCCTCTCCACCAACCTGATCCTCTCCACCAACCTGATCCTTTCCACCAACCTGATCCTTTCCACCAACCTGATCCTCTCCACCAACCTGATCCTCTCCCCCAACCTGATCCTCTCCCCCAACCTGATCCTTTCCACCAACCTGATCCTCTCCACCAACCTGATCCTCTCCCCCAACCTGATCCTCTCCACCAACCTGATCCTCTCCACCAACCTGATCCTTTCCGACAACCTGATCCTCTCCACCAACCTGATCCTTTCCACCAACCTGATCCTCTCCACCAACCTGATCCTTTCCGACAACCTGATCCTCTCCACCAACCTGATCCTCTCCACCAAACTGATCCTTTCCGACAACCTGATCCTCTCCCCCAACCTGATCCTCTCCACCAACCTGATCCTCTCCCCCAACCTGATCCTCTCCACCAACCTGATCCTCTCCACCAACCTGATCCTCTCCCCCAACCTGATCCTCTCCACCAACCTGATCCTCTCCACCAACCTGATCCTCTCCCCCAACCTGATCCTCTCCACCAACCTGATCCTTTCCACCAACCTGATCCTCTCCACTAACCTGATCCTTTCCGACAACCTGATCCTCTCCACCAACCTGATCCTCTCCACCAAACTGATCCTCTCCACCAACCTGATCCTCTCCACCAACCTGATCCTCTCCACCAAACTGATCCTCTCCACCAAACTGATCCTCTCCACCAACCTGATCCTCTCCACCAACCTGATCCTCTCCACCAAACTGATCCTCTCCACCAACCTGATCCTCTCCACCAACCTGATCCTCTCCACCAACCTGATCCTCTCCCCCAACCTGATCCTCTCCACCAACCTGATCCTCTCCACCAACCTGATCCTTTCCACCAACCTGATCCTCTCCACCAACCTGATCCTTTCCGACAACCTGATCCTCTCCACCAACCTGATCCTCTCCACCAAACTGATCCTCTCCACCAACCTGATCCTCTCCACCAACCTGATCCTCTCCACCAACCTGATCCTCTCCACCAAACTGATCCTCTCCACCAACCTGATCCTCTCCACCAACCTGATCCTCTCCACCAACCTGATCCTTTCCACCAACCTGATCCTCTCCACCAACCTGATCCTCTCCACCAACCTGATCCTCTCCACCAAACTGATCCTTTCCGACAACCTGATCCTCTCCACCAAACTGATCCTCTCCACCAACCTGATCCTCTCCACCAACCTGATCCTCTCCACCAACCTGATCCTCTCCACCAACCTGATCCTTTCCACCAACCTGATCCTCTCCACCAACCTGATCCTCTCCACCAACCTGATCCCTTCCACCAAACTGATCCTCTCCACCAACCTGATCCTTTCCACCAACCTGATCCTCTCCCCCAACCTGATCCTCTCCACCAACCTGATCCTCTCCACCAACCTGATCCTCTCCACCAACCTGATCCTCTCCCCCAACCTGATCCTCTCCACCAACCTGATCCTCTCCACCAACCCGATCCTCTCCACCAACGTGATCCTCTCCACCAACCTGATCCTCTCCACCAACCCGATCCTCTCCACCAACCCGATCCTCTCCACCAACCTGATCCTCTCCACCAACCTGATCCTCTCCACCAACGTGATCCTCTCCACCAACCTGATCCTCTCCACCAACCTGATCCTTTCCCCCAACCTGATCCTCTCCACCAACCTGATCCTTTCCGACAACCTGATCCTCTCCACCAACCTGATCCTCTCCACCAAACTGATCCTCTCCACCAACCTGATCCTCTCCACCAACCTGATCCTCTCCACCAAACTGATCCTCTCCACCAACCTGATCCTCTCCACCAACCTGATCCTCTCCACCAACCTGATCCTTTCCACCAACCTGATCCTCTCCACCAACCTGATCCTCTCCACCAACCTGATCCTCTCCACCAACCTGATCCTCTCCACCAACCTGATCCTCTCCACCAAACTGATCCTTTCCGACAACCTGATCCTCTCCACCAACCTGATCCTCTCCCCCAACCTGATCCTCTCCACCAACCTGATCCTTTCCACCAACCTGATCCTCTCCACCAACCTGATCCTCTCCACCAACCTGATCCTCTCCACTAACCTGATCCTTTCCACCAACCTGATCCTCTCCACCAACCTGATCCTCTCCACCAAACTGATCCTCTCCACCAACCTGATCCTCTCCACCAACCTGATCCTCTCCACCAACCTGATCCTCTCCCCCAACCTGATCCTTTCCACCAACCTGATCCTTTCCACCAACCTGATCCTCTGCACCAACCTGATCCTTTCCGACAACCTGATCCTCTCCACCAACCTGATCCTCTCCACCAACCTGATCCTTTCCACCAACCTGATCCTCTCCTCCAAACTGATCCTCTCCACCAGCCTGATCCTCTCCACCAACCTGATACTCTCCACCAACCCGATCCTCTGCACCAACCTGATCCTCTCCACCAACCTGATCCTTTCCACCAACCTGATCCTCTCCACCAACCTGATCCTCTCCACCAACCTGATCCTTTCCACCAACCTGATCCTCTCCACCAACCTGATCCTCTCCACCAACCTGATCCCTTCCACCAAACTGATCCTCTCCACCAACCTGATCCTTTCCACCAACCTGATCCTCTCCCCCAACCTGATCCTCTCCACCAACCTGATCCTCTCCACCAACCTGATCCTCTCCCCCAACCTGATCCTCTCCACCAACCTGATCCTCTCCACCAACCCGATCCTCTCCACCAACGTGATCCTCTCCACCAACCTGATCCTCTCCCCCAACCTGATCCTCTCCACCAACCTGATCCTCTCCCCCAACCTGATCCTCTCCACCAACCTGATCCTCTCCACCAACCTGATCCTCTCCCCCAACCTGATCCTCTCCACCAACCTGATCCTCTCCACCAACCCGATCCTCTCCACCAACCCGATCCTCTCCACCAACCTGATCCTCTCCACCAACCTGATCCTCTCCACCAACGTGATCCTCTCCACCAACCTGATCCTCTCCACCAACCTGATCCTTTCCCCCAACCTGATCCTCTCCACCAACCTGATCCTCTCCACCAACCTGATCCTCTCCACCAACCTGATCCTCTCCCCCAACCTGATCCTCTCCACCAACCTGATCCTCTCCACCAACCTGATCCTCTCCACCAACGTGATCCTCTCCACCAACCTGATCCTCTCCACCAACCTGATCCTTTCCCCCAACCTGATCCTCTCCACCAACCTGATCCTCTCCACCAACCTGATCCTCTCCACCAACGTGATCCTCTCCACCAACCTGATCCTTTCCCCCAACCTGATCCTCTCCACCAACCTGATCCTCTCCACCAACCTGATCCTCTCCACCAACCTGATCCTCTCCCCCAACCCGATCCTCTCCACCAACCTGATCCTCTCCACCAACCTGATCCTCTCCCCCAACCTGATCCTCTCCACCAACCTGATCCTCTCCACCAAACTGATCCTTTCTACCAACCTGATCCTCTCCACCAACCCGATCCTCTCCACCAACCTGATCCTCTCCACCAACCTGATCCTCTCCACTAACCTGATCCTTTCTACCAACCTGATCCTCTCCACCAACGTCAGGACTCTGCAGGCCAGTCAAGTTCCTCCACCCCAAACTCGCTCATCCATGTCTTTATGGACCTTGCTTTCTGCACTGGTGGGCAGTCGTGTTGGAAGAGGAAGGGGCCGTCCCCAAACTCCTCCCACAAAGTTGTTTGCATGAAATTGTCCTAAATGTCTTGGTATGCTGACGCCTTAAGAGTTCCCTTCACTGGAACTAAGGGGCCAAACCAACCCCTGAAAAACAACCCCACACCATAATGTCCCCTACACCAAATGGTTTGAACTAGTGCACAAAGCAAGGTCCATAAAGACGTGGATGAGCGAGTTTGGGGTGGAGGAACTTGACTGGCCTGCACAGAGTCCTGACCTCAACCCCATAGAACACCTTTGGGGTGAATTAGAGCGCAGACAGCAATCCAGGCCTTCTCATCCAACATCAGTGCCTGATCTCACAGATGCTCTTCTGGAAGAATGGTCAAACATCCCCATAGACACCCTCCTAAACCTTGTGGACGGCCTTCCCAGAAGAGGTGAAGCTGTTATAGCTGCAAAGGGCCAACTCAATATTGAACCCTCCGGACTAAGACTGGGGGGTCATTAAAGGTCGTGTGTGTGTAAAGGCAGGCGTCCCAATACTTTTGGTACTATAGTGTATCTCTATCCCAGCACTGGTGGTGACCAATCAGATTTCACCATTTCCATCTTTCCCTGCAATCAGGTGAATGTTGGAAGGTCACCGCCATTCGTTGCTCTTCACGTTGCATAATCCTCACCGTCCTTATCACAGGAAACACTGAAGAGTGTCGGAGCGCGTCGGGAGCGCGGCCAACGCCGGTACTCTCCAACTCCGACTTCCTGGAGATGCCTGACATAGCTGAACGGTGACAACATTCTGCACTTGGCCTGAAGACCAGCGTCACCGGCTTCCTGTTGGCGTGTTTTCCTTCGCTCTCTTCACTTCCCCCGGCCCCGCAATTTCATAACAGCGTCGTCAGACCCGGCGGGGGTCACGCATGTGGAATGTGCTCTTCTGGCGTGTAAAGCGCGGCTCCGCCCCAAACTGGAATCGCTGACAAATTCAATCACACGCTGACCGTAATGAGAAGAGTCCATTGCACCTTACTCATCACTCCTCACTCATCCCTCATCACGCCTCACTCATCACTCATCCCTCATCACTCCTCACTCATCACTCTTCACTCCTCACTCCTGACTCATCACTCCTCACTCATCCCTCATCACTCCTCACTCATCCCTCTTCACTCATTACTCCTCACTCATCACTCCTCACTCATCCCTCCTCACTCATCCCTCATCACGCCTCACTCATCACTCCTCACTCATCCCTCCTCACTCCTCACTCATCACTCCTCCCTCATCACTTCTCACTCCTCACTCATCCCTCTTCACTCATTACTCCTCACTCATCACTCCTCACTCATCCCTCCTCACTCCTCACTCATCACTCCTCACTCATCACTCCTCACTCATCCCTCCTCACTCCTCACTCATCACTTCTCACTCATCACTTCTCACTCCTCACTCATCCCTCTTCACTCATCACTCCTCACTCATCCCTCCTCACTCCTCACTCATCCCTCCTCACTCATCCCTCATCACTCCTCACTCATCCCTCTTCACTCATCACTCCTCACTCATCCCTCATCACTCCTCCCTCATCACTTCTTACTCATCCCTCCTCACTCATCACTCATCCCTTATCCATCATCACTCCTCACTCATCACTCCTCTCTCATCACTCCTCACTCATCACTCCTCACTCATCCCTCTTCACTCATCACTCCTGACTCATCACTCCTTACTCATCCCTCTTCACTCATCACTAATCCCTCATCACTCCTCACTCATCCATCATCACTTGATGCTTTAAACACCCAAAGGGGAGTCTATATATACAGTATCTGACAAAAGTAAGTACACCCCTCAGTCACATCTCTTCTCTCTTTTCATGTGACAACACTGAAGAAATGACACTTGTCTACAATGTAAAGTAGTGAGTGTACAGCTTGTATAACAGTGTAAATTTCCTGTCCCCTCAAAATAACTCAACACACAGCCATTAATGTCTAAACCGCTGGCAACAAAAGTCAGTACACCCCTAAGGGAAAATGTCCAGATTGGGCCCCAATTAGCCATTTTCCCTCCCCCGATGTCATGTGACTCGTTAGTGTTACAAGGTCTCAGGTGTGAATGGGGAGCAGGTGGGTTAAATTTGGTGTTATCGCTCTCACTCTCTCATACTGGTCACTGGACTCAACTCAACACACAGCCATTAATGTCTAAACCGCTGGCAACAAAAGTCAGTACACCCCCTAAGTGAAAATGTCCAAATTGGGCCCAAAGTGTCAATATTTTGTGTGGCCGCCATTATTTTCCAGCACTGCCTTCACCCTCTTGGGCATGGAGGTCACCAGAGCTTCACAGGTCACCACTGGAGTCCTCTTCCCCTCCCCCCCATGATGACATCACGGAGCTGGTGGATGTTGGAGACCTTCCCCTCCTCCACCTTCCCTCTGAGGATGTCCCACAGATGATCAATAGGGTTTAGGTCTGGAGACATGCTTGGCCAGTCCATCACCTTTACCCTCAGCTTCTTTAGCAAGGCAGTGGTGGTGTTGGAGGTGTTTGGGGTGGTTATCATGTTGGAATACTGCCCTGCGGTCCAGTCTCTGGGGGGGAGGGGATCATGCTCTGCTTCAGTATGTCACAGTACATGTTGGCATTCATGGTCCCCTCAATGATCTGTAGCCCCCCAGTGCCGGCAGCACTCATGCAGCCCCAGACCATGACACTCCCACCACCATGTCTGACTGTAGACAAGACACACTTGTCTTTGTCCTCCTCATCTGGTTGCCCCCACACACGCCTGACACCATCTGACACCAAATACCTTTTATCTTGGTCTCATCAGACCACAGGACATGGTTCCAGTAATCCATCTCCTTAGTCTGCTTGTCTTCAGCAAACTGTTTGTGGTCTTTCTTGTGCATCATCTTTAGAAGAGGCTTCCTTCTGGGATGACAGCCATGCAGACCAATTTGATGCAGTGTGCGGCGTATGGTCTGAGCACTGACAGGCTGACCCCCCCACCCCTACAACCTCTGCAGCAATGCTGGCAGCACTCATACGTCTATTTCCCAAAGACAACCTCTGGATATGACGCTGAGCACGTGACCTCAACTTCTTTGGTGGACCATGGCGAGGCCTGTTCTGAGGGGAACCTGTCCTGTTATACCGCTGTATGGTCTTGGCCACCGTGCTGCAGCTCAGTTTCAGGGTCTTGGCAATCTTCTTATAGCCTAGGCCATCTTTATGTAGAGCAACAATTCTTATCTTCAGATCCTCAGAGAGTTCTTTGCCATGAGGTGCCATGTTGTACTTCCAGTGACCAGTATGAGAGAGTGAGAGCGATAACACCAAATTTAACACACCTGCTCCCCATTCACACCTGAGACCTTGTAACACTAACGAGTCACGTGACACCGGGGGGAGGGGAAAATGGCTAATTGGGCCCAATGTGGAGATTTTCACTTAGGGGTGTGCTGACTTTTGTTGCCAGCGGTTTAGACATTAATGGCTGTGTGTTGAGTTATTTTGAGGGGACAGGAAATTTACACTGTTATACAAGCTGTACACTCACTACTTTACATTGTAGACAAGTGTCATTTCTTCAGTGTTGTCACATGAAAAGGGAGAAGAAATGTCACCGAGGGGTGTACTTACTTTTGTCACATACTGTATATAGGAGATGAGCTCAGAATATGACCTGAGGTCCCCACACATGGTACAATCTCTTTATTTTCTGCTATAAAACATCCAATAAAAAAAAAAAAAAAAAATTTAAATTGAATTTCTTCATCAGTTTCTGTATTCTGCTACATATTATTGGTAAAAAAAAAAAATCCCAATAAGTGAATATTGATTGGTTTGAGCAAACGTTATCGCATCCGCAAACTAGGGGATGGGTTTATGAAACTTTTATTTTTTGAATACTATTTACTATTATTGGTGGCGATCAGCGATTTTTTGTTTTTTAGCGGGAATGCGACATTGCGGCGGACTGTGCGCTCTGCAAGACAGACACGGGCGGCTCGTTTCTTTTTCCGAACTAAAATTTCGTACGGATTTTCGTTACTCAGAAATTCGGATGCATCCCGATTTCCGAAATTAGAATAATACCGAGTTTAAACGAATCCGGAAATAACGGGGGAAACAAAAAAAAACTTGGATGAAATTCGAATTTAAATCAATTTCCAGAATAAGATAGAATAGAAAATAAAGGAATAGAATAGGAAATAAAAATTCTGTTCTATTTTCCTTTATTTTCTATTCTATTTTATTCTGGAAATCGATTCAAATTAGAATTTGGTCCAAATATTTTTTTTTTTTTTTTTTTAATGAATTCGAAAATTATTCAAAATTGATTAAAAAATGAATAAAAGAAACAAATTCTAAAAACGAAATTAAACAAATGGAACAAATTTAACTAAACGCACAAAAAAAATAAAAAAAATAAAATGTAACTAAACAAATCGATGTAAATAAATAAAAATTAAACCATTTATTTCGTTCTGCACGTGTCTACTACAAGAGCAGTTGTTCCAGAGTGTAGTAAATGAGGGGGGGGGGAAGCTCTGCTGACTTCCATCATCCAATCATGTGCAAGAAAAAATGCTGTTTTTTTTCCCCCCTTGCACGTGATTGGGTATTCTTTACAAAGTCACAGCGCCTAGAGGCGATTCAGCTTGCATTGTGCGCTATACAAGTATTTCATTCATTCATTCATTCAGAGTGAAGGTTTACCTCATTCGCTGAGCTCTGCAGCCCCCGCACTTGCAGAGTGCCCAGTCTACCTACCTTTAGTAAATCAATCCCCTGGAGTGACACTTTTTTGAGGACCAGTGATGCCAATACAGAGATCAGTGCTAAAAAAAAAAAAAAAAATGCACTGTCACTGTATAAATGACACTGGCAGGGAAGAGGTTAACATCAGGGGGCGATCAAAGGGTTAAGTGTCGTCCTAGGGAGTGCTTTCTAACTGTGGGGGGTGGGGGGGGGGATCCGTGTTTTTTACATGGCGCCAGGGAGATCAATGTGCCAGGGCCATATATATAGACACATGCACACGCATGTTGGGGCGCACAACCTAATGCTATAGGCTGCGCACACCTACGGACGCAACATAAGAAAATGTGGAGAATTTCCAGGGGTATGAATACTTTTTCGAGGCACTGTAAACTGAGCACTTTGCAAAGTTGCTGCAGAGCTTAGTAAATGAGGGGGGAAGCTCTGCTGACTTCCATCATTCAATCATGTTTGAGCAAAAATGCATTTTTTTCTATTTTTCCTTGCACGTGATTGGGTATTCTTTGTAAAGTGAAGCCCCCCCCCCCCCTCATTTACTAAGCTCTGGAGCCGCCACACTTGCGGAGTGCCCCGTCTATTGGCCTTTTAGTAAATCCCCTCCCCCCCCCCAACAATTTTTTTAATTTTTTTACTCTGGCTTTGTTTTTGTTTTCTAAACGTTTTTGAAGAAATATAAAACCGGTTGCCGTTGTCGGCAGCAACCGTCCACCAAGTCGGTGTTGTTTCCGCGGGCGCAGTGCAGGAGAACGACTAGAAGAAGGGGATTGGTCGGTGTGGATGGACATTGACGGATGAGGTCGGGGGAGGGGGGCGGCCGGGTTCAGATATCCGGTTTACATAACAAGGTTGCGCAATGCCTGGCCCTGCGGAGCGGCGCGGCGGGGTTAACGGGCACGGAGCGCTCAGGATATGTTACTTTTGCCGGCTCGGCATGGTATTTCCCAGGTCAGGTTCTTGGCTGGCGGCTCTCCAAGTGTCGGAGAGCGGACACATGGCGAAGGGCGAATTATTGCTTCGGAGGGATCAGAATGTATTTTTGTTGGAATTGGCGAATCCTCGGAGGATCGGCGCACCACTAAATCACTAAATAAACAATCCCGCCGTCCAAGGTTATTCAAGGGACAATCACACCGCAGACCCCGATCACATCTCCCACTCCCAGCTTGTTTTCCAGGGGGGGGGGGGGGAGCTCCGGATTATAGTGAGTATCCGGATCTGCTGAGTGCGGTGGGCTTGTGGGCCAGGTGCGGTGGGCCGAGTGTGATGGGCTGGGTGCGGTGGGCTTGTGGGCCAAGTGCGGTGGGCTGAGTGTGATGGGCTGGGTGCGGTGGGCTTGTGGGCCAAGTGCGGTGGGCCGAGTGTGATGGGCTGGGTGCGGTGGGCTTGTGGGCCAAGTGCGGTGGGCTGAGTGTGATGGGCTGGGTGCGGTGGGCTTGTGGGCCAGGTGTGGTGGGCCAAATGCGATGGGCTGGGGCTGGGTGCGGTGGGCTTGTGGGCCAAGTGCGGTGGGCCGAGTGCGGTGGGCCGGGCGCGGTGGGCTGAGTGCGGTGGGCTGGGTGCGGTGGGCTTGTGGGCCAAGTGCGGTGGGCCGGGTGTGGTGGGCTTGTGGGCCAGGTTAAGGTGGGCCAAGTGCGGTGGGCTGGGGCTGGGTGCGTTGGGCTTGTGGGCCGAGTGCGGTGGGCTTGTGGGCCGAGTGCGGTGGGCTTGTGGGCTGGGTGCGGTGGGCTGGGTGCGATGGGCTTGTGGGCCGAGTGCGGTGGGCTTGTGGGCCGAGTGCGGTGGGCCGGGCTTGTGGGCTGAATGCGGTGGGCCGGGTGCGGTGGGCTTGTGGGCCAGGTTACGTTGGGCCAAGTGCGGTGGGCTGGGGCTGGGTGCGGTGGGCTTGTGGGCCGAGTGCGGTGGGCTTGTGGGCCGAGTGCGGTGGGCCGGGTGCGGTGGGCTTCTGGGCCGTGTGCGGTGGGCCGGGTGCGGTGGGCTTCTGGGCCAGGTTACGTTGGGCCAAGTGCGGTGGGCTGGGGCTGGGTGCGGTGGGCTTGTGGGCCGAGTGCGGTGGGCTGGGCTTGTGGGCCAAGTGCGGTGGGCTTGTGGGCCGAGTGCGGTGGGCCGGGCTTGTGGGCCGTGTGCGGTGGGCCGGGCTTGTGGGCTTGTGGGTCGAGTGCGGTGGGCTGGGTGTGGTGGGCTTGTGGTTCGAGTGCGGTGGGCCGGGCTTGTGGGTCGAGTGCAGTGGGCCGGGTGCGGTGGGCTTGTGGGCCAGGTGCGGTGGGCCGAGTGCGGTGGGCTGGGTGCGGTGGGCTTGTGGGCCGAGTGCGGTAGGCCAAGTGCTGTGGGCTTTTGGGCTGGGTGCGGTGGGCCGAGTGCGGTGGGCTGGGTGTGGTGGGTTTGTGGGCTGAGTACAGTGGGCCAAGTGCGGTGGGCTTGTGGGCCAAGTGCGGTGGGCTTGTGGGCCGGGTGCGGTGGGCCGAGTGCGGTGGGTCGGGTGCGGTGGGCTTGTGGGCCAGGTGCAGTGGGCTGGGTGCGGTGGGCTTGTGGGCCGGGTGCGGTGGGCCGAGTGCGGTGGGTCAGGTGCGGTGGGTCGGGTGCGGTGGGCCGAGTGCGGTGGGTCAGGTGCGGTGGGTCGGGTGCGGTGGGCCGAGTGCGGTGGGTCAGGTGCGGTGGGTCGGGTGCGGTGGGCCGAGTGCGGTGGGTCAGGTGCGGTGGGTCGGGTGCGGTGGGTCAGGTGCGGTGGGTCGGGTGCGGGGGGTCGGGTGCGGTGGGCCGAGTGCGGTGGGTCAGGTGCGGTGGGTCGGGTGCGGTGGGCCGAGTGCGGTGGGTCAGGTGCGGTGGGTCGGGTGCGGTGGGCCGAGTGCGGTGGGTCGGTGCAGTGGGCTGGGTGCGGTGTGTCGGGTGCGGTGGGTCGGGTGCGGTGGGCTTTTTGGCCGGATGCGGTGGCTGGGTGCGGTGGGCTGGGTGCGGTGGGCCGAGTGCGGTGGGTCGGTGCAGTGGGCTTTTTGGCTGGGTGCGGTGGGCATGTGGGCTGGGTGCGGTGGGTCGGGTGCGGTGGGCTTGTGGGCCGGGTGCGGTGGGCCGAGTGCGGTGGGTCAGGTGCGGTGGGTCGGGTGCGGTGGGCCGAGTGCGGTGGGTCAGGTGCGGTGGGTCGGGTGCGGTGGGTCGAGTGCGGTGGGTCAGGTGCGGTGGGCCGAGTGCGGTGGGTCGGGTGCGGTGGGTCAGGTGCGGTGGGTCGGGTGCGGTGGGCCGAGTGCGGTGGGTCAGGTGCGGTGGGTCGGGTGCGGTGGGCCGAGTGTGGTGGGTCAGGTGCGGTGGGTCGGGTGCGGTGGGCCGAGTGCGGTGGGTCGGTGCAGTGGGCTGGGTGCGGTGTGTCAGGTGCGGTGGGTCGGGTGCGGTGGGCTTTTTGGCCGGATGCGGTGGCTGGGTGCGGTGGGCTGGGTGCGGTGGGCCGAGTGCGGTGGGTCGGTGCAGTGGGCTTTTTGGCTGGGTGCGGTGGGCATGTGGGCTGGGTGCGGTGGGTCGGGTGCGGTGGGCTTTTTGGCCGGGTGCGGTGGGCTGGGTGCGGTGGGTCGGGTGCGGTGGGTCGGGTGCGGTGGGCTGGGTGCGGTGGGTCGGGTGCGGTGGGTCGGGTGCGGTGGGCTTGTTGGCCGGGTGCGGTGGGTCGGGTGCGGTGGGTCGGGTGCGGTGGGCTTGTTGGCCGGGTGCGGTGGGTCGGGTGCGGTGGGTCGGGTGCGGTGGGTCGGGTGCGGTGGGCATGTGGGCCGGGTCCAGGGAAGAGCCGCTTTCAGGGGAATTCTGAGGTCCACCGTGAAAAGATCCGTCGGTCCTGTGATATAAATGGTAGCAATCAGATTAGGCTGTGAAAAGACTTGGGATGAGGGACCCTTTGGGGGACCCCGTTCTACAAAGTCCTCATCCCCACAAGGAACATTCTAAATGGGGGAGAGAGAAGGTGAAGAGGAGAGGAGTATAAAAGGGTGGAGAGGAGAAGAAGAGAGAACAAAGGAGGAGAGGAGGTGAGAAAAGAGGAGAGGAGAGGAAAAGAAGAGAGAGGAGGAGAGAAAAAGAGAGAACAGGGGAAGAGAGGAGGTGAGAAAAGAGGAGAGGAGAAGAAGAGAGCAAAGGGGAGAAAAAGAGAGAACAGGGGAGGAGAGGAGGTGAGAAAAGAGGAGAGGAGAGGAGAAAAAGAAAGAATGGGGAGGAGAGGAGGTGAGAAAAGTGGAGAGGAGAGGAGAAGAAGAGAGAGGAGGAGAGAAAAAGAGAGAACAGGGGAAGAGAGGAGGTGAGAAAAGAGGAGAGGAGAAGAAGAGAGCAAAGGGGAGAAAAAGAGAGAACAGGCGAGGAGAGGAGGTGAGAAAAGAGGGGAGGAGAAAAGTATAAAAGAGCAGAGGGGATAAAAAGAGAGAACAGGGGAGGAGATTAGGTGAGAAGAAATGAGAGGAGAGGAGTAGAAAAGGGTGGAGGGGAAAAGAAGAGAAAAAAGGGGAGGAAAAGAGGTGAAAAAAGAGGAGAAGGGTACAAAAGGGTGGAGGGGAGAAGAAGAGAGAAGAGGGGAGGAGAGGAGGTGAGAAAAAAGGAGAGGAAGAGTACAAAACGGTGGAAGGGATAACAAGAGAGAAAAGGGGAGGAAAGGAGGTGAAAAAAGAGGAGAGGGGTAGAAAAGGGTGGAGGGGAGAAGAAGAGAGAAGAGGGGAGGAGAGGAGGTGAGGAAAGAGGAGAGGAGAGGAGTAGAAAAGAGTGGAAGGGAGAAGAAGAGAGAAGGGTGCAGGATAGGAGGTGAGAAAAAAGAAGAGTAGAGAAGGGAGTAGAAAAGTGTGGAGGGGAGAAGAAGAGAGAGGAGGGGAGAAGGGAAGAAGAGAGGGAAGGATAGAAGGGAATAGGGCAAGGTGAGAGAGGTGAGGAAATAAAAAAGGAGGCGAGAGTAGGGGGGAGGAGAGGAGAGAAGAGGTGTGAAAAGGAGAGAGTAGAGGAGGGAGGGGGGAAGAAAAGAGAAGAAGTGAGGTAGGCGAGAAAAGGAGAGAGGAGAGGAGGGTAGGAGGGAGTTGGGCTGGAGAGGAGAGAAGAGGTGACAGGAGGGCAAAGAAAAGGAGGAAAGTAGAGGAGGGAAGGGGAGGAGTTGGAAGGCTGGATGGAAATGGGAGGAGATAAGCGGAGACAAGGGATAGAGAAAAGAAAAGAGGAGAGGGGGGCGGGGAGATGAGGACGGTAGTTCCCGGGGTGGAGGGGTTGAGAGAGTAGGTAGAGGTAAGTGGGGATGCTCAAGGGAAGGGTAATAGAAAAAAAGGAGAGAGGGGAGGAGAAGGAAGGAAAGAAGTGAGGTAAGGAGAAGTGTGGATAGAAGAGGAGGATTGAAAGGGCAGGATTGGGGAGAGAAGGGGTGGAGAGGAGCAAACAGGAGAGCGGAGAATTAAGTAGAGTGGATGTGAAGATAGGAGAGAAGGAGAGGAGAAAGAAGAGGAGTAGAGGAGTGGGGATTTGGGAAGGAGAAAGGGAGGAGAGGAGGGAAAAAGAAAGGAGAAGGGAGAGTAGAAAGGAGAGGAGAAGAGTGGAGGAGAGGAGGGGAGGAGAATGGAGAAGAGGAGTGGAGGAGAGGAGGGGGGGGAGAATGGATAAGAGGAGAGTATTAAGGTGAGGAAACGAGTGGAGGAGAGGAGGGGAGGAGAATGGAGAAGAGGAGAGTAGAAAGGAGAGGAGAAGGGTTGAGGAGAGGAGAGGAGGAGAATGGAGAAGAAGAGAGGAGAAGAGAGGAGGGAGGAGAATGGAGAAGAGGAGTGTAGAAAGGAGAGGAGAGAAGTGGAGGAGAGGAGGGGAGGAGAATGGAGAAGAGGAGAGTAGAAAGGAGAGGAGAAGAGTGGAGGAGAGGAGAGGAGGGGAGGAGAATGGAGAAGAGGAGAGGAGAAGGGTGGAGGAGGGGAGGGGAATGGAGAAGAAGAGAGGAGAAGAGTGGAGGAGAGGAGGGAGGAGAATGGAGAAGAGGAGAGTAGAAAGGAGAGGAGAGGAGAGGAGGGTAGGAGAATGGAGAAGAGAAGAGTAGAAAGGAGAGGAGAAGAATGGAGGGAGGGAGGGAGGGAGGGGAGGAGAATGGAGAAGAGGAGAGTAGAAAGAAGAGGAGAAGAGTGGAGGAGAGGAGGGGAGGAGAATGGAGAAGAAGAGAGGAGATGAGTGGAGGAGAGGAGGGAGGAGAATGGAGAAGAGGAGAGTAGAAAGGAGAGGAGAGAAGTGGAGGAGAGGAGGGTAGGAGAATGGAGAAGAGAAGAGTAGAAAGGAGAGGAGAAGAATGGAGGGAGGGAGGGAGGGGAGGAGAATGGAGAAGAGGAGAGTAGAAAGAAGAGGAGAAGAGTGGAGGAGAGGAGAGGAGGGGAGGAGAATGGAGAAGAGGAGAGTAGAAAGGAGAGGAGAAAAGTGGAGGGGAGGAGGCGAGGAGAATGGAGAAGAGGAGAGTAGAAAGGAGAGGAGAAGAGTGAAGGAGAGGAGGGAGGAGAACGGAGAAGAGGAGTGTAGAAAGGAGAGGAGAAGAGTGGAGGAGGGATGAGAATGGAGAAGAGGAGAGTAGAAAGGAGAGGAGAAGAGTGGAGAGAAGGAGAAGAGAATCTGCAAAGTACCCGAGTGAAGTAGACTTGTGATTTGTGTCAGGAAAAGTGGTTTGGAAGGGAATTGACTGTGTAATGTGAATGATAGAGAAGCGGTGAGAAGACTCGGGACACGGGTGGGGCTCATTCTCTCGCCTTAGAGCCTTATTATTATTTTTATTCTCAATGGGAACATTGAAGCCGAGGAAATAGAAGAAAGTAAGAAGAGCGGAAGGGAGAGGAGAGCAGGGGAGAGGAGGGGGTGGAGGGGAGAAAAAGAAAGAACAGAGAAGAGGGAGGGATAGGAAGGGAGAAAAGAGGGAAGGGGAGACGATGTGTGGTGACAGGAAAGGAGAGAAGAGGGCAAGGTGAGGGAGGGGTGGAAGGAGAGAAGAGGGGCTGGTAGAAGGGAAGGAGAGGAGAGAATAGGTGAGGTAGCGAGGGAAAGGAGAAAGGTGGGGAGGGTAGCAGAGAGGGAAGAGAGAAGAGAAGGAGTTGAGGGGAGAGGAGGGCAGAGGAAGGAAGTAGAGGAGGGGAAGGGAGTAGGTCGTGGAAGAATTGAAACAGGAGGAGGGAAGCAGAGACAAGGGATGGGGAGAAGAAATGTGGAGAGAGGAGTAGAGAGATGAGGAGAGGATAGTAGTTATAGGGGGGGGGGGGGGGGTATAGAAGAAAAGAGGAGAAAGAGGGGAGAGGAGGGGAGCAGAAGACAAAAGAGAGGGGAGATGAGGGGCGCAGAAGACATAAGAGAGGGGAGATGAGGGGAGAGGGGAGAGGAGGGGAGCAGAAGACAAAAGAGAGGGGAGATGAGGGGCGCAGAAGACATAAGAGAGGGGAGATGAGGGGAGAGGGGAGAGGAGGGGAGCAGAAGACATAAGAGAGGGGAGAGGAGGGGAGCAGAAGACATAAGAGAGGGGAGAGGAGGGGAGCAGAAGACATAAGAGAGGGGAGAGGAGGGGAGCAGAAGACATAAGAGAGGGGAGAGGAGGGGAGAGGGGAGAGGAGGGGAGCAGAAGACATAAGAGAAGGGAGATGAGGGGAGCAGAAGACATAAGAGAGGGGATAGGAGGGGAGCAGAAGACATAAGAGAGGGGAGAGGAGGGGAGCAGAAGACATAAGAGAGGGGAGAGGAGGGGAGCAGAAGACATAAGAGAGGGGAGATGAGGGGAGCAGAAGACATAAGAGAGGGGAGATGAGGGGAGCAGAAGACATAAGAGAGGGGAGATGAGGGGAGCAGAAGACATAAGAGAGGGGAGATGAGGGGAGCAGAAGACATAAGAGAGGGGAGATGAGGGGAGCAGAAGACATAAGAGAGGGGAGAGGAGGGGAGCAGAAGACATAAGAGAGGGGAGAGGAGGGGAGCAGAAGACATAAGAGAGGTGAGAGGAGGGGAGCAGAAGACATAAGAGAGGGGAGATGAGGGGAGCAGAAGACATAAGAGAGGGGAGATGAGGGGAGCAGAAGACATAAGAGAGGGGAGATGAGGGGAGCAGAAGACATAAGAGAGGGGAGAGGAGGGGAGCAGAAGACATAAGAGAGGGGAGAGTAGGGGAGCAGAAGACATAAGAGAGGGGAGAGGAGGGGAGCAGAAGACATAAGAGAGGGGAGAGGAGGGGAGCAGAAGACACAAGAGAGGGGAGAGGAGGGGAGCAGAAGACATAAGAGAGGGGAGAGGAGGGGAGCAGAAGACATAAGAGAGGGGAGAGGAGGGGAGCAGAAGACATAAGAGAGGGGAGAGGAGGGGAGCAGAAGACATAAGAGAGGGGAGAGGAAAGAAGGAGAGAAGGGAGGTGAGGAGAAGTGTAGATAATAGAGAAGAGTGAAGAAGGACAAAACGGAGAAAAGAAGTGGAGAGGAGAAGAGAGGAGAGTGAGAAGTTGAGTAGAGTGGAGGTGCAGATAGGTAAGGAGAGAGAAGGATGAGAGGAGAAAGAAGAGGAGCGGAGAAGTGGGTATTAAGGAAGTAGATAGGGGGAGAGGAAAATGAGGGAGGGAAGGGGAAGAGTATGGACAAGAGAAGAGATAAGAGGAAGAAATGGGAGGGAAAAAGAAAAGACAAGAGGAGAGTGGGGAGAAGAAAGGAGAAGGGAGGAGAGGAAAGAAGGGGGGTCTTTCTGTGTAGGTCCACTTTAAAGGAATAGTGAAGCGTTCAGGAAGAAATGCTCTGAGAGTGACATAGACAAGCAAATCTCCTTCCTCCTCCATCACTGATAAGATATCCGGGGAATGGCCATAAACATCAGACACTGTTGGTGGTATATAGGTGGCGGTATATAGGTGGTGGTATATAGGTGGTATATAGGTGGTGGTATATAGGTGGTGGTATATAGGTGGCAGTATATAGGTGGTGGTATATAGGTGTTATATAGGTGGCGGTATATAGGTGGTATATAGGTGGCAGTATATAGGTGGCGGTATATAGGTGGTATATAGGTGGCAGTATATAGGTGGTATATAGGTGGCGGTATATAGGTGGTATATAGGTGGCGGTATATAGGTGGTGGTATATAGGTGGCGGCATATAGGTGGTATATAGGTGGCGGTATATAGGTGGTGGTATATAGGTGGCTGTATATAAGTGGTATATAGGCGGCGGTATATAGGAGGCATATAGGTGGTGGTATATAGGTGGCATATAGGTGGTATATAGGTGGTGGTATATAGGTGGCAGTATATAGGTGGTATATAGGTGGCGATATATAGGTGGTGGTATATAGGTGGTATATAGGTGGCGATATATAGGTGGTGGTATATAGGTGGTATATAGGTGGTATATAGGTGGCGGTATATAGGTGGTGGTATATAGGCGGCGGTATATAGGTGGTGGTATATAGGTGGTATATAGGTGGCGGTATATAGGTGGCGGTATATAGGTGGCGGTATATAGGTGGTGGTATATAGGTGGCGGTATATAGGTGGTATATAGGTGGCGGGTTATATATTCCGTCTCTCAGGAGAAGGCAGCAATATATTGTTCTAAGGGAAGACAAAACATACACAGATCCATGTCTGCCCGACAGCCAAGAAGGGGATACGAGGCTCTGGTACCTCCTGATGGACACGTCCAGCTGAGAGAGGAACTTGCACTGTGTTTTCGGGGAGGACCTTTTCTACGAACTCATGTAAAGTTTAAACGAAAGCATGTTATGACATCATCTTCACATTTATATATATGTAGCGCCGGCTCCTGACACGCAGGCGCTATGGTTTTTTCCAAGTTAATTTTCCTGAAACCACAGTTGGGTTTTGGGGACCAGTAGCTATAGCAGCAGAGAGGCTTCCACCAACCAGCTAGATAAGTGCAGCCACAGGTAATCCTGGGAGGGGACATGGGCTCCCCCGAGGTGTGGTGTCTAAGCCATGGTGTCCAGAGATCCTGATGGTGGGGATGGTTTTTGCTGTGTGTTAGTACCGTAGCAGGTAAGGGTCAAGCAGTAAACAAGCCAAAGGTCATTAACAAGTGGTTACAAGTTGGGATCAAGCGGAACCATAGCCAAGGAACAAGCCAAAGGTCAGTAATGAGTGGTAGTGGAGATAATGCCGCGTACACACGCGACTGGACTTTTCGATGGACTAGGTCCGACTGAATAAATCCGTCTGATATTACGATCGTGTGTGTGGGCTCCAGCTGACTTTTTTTACCCCAACAGTCACACAGACTTAGAAATAAAACATGTTTCAAATCTTTCCGACGGACTCGACTCAAAAAATCAGTTCGTCTGTATGCTAGTCCGACGAATGAAAACCGCTGCTAGGGCAGCTATTGGCTATGAACTTCCTTATTCTAGTCCGGTCGTACGTCATCGCGTTAGAATCCGTCGGACTTTGGTGTGCTTGTGTGTGGCCAAGTCCGTTCATTCGGAAAGTCCATCGGAACTCCGCCGAAAGTCAGTCGGGAAGACCGCCGGACCTAGTTCTCCGAAAAAGTCCGGTCATGTGTATGCGGCATAAGGATAGTTGAAGGTATGCAAAGGAGCAAGATTTCGGCTGGAGAGAGCACAATAATCTGGCAAACAGGAAGTGCAAAGGCATGGCTTAAATAGGAAGTTCATGGGAACAGGAAAGGGTTCAAGGTGCAAGAGGAACAAGACACAAGGCAAGGGTGTCCAAGGGTGTCTCAGCAAGAGGAGACATCGGTAGACACAGCAGAGGTTACAGGTTCAGACCCGGGTTCTAGCAGCCTGGGACCTAGAATGTCATGTGACTGGCGTTTTTGATAAGTATCTGGGGCTTTTAGGTTGACTTTTTAAAACAAAAAATCTAGATTAGGCAAAGGAGGGTGGAGAGGAAAAGTCAATTTTTTTTTTATCACTGGAGATCAACTTTAACTTTAAACTATAATAGTTTCAGATCGGTATTATATCATTTCCTTTTATAAATTGTTGAAATTTAATTTTTTTTACAATTTTTTTTTACAAAAAAAATAAAAAATCTAACACATGACAAAGGATTCATAGAGCACTATGGGTTATCTAAAGAGACAGCACAGTAGTTGTTGCTTGCCTGGAAGATGGTGGGCCCCAAAACGCAATTGTTTTTTATACGTGATGCACCCTCCTAGGCAGGTGCTAGAAGAGAACCTAGTTTTAAGTCTTTCTGCCTAACGGGAGGACCATTAGGCAAATTTAGAATGTTCTCTGCTTACCAGGGAGCAGGATCTATTGGTGAGGTGTGCTCATGGTGTTCAGCTCAGCTTGTCTGAACGTTTCACACTGGTCCAATAGGAAGGCATATTGGACAGTGGGAGAAAACCTAAAAAGTGAGGGCATAGGCATTGTTACAGCCCTGGGGATTGGCAGATGAAGATGCCTCGTTGCATGCTGGATGACTGTATAAATGCCAAGGGTACATCTGCTCAGAGTCCTATCAGCTGGAGAACAGGGTCCTATCAGCTGGAGAACAGGGTCCTATCAGCTGGAGAACGGGGCCCCGGAGGGTGGGGGCTGCCCCTCCTCTGTAGAAGTTGCCATGCGGCCTTGGGTAGTCAACCTGAGGGCTGGAAAGTCAAAGAGAAGCTGAACCCAGAGGTCCTGCAGAGCCGACTGGAAGGGAGACACCGGGAAGGATCTGATTCTGCTTACTGTGAGTACAGATCTGTGTCATGAGGCCTTGTCAGAAACCATGAATCAGACCGAGGCAGAAGTGCAGTAGAAATCACACTAGTTTAATAATAATAATAGTAAAAGATAAACAAAGCAAATGTAGTGAAAACATGGGCAGATTTTGGTAACCGGAACGGATAGTCAGACAAGTCAGGACACCAGAGAGCAAGGGATCAGTGTACTTCAGGACACGTCAAGAAATCAGGAAACTGGAGAATCAGCGTAAGTGGAACAGCAAGCAGGATCAGGAACCAGAAGGGACGTCAGCCAAGCAAGTCTTTCACAGGTACACAGGAGAGCGTCTCTGATATGTTGACCAGGCAAAGGCAGAGAGGATCTGGACTGAACAGCTTAAGTAGCCAGCAGGACTGACGAGCAGGATATCATCACCAGATGAGCCTCTGTGGAAAGATTAGAGCTGGCAATTAACTGACAGTTGAGTGGCCTGCTCTGAAAAGGAAGGGCTGAGCCCAGCCCTGACAGGCTTGTCCTGTGAGGGCCAACCCTTCAGCTAGAAGAGTCAGCGGGCGGGTGCCAGTTAAAGGGATGCCAGATAGTGTCTTGAAGATAAAGTAGTTGCATCAAGTCTGCTGCTAAAGAGAGCAAGAAGACTTAATTCTTCCATATATGTGGCAGCAGGGCTTTTTTTTCTCAGAGAATAGGTGTAAGAACTCAACCATGCCCGCCACACTCACATACCTGCCAAATGACATCAAATAGTAGCTCTTCCCTCTGCATACAACCCCCTCCCTCCAGTGCCCCCATCTTCTCCCCCCTCCTTAAAAGCTCCACCACCTGTCATTTGTCTTACCTTTGTAGCAATATTAAGCTGAAACACCTATCCGGCTGTAGTACCACCCAGCATAATATACTATACTACAGTCACTTGCAAGGGAGATTATGCAGTAGGAGCATCAACAACTGGTCGCCAGGGAAAAAATGGAGACCACAGATGGTGCAGCCTACCACGCACCCTCTCTTGCCCATGACTGCACCGAATCCTTTGGCACCTGTTCTGTATCTCCCTTGTCCCTGTCCAGCACTCAGTGGGATCTGGACCTGTGGGAGCTACTGGGACATAAGCCATCACTTGTAAAGGCAGAAGCTGGACTTCAGTGTTACCAAGTGATAGTGGTGAGAAGGGAGCAGAAGACCTGAGCCAGAGGTGGTGGAACTGAGTTCCCCCCTAGTTCCCGCTGAAAAAAAGCCCTGTGTGGCAGTATGGTAAAAGCGGTGTGTCTGCTTCCACAAGTACTCCGGTGAGGCCAGGTGACCGTGGTCCTTATCTACTGTGAATGGTTTAGTTGGAGTATCCCACTTATTCCTTCTCCCATCCAAGTTCCACAATAAATACCAAAAACCCAAGTACCCTGGGCTGTTTATTGAGTAACAAGCAAATGGGAGTGGGGGGGGGGGGGGCTTGTGAAAACCAACCAGCAAGTGTCTGCATGTATTCAGAGGGAGGCCTAAGAAGTCAACACATAGCGAGCCCTACGGGGACCGTGCTACACATGTGATTGATTTTTGAAAAGTTCTTGGACTCTTGCGTACATCTTATGGTTTGGTGACAATTTTTAAATACACTTTGTACCTGGAATCTGGCTTAGTCCGACTGAAGTTCAACCGGAGCTCTTCAACGAGGGGTGGAGTCACAGCCATGAGCCATTCACTTGTTTGTGTAGATTTCACTACTGAGCTACTGAGCTCTGTAATAAAAGGGGAAGGAGAGACGGTTTTTATGAGCCCCAACTGCTAACTAATAAAAAAAAAAAAAACGGCAAAACAATAATATGAAATATTACTTTTTTTTTTTCCCCAAAATATTTTTTTTTTTCTTGAAAGACATTTTTGAAATTTTAACAGAAGGCGATGCAGTAAATTGTATGGTACAAAAGTAACAATTACAAAAACATTGGAGTTTAGTGGGGTCCGGTGTTGACTTATGCCGCGTACACACGTCCTTTCGAGGGACTAGGTCCGACAGACTTTCGGCGGAGTTCCGACGGACTTCCTGAATGAACGGACTTGGACACACACAATCACACCAAAGTCTGACAGATTCGAACGTGATGACGTACGACCGGACTAGAATAAGGAAGTTCATAGCCAGTAGCCAATAGCTGCCCTCGAGTCGGTTTTTGTCCATCGGACCAGCATACACACGAGCGGATTTCTTGGTCCGGCGGAGTTCCGGTGGAAAAATTTAAAACATGTTCTATTTCTAAAGTCCGCCGGATTTTTGGCAAGCAAAGGTCCGATGGAGCCCACACACGATCGAATTGTCCGTCGGACCTTTGCTGTAAAAAAGTCCGGTCGCGTGTACGTGGCATTAAACAATCAGAAGTAGACTTTGTGATTACCATGAGGTTTCCTGTCATTGGAGGGGAGTCAGTTCTGGGCGGAGGGAAGGGGCGGACACACAATGACTCCACTATACGCCTCACCCCGAAGTCCTCCTGGTGAGGTCCACCAAGGGTGCACGTGTGGGAAAGGCTGGATGCCAAAGTCTGCTTTGAAGATAAGGGAGTTAGACTTCAAGGGGGGGATGGGTGATAGGGTGGGATACTTACAGTATATGCAATGTTTAATATGTCCCCCACTAATGTATAGACCAGTGATGGCGAACCCTGGCACCCCAGATGTTTTGGAACTACATTTCCCATGATGCTCTGGCACTCTGCAGTTTAGTGGAGCATCATGGGACATGTAGTCCCAAAACATCTGGGGTGCCAAGGTTCGCCATCACTGGTATAGACAAAGCCCCAGTCAACCCACCATAAGCATACCACTTATACATGTACTTTAATCTGTCTTTACATGAGCTTCATGTGAACCCTTTGCAGGATTGGATCCAGACTGGAAGAGGTTGGTGGCTTTGCACTGTGCTGTCAGATTAAGACTAGTGAGGGCGCCCACTAAAGTAGACTAACTGACATAGATAAATACTTCCCACCTTATAACATAGAGCTATGGCAGTCTCGTGTTTCATAGGATGGTTGTAAGTGAAGGATCAGTAGCATGTCGCGACCATGACCGATTTTACAGAATGGGAAAGCACAAGGAAGAGCTTCAACACCCAATCAGTCGTCCCAGGAGGCGGGTCCTTAACCAGATTGAAATTCTTAAATACACTGAAAGTCAGGGACACGGCATTGATGTCTAACATAGTAATTATTATTATTATTATTATACAAAAATGTAATAATAAGCCCAAGATCTGAGGGTCAAAGGCACCACATTCCAGAAATACACAAAATATTTACAAGCACAGAAAATTGGATTTTTAAGGTGCCAACAAATTAATATACCAACGTTTCATTCATAAAATCATAAGATTTTATTAAACGCATTAAAATAATCATAGTCTAAAAACCATAATGGAAAATTCATGCGGTCATAGTATGTGTACGGGGTTTTCAGCTCAACATGTTTCGCCATTCAATGGCTTCCTCGGGAGACTTGTGAAGTACTGTACAAAGTAATTCTACTTTAGTCTACATATCTAAGGTATAAATATACCTATACAAATGATATGTTTGACTTAACATGTGATTTTTCTATTCATTTGTAGAATTTCTTTGTACAGTGCTTCACAAATCTCCAGAGGAAGCCATTAAATGGTGAAACACGTTGAGCTGAAAACACTGTACACATATTATGACCGCATGAATTTTCCATGATGGTTTTTGGAGTATGATTTTTTTTTTTTTTTAATACAATTTGTAGAATACAATTTTATGATTTTATGAATTAAATGTTGGTATATTAATTTGTTGGCAGCTTAAAAATCCGATTTTTGTGCTCGTAATTATTATTATAAAATAACTGTGTGGGGATGAGTTGTTAAAGAAAGTAAAATTCCTGTTATTGGGTGGAGGCGGGATTGGCTTCCATGAAGAGATATGTATTCGGGGATCACCTAAAGGTGAAGAGAGTAGGACATAGCTGGATTGATTAGGGTAGGACGCTCTAGAGGAAGGGAAGAAGTCCTGAAGGTGAGCATGGGAGGAGGTAAGGAGGGGGCTACTGAGCCGGAAGAGTAAGGAAGATGGTTTGGGGGATATTTGGAGATTAGGCAGGTGATGTACTGTAGATTGGGCATAATTGTGAATAATTTGATATTCCTTAAGTGGGTAACTGAAATACAGTGGCAGAGAGTGCTGGAGGACACTGAGTGGAGGCCAGTGAAGGGATTGGCACAGCAGTGTGGAGGACCATGAGTGGAGGCCAGTGGAGGGATTGGCACAGCAGCGTGGAGGACACTGAGTGGAGGCCAGTGGCAGGATTGGCAAAAAGGGGTGAAGTGCAGTGAGTAGAGGCCAGTGGAGGGATTGGAAAGTGGGGCAAAGGGCACTGAATGGAAGCCAGTGGAGGGATTGGCAGAGAGGGGTGAAGGGCACTGAATGGAAGCAAGTGGAGGGATTGGCAGAGAGGGGTGGATGAAACTGAGTGGAGGCCAATGGATAGATTGTCAAAGAGGGGTGAAGGGCAGTGAATGGAAGCCAGTGAAGGGAATGGCAGAGAGGGCTGGATGAAACTGAGCAGTGGCTAGTGGAGGGATTAGCAGAGAGGGATGAAGGACACTGAATGGAAGCCGGTGGAGGGGTTGGCAGAGAGGGGTGGATGACACAGAGTGGAGGCCAATGGAGGGATTGGCAAAGAGGGGTGAAGGGCACTAAATGGAAGCCGGTGAAGGGAATGGCAGAGAGGGCTGGATGAAATTGAGCAGTGGCTGGTGGAGGGATTAGCAGACAGGGATGGATGACACTGAATGGAAGCCAGTGGAGGGATTGGCAGAGAGGGGTGGATGACACTGAATGGAAGCCAGTGGAGAGAATGGCAGAGAGGGGTGGTAAACCCTGGATGGAAGTCAGTAGAGAGATTGGTAGAGAGGGGTGGTGGACACTAAATGGTAGTAGAGACCAGTGGAGGGATTGGAAAGTGGGCCGAAGGGCCCTAAATGGAGGCCAGGGGAGGGATTGGCGGAGAGGGATGAAGTGCACTGAATGGAAGCCAGTGGAGGGATCAGCAGAGAGGGGTGGTGGACACTGAGCTGAGGCCAGTGGAGGGATTGGTAGAGATGGGTGGTGGACCCTGAGTGGAGGCCAGTGGAGGAATTGGCAGAGAGGGATGGATGACACTAAGCAGAGGCCAGTTGAGGAATTGGTAGAGAGGGGTGGTGGACACTGAGCGAAGGCCAGTGGAGGGATTGATAGAGAAGGGTGGAGGACACGGAGTGGAGGCCAGTGGAGGAATTGGCAGAGGGGGGTGGAGGACACTGAGTGGGAGCCAGTAAAGGCATTACCAGAGAGGGATGAAGGGCACTGAATGTAAGCCAGTGCAGGGACTGGCAGAGAGGGGTGGTGGACACTGAGTGGAGGCCAGTGGAGGGATTGGCAGAGAGAGGTGGAGGGCACTGAGTGGAGGCCAGTGGAGGGATTGGCAAAGAGAGGTGGAGGGCACTAAATGGAGGCCAGTGGAGGGATTGGCAGAGAGAGGTGGAGGACACTGAGCGGAGGCCAGTGGAGGGATTGGCAAAGAGAGGTGGAGGGCACTAAATGGAGGCCAGTGGAGGGATTGGCAGAGGGGGTTGGAGGTCACTCAATGGAAGCTATTGGAGGGATTGGCAGAGGGGGTTGGAGGACACTCAATGGAAGCTATTGGAGGGATTGGCAGAGTGGAGTGGAGGACACTGAATGGAAGCCAGTGGAGGGATTGGCAGAGAGGGGTGGAGGACACTGAATGGAGGCCAGTGGAGGGATTGGCAGAGAGGGGTGGAGGACACTGAATGGAGGTCAGTGGAGGGATTGGACGAGAGCAGTGGAGGACACTCAATGGAAGCTATTGGAGGGATTGGCAGAGGGGGTTGGAGGTCACTCAATGGAAGCTATTGGAGGGATTGGCAGAGGGGGTTGGAGGTCACTTAATGGAAGCTATTGGAGGGATTGGCAGAGTGGAGTGGAGGACACTGAATGGAAGCCAGTGGAGGGATTGGCAGAGAGGGGTGGAGGACACTGAATGGAGGCCAGTGGAGGGATTGGCAGAGAGGTGTGGAGGACACTGAATGGAGGTCAGTGGAGGGATTGGACGAGAGCAGTGGAGGACACCCAATGGAAGCTATTGGAGGGATTGGCAGAGGGGGTTGGAGATCACTCAATGGAAGCTATTGGAGGGATTGGCAGAGGGGGTTGGAGGACACTCAATGGAAGCTATTGGAGGGATTGGCAGAGCGGAGTGGAAGACACTGAATGGTTGGTACGGTGGATGTTGTATGGAATCCAATACTGACTGGAGAGAATTACAAATTCTGGTCGTTTCTTAGTATCCTAGATGTGTATTTTTGTATTTTCTAGTTATTTTCCCGAAGTTCATGTTGAACAAATCTCTGCGTGTCTTTTGCTAAAAGCACATTTTGTATCAAATACTCTACAACCCTTTACATGTATCGGTTTAATCTCGGGACTTGTTCTTCTGAGTCTGAAAAGTTATCAAAGCCTTGTGAACATTCTTTTTTTTTTTCATTGCGTTATTGCGGCTTTGATCGCGGGTGTTCCGATGTCATCAGAATGTAATAAATGAGGCTTTAGATAAGGAATACACTGTTCACGGTGCTTAAGATGTCATATGAATATTCATTTCCTCTATTAGAGGCTGAAGCTTAGGGCCTGGAAATATTCATTCCGTCAAAAAAACACAAAAACAGAGTCGAGGATTAAATCAAATCCCAAAGGTCTCGATCAATCTCCTTTCGAAGACCCCCTCGGAAATGAACTCTTTGTGAAGCAAACGCGGAGAGATGGAAATGTAGACTCAAGACCAGGTATTGTGCTTGTCCTGATTATCATCTGTGGAGGGGAGCCAGGACAGCAAGTCGGTTAAGGAACACAAAGGAGGCCCAACATCATGGAGAGATATCAAGGATTAGGGATTAAGATCCCAGATCCATCACCAGAGCTGTTAAAACGACTTTCACTAATCTTACACGTGTTGGAACAGTCCGGAAAGTAATGCAATCCCTGGGAAGCCAAGGAAAACTTTACCTACCCCTTCGAAAAGGGATGAAATTATTGGCTGGAATGATGGCTGTGCTCTTTGGTTCAGCAGATGTTTTGCGTTGTAGAAGAGGTCAAGATAAGACATTCCTCTTGTCGTGACTGATTGAAATTAATCGTATCGGAAAAATGTATCTGGCAAAAAAAAAAAGGGTTATATTCCTATTTCCTCCACTAGAATCACAAATTAGAGAGACAATCTGAGGAAAGATGGGAAGTCACCATGGGGGTGCCGTTCCCCATAAAACCAAACAAGAAATTATTTTTCAGGTGAGACCAGTGACATCACTGAGAATGCAACCTATCCAATCACTAGAGAGCGATGACATCACTGAGAATGCAGCCTATCCAATCACTAGAGAGCGGTGACATCACTGAGAATGCAGCCTATCCAATCGCTAGAGAGCGGTGACATCACTGAGAGTGAAGCCTATCCAATCGCTAGAGAGCGATGACATCACTGAGAATGCAGCCTATCCAATCACTAGAGAGCGGTGACATCACTGAGAATGCAGCCTATCCAATCGCTAGAGAGCGGTGACATCACTGAGAGTGAAGCCTATCCAATCGCTAGAGAGCGATGACATCACTGAGAATGCAGCCTATCCAATCGCTAGAGAGCGGTGACATCACTGAGAGTGAAGCCTATCCAATCGCTAGAGAGCGATGACATCACTGAGAATGCAGACTATACAATCGCTAGAGAGCGGTGACATCACTGAGAATGCAGCCTATCCAATCACTAGAGACCAGTGACATCACTGAGAATGCAGCCTATCCAATCGCTAGAGAGCGATGACATCACTGAGAATGCAGCCTATCCAATCACTAGAGAGCGATGACATCACTGAGAATGCAGCCTATCCAATCACTAGAGAGCGATGACATCACTGAGAGTGCAGCCTATCCAATCACTAGAGAGCGGTGACATCACTGAGAATGCAGCCTATCCAATCACTAGAGAGCGGTGACATCACTGAGAATGCAGCCTATCCAATCAATAGAGAGCGGTGACATCACTGAGAATGCAGCCTATCCAATCAATAGAGAGCGGTGACATCACTGAGAATGCAGCCTATCCAATCACTAGAGAGCGGTGACATCACTGAGAATGCAGCCTATCCAATCGCTAGAGAGCGATGACATCACTGAGAGTGCAGCCTATCCAATCACTAGAGAGCAGTGACATCACTGAGAATGCAGCCTATCCAATCGCTAGAGAGCGATGACATCACTGAGAATGCAGCCTATCCAATCGCTAGAGAGCGGTGACATCACTGAGAATGCAGCCTATCCAATCACTAGAGAGCAGTGACATCACTGAGAATGCAGCCTATCCAATCACTAGAGAGTGATGACATCACTGAGAATGCAGCCTATCCAATCACTAGAGAGCGGTGACATCACTGAGAATGCAGCCTATCCAATCACTAGAGAGCGGTGACATCACTGAGAATGCAGCCTATCCAATCACTAGAGAGTGATGACATCACTGAGAATGCAGCCTATCCAATCACTAGAGAGCGGTGACATCACTGAGAATGCAGCCTATCCAATCACTAGAGAGCGGTGACATCACTGAGAATGCAGCCTATCCAATCACTAGAGAGTGATGACATCACTGAGAATGCAACCTATCCAATCGCTAGAGAGCGGTGACATCACTGAGAATGCAGCCTATCCAATCACTAGAGAGTGATGACATCACTGAGAATGCAGCCTATCCAATCACTAGAGAGCGGTGACATCACTGAGAATGCAGCCTATCCAATCGCTAGAGACCAGTGACATCACTGAGAAAGCAGCCTATCCAATCACTAGAGAGCGGTGACAGCACGAAATGCCATTCAGGGTGAAGGTCCGCTTAAAGAGGTGATGCCCATGAGAAGTCCCTTTGATGCCAACCCAAAATAAAAACTGAATTTTACTGACTGGCATCCTAGTTCGATGAAATGCTACACTGACCAACAATGACGGAAGGGTCAGAGCAGCACAGAGTGCCATTTAGGGTGAAGGTCTGCTTGAAGGTGATGTCCATGGAAGTCCTTGTGGTGCAGGTCCCAGATAGAGACATAATCTTACCGATTGGCACCCTCGTTTAAATAAAAAAACTACATTCACCTACAATGACGTGGGGGAGGGGGGGGGTAACTATTTGCAGGAACCCCCTACTTAGCTTAGTGCCACCATGGCGTTCTCCTTTAGGCCTCCTCTCGTTTTAGCCGCGCTCCGCGCACAGCGTCACGTATGGCCGGTGAACAGTTTTGAGTTACTACCCTTGGCAGACGCCTTTCCAAGATTGCTTAAACAAGCAGTACAGAAAACAGATGTCATTCACTAAGAGTATTTGAATGACCAAAAAATTTGCTGTCTGGGTATTTTTTATTTTTTTTTCCTCTCGCTTTTATAAAAACAGAAGAAATTCTTTGGATTGATATCATATTAAACAGCTGTGAAACAGCACTAACATCTGTTTGTACCTATAGGGAGCTGACCCAACGGTCCCCCCTTTCCTAATCACCCAGCTACGACTCCGTCTGTCCTGCATACTTGATTGTTTTTCTTCCAGCTACTCCTGCACTTCAAAGCCCTTGTACTCTTCTCATCCTCGTGTCATCTACGAGGACTACAAAGGAAACCAAAGGTAGGGATGAGCCCACCAATACTCAACCACAACTCAGACAATTCCTCCTCTTTTTTTTTTTTCGGAGGGTTGCACGTTTTTTTTTTTTGTGTTGTTTTTTGATCCTCCTGTATTTGTTTGCACGTTGATTTGTCTGGTCTGCGGATAACCACATAGTTCATGAACTTCGGACCGAGTACATGATTCTGGGATCAGACAATTCTCCGTATTCTGGCCTCGGAAAGCTGTGATTTGTCCAAAAAAATATACGGACAAGTCAAAGGCGCAATGCACTAGTACCTCTGGAGCAGTGTTGCCAACCGCCTGTAGATTTACGGGCAGCCCGTAAAAACAAAGCATTTTTCCGGTGCCCGTAAAAGTCCGTAGTAAGGGAAAAGTGCCAGTAAAAATGGCTTCGATCGGCTCGGGTAAGAAATCCCCGAGATCCAAATTCCAAAATCAGCCGTCGCCGACGACGCCGAGTCTCAGTGCGCTTGCGCACAGCCGCCCTCTGCCTGCCCACGGTGCCAAGCCCAGCATCAGCCAGGCCAGCCCACCTAACCGCGCACGTGCAGAGAAGCCACTGCCAGCCAGCCAATCATATAAGTGCATTTTCGCACCACACCAGCGCCAGCCTATAAATAGGCAGAACAGTCGAGCGGGCGGACTGAGGAGCCTCGTGGTCGTGGGACGCGTCACTGGAGAGAGAGCAGAGCAGCGGCGGCATCGGCGGAAGCGGACACACGACCCCCCGCCCATTGCCCAACCCGAGCAGCAGGCAGCAGCAAGACCAAGACTGTGCAAGTTTTTAGGCCAGCAGCAAGACCAAGACTGCCCCAGCCACCCGGCACCCATCCGCCGTCGCGCCCGGTGTCTCTCTCGAGTGAGTCAGACGGTCAGTCAGTCACAGACTGACCGTCTGACCGGCAGTCGGTCGGTGAGTGTCGTCGCGTAGGTCGGTGGTGCTGGTGGTGGTGGTGATGACTGGTGACAGTGGTGAGTGAGTGAGCACCCTATAAAAGTCCAAGTAATATGGAGTAGGTAGCGGATCCAAATACTTAGGGCAGCCACCGAAGGAGACCAGAAGTCAAAATTCCAGCGAGCCGAGAGAGAAACGCGTAGAGAGGGGAGCCTCTGAGTGTAGAAATTAAAACACTTTAATAGTAAAACAATAGCAACTCGCATGGGAGAAGGTAAAGAAGAGCAGATCTGTAGGCTGAGAAGTCCAGGAGCAAGACGGATGACCAAGTCACGGTGATAGGTGGAATTACCGTGACTTGGTCATCCATCTTGCTCCTGGCGCCCCGCTCCTTGTTTCTTGTCCCAAAATATACAGTCACTGGCCACTTTGTTAAGTACACCTGTTGAATTGATGTTGTGAAGGTGCGCTGACTATGTACAAAAAGTAAGGAACCCAATCACACCCCCCCTCTATTAATGAAATAATTTCAAATCATAAACACAAACGCCACTTACGAGTTGCTCTTCGCATCCTCTTCTGGAAGATGCCAAGCTACTAGTCTACTTTGGAGACCACGGCTTGATTGGTAAACCCAAAACCAAGATAAATGAGTAATCGTAAACCCCAAGACTGTATTGGCGTTTTTTTATGTTATGTTGTGTTGTATTCGAGTGCAGAAGTAAAACTTTATATTTCCCAGAAGGGTTAAAAACACGGTGGATGGGTAGGAGCGCATCATATTAGTAATATGGCAGGTGGTCCGGCGTTCTGGTAGTCCCAAGGTGTGTCAGAGATATCCGGAGGTGCAATCCTATGGTAGTGTAGCGCCCTGCTCCTGATGGGCAGACGCTATTGTTTTTTCTAATTTAATTATCTGAAGCTGTAGTTTGGCTCAGAAAAATTTCTCTCGAAGTTCTGGTTTCTGTGCCAGTCCAGTTGGGTTGCACTGAATAATTTCTCTTGAAGTTCTGGTTTCTTTACCAGTCCAGTTGGGTTGCACTGAATAATTTCTCTTGAAGTTCTGGTTTCTGTGCCAGTCCAGTTGGGTTGCACTGAAAAATTTATCTTGAAGTTCTGGTTTCTTTACCAGTCCAGTTGGGTTGCACTGAATAATTTCTCTTGAAGTTCTGGTTTCTGTGCCAGTCCAGTTGGGTTGCACTGAATAATTTCTCTCGAAGTTCTGGTTTCTGTGCCAGTCCAGTTGGGTTGCACTGAATAATTTCTCTCGAAGTTCTGGTTTCTTTACCAGTCCAGTTGGGTTGCACTGAATAATTTCTCTTGAAGTTCTGGTTTCTGTGCCAGTCCAGTTGGGTTGCACTGAATAATTTCTCTCGAAGTTCTGGTTTCTGTGCCAGTCCAGTTGGGTTGCACTGAATAATTTCTCTCGAAGTTCTGGTTTCTTTACCAGTCCAGTTGGGTTGCACTGAATAATTTCTCTTGAAGTTCTGGTTTCTGTGCCAGTCCAGTTGGGTTGTACTGAATAATTTCTTTCGAAGTTCTGGTTTCTTTACCAGTCCAGTTGGGTTGCACTGAATAATTTCTCTTGAAGTTCTGGTTTCTGTGCCAGTCCAGTTGGGTTGTACTGAATAATTTCTTTCGAAGTTCTGGTTTCTTTACCAGTCCAGTTGGGTTGCACTGGATAATTTCTCTCAAAGTTCTGGTTTCTGTGCCAGTCCAGTTGGGTTGCACTGAATAATTTCTCTTGAAGTTCTGGTTTCTTTACCAGTCCAGTTGGGTTGCACTGAATAATTTCTCTTGAAGTTCTGGTTTCTGTGCCAGTCCAGTTGGGTTGCACTGAATAATTTCGCTTGAAGTTCTGGTTTCTGTGCCAGTCCAGTTGGGTTGTACTGAATAATTTCTCTCGAAGTTCTGGTTTCTTTACCAGTCCAGTTGGGTTGTACTGAATAATTTCTCTTGAAGTTCTGGTTTCTGTGCCAGTCCAGTTGGGTTGTACTGAATAATTTCTTTCGAAGTTCTGGTTTCTTTACCAGTCCAGTTGGGTTGCACTGGATAATTTCTCTCAAAGTTCTGGTTTCTGTGCCAGTCCAGTTGGGTTGCACTGAATAATTTCTCTTGAAGTTCTGGTTTCTTTACCAGTCCAGTTGGGTTGCACTGAATAATTTCTCTCGAAGTTCTGGTTTCTTTACCAGTCCAGTTGGGTTGCACTGAATAATTTCTCTCGAAGTTCTGGTTTCTGTGCCAGTCCAGTTGGGTTGCACTGGATAATTTGTCTTGAAGTTCTGGTTTCTGTGCCAGTCCAGTTGGGTTGTACTGAATAATTTCTCTCGAAGTTCTGGTTTCTTTACCAGTCCAGTTGGGTTGCACTGAATAATTTCTCTCGAAGTTCTGGTTTCTTTACCAGTCCAGTTGGGTTGCACTGAATAATTTCTCTTGAAGTTCTGGTTTCTGTGCCAGTCCAGTTGGGTTGCACTGAATAATTTCTCTCAAAGTTCTGGTTTCTGTGCCTGTCCAGTTGGGTTGCACTGGATAATTTGTCTTGAAGTTCTGGTTTCTGTGCCAGTCCAGTTGGGTTGTACTGAATAATTTCTCTCGAAGTTCTGGTTTCTTTACCAGTCCAGTTGGGTTGCACTGAATAATTTCTCTCGAAGTTCTGGTTTCTTTACCAGTCCAGTTGGGTTGCACTGAATAATTTCTCTTGAAGTTCTGGTTTCTGTGCCAGTCCAGTTGGGTTGCACTGAATAATTTCTCTCAAAGTTCTGGTTTCTGTGCCTGTCCAGTTGGGTTGCACTGATTTACACCTGACCGTAGCTGTCGCTCTCACCGTCAGTGGGTGTTTAACAGCAGCAGGCTGGATGCATTATTTATCGCCTCTTGCCCGGAAATGGTTCGGTGGGTGTGGTTTCAATGCTGTGCATACTGGGAGAGGGTATTTAAGGTACCGACGCCATTTTTCTGAGTTCGTTTACTGGGGTCCGTGATCCCAACCCCAGGGCCCTCCTGGCCTGAAGTCTGTGTCACACAGTCTTGAGCCTCGGGGGCCTGCTGGCCCGAGGCATCGCAACTGAGAGTGTAGGCCCAGGAATGTCTTGGGGCCCGCTGATCTAGGGGTGGTCTTGTGCTGTCTCACCTGTGGGGAGAAGCCAAGGGAAGCTGAAGAATCCAGGGGAAGTTTTCCAGTGGAGGACCTAGCGCAAGGCTGGTGTCTCTGGAGGAGCCTGGAAACTTAGTTTGAGGACGCATCCCGGATCAATATCCTTACAGTATCGCCGGGTCGGCTGAAAGAATCTGGTACTGTATGGTAGTTCTTCCTAAAAAACTCTCTAGACTCTCTAAGTTTGGTTAACAAGTCTGTGGCAGAGACTTTGTTGCGCATCTACTCTCAAGAACCACTAAGTTTAATTAACAAGTCTGTGGCAGAGACTTTGTTTGGCATCTCATTGGCTGCTAGGTCAAGTGAGAGGGGCCTATCCGGTGACTGCTGGATCCAGTCTGTGGAGCTGTTTGTCCTCTGGATCTGACTAATATCTCCAACCCGCAATTACCAGGTGCCTGAACTCCCCCTTATCCTCTAACCCTCTATTGAAGGACCGTGTCTTGTGTCTTTCTTTGGTGTTACCCCGAAATAAATCTTCAAAAAGGACCACGTGTCTGATCTATCATCATTTGGGCTACTTTACACGGGACCTCCATAGGATGAAGAAACGAGCAGAAGAGGTAACGGTAAGCCCGTATAAAACCAGGAGCTCCTTCGGGGTTTAGTGCTACAGTAGTATGTTCTGAAGTGGCCGGCAGATGGAGGCCACAACGCTCCTGGACACTGGGAAGACAGCTAGGCTGTCTGAGACAGCATGGAAGCCAAATCCAGGAAGTGACGTCAGTGAGAAAGGACCTGGCAACTAGCGTGGGACAGCAAAACGGGAAGTGATGTCATCAACATGCGACACGTTTCGGAACAGCTAATTGGTTCCTTCTTCAAGCAATGACCTTGAAGAAGGAACCAATTAGCTGTTCCGAAACGTGTCACATAGAGGAGGAGAATCTGGCTTTCAGCCGCTGCAGAAGGCAGTAAGATGCACAGCCACTTACATTTACAGACAGTATAGGGCAGCAGATCCCAATATTTGCTATTCAGGTCGCATGGAAGATGCCGCTACTTAAAGGCTGCATTGGCAGTATATGGCTATGAGATGGCTGTTAGCTTCTCAATATGGGTGGCTGGCTCCTGCCTGGACTGCCTGGATCTGTCAGATTTGGTTTGATTGATTCACCACAAGTTTTTACGTTTTTTTTTATCCTTTGTTAAATTTCAATGCTGCTGTAATCACTTTACAGGCATTTCCTGTCTACATACACTCCAGCGAGTGCATCGCTTCCTCCACTGCAGGTATCCTTGCTGCATGGCTTCTCTCAGGGAAGTTTTCCTGATGATAACAAGGCTGGACCATGCCTGTGCAAATCTGTGTTGGAATGGCCACATTGGTCTCCATTGGAAGACAGGGGCATGCTTGGGTTCAGTCCCAACCCAGAGGGACCCTATCAGTACTGGGCCAATCAGCTGCCGGAGGGAGATTCCCTGCCCTGCAGTAGACATGTGTGATCCTCCTGGGGCTGCTTA
This sequence comes from Lithobates pipiens, assembly GCF_037356315.1. NCBI lineage: Eukaryota > Metazoa > Chordata > Amphibia > Anura > Ranidae > Lithobates > Lithobates pipiens. The sequence goes on from NW_027507825.1 coordinate 2,163,944, forward strand.
TTATGAGGGCCTCCCACCATCCCTGTGCTGTGCTGATTTCTTCCGGGTACTGTACCTCTGCTGTGCTCATTATGAGGGGTTTCCACCATGCCTGTGCTGTACTGACATACTGAGCACAGCAGAGGTACAGCCCCAGGAGGAAGTCAGCACAGCACAGGGATGGTGGGAGCCCCTCATAATAAGCAGCCCCAGGAGGAAGTCAGCATAGCACAGGGATGGTGGGAGCCCCTCATAATAAGCAGCCCCAGGAGGAAGTCAGCACAGCACAGGGATGGTGGGAGCCCCTCATAATAAGCAGCCCCAGGAGGAAGTCAGCATAGCACAGGGATGGTGGGAGCCCCTCATAATATGCAGCCCCAGGAGGAAGTCAGCATAGCACAGGGATGGTGGGAGCCCCTCATAATAAGCAGCCCCAGGAGGAGCAGGCGCAAACTGGACCAGCGGTGCATGGCAGACAATCCGCGACCGCTTCTCTCTTTCTCATCTAATGAAACTTCGTAAATCGGATAGGAAATTCTTCAACGCAATTTCGTTTTTCGGATAAAAACCAAACTTCCGTCAGCATCGACTGTCATATTGAGGTATATTTTTGCCTTTAAATTCATCGTAACGAACGTCGTTCATACAAATTAACAAACCTAAAGGAAATTCGTATTTCGTACGAAACTAAACGGAATTTCGGACACGAATTAATTTTAATACGAATCGTAACGGAACAGAACGAAACAAATTTATTGACGGCGCCCATGTCTACCCTGCAGCTGCACATACACAAAGGAGATGCTTTTGACATCATTGACCTAAAATGACCACATGAAGAGGTCAACTTCATTAGCTTAATATGGCCATGTGGCCATATTAGGTCGATGATGTCATGAGCACCAAATGAGGTCACCACCAGCATCTGACTGGCCCATTGCCGACAGCTTTGCTCCAGGTTTGGACTGAACCCACACTCACAGGGGGAAAATGCAAGAGCCCAGTTGGGTTGGTAGGGACAAAGTGTTGTCACCTTATAACAGGAAGTGCCTGAACAAGGTCCTTCAAGGTAGGATCACCGGGGATTATTGTAAGGGAAGCTGAAAATGTAAAAAAGAAATACTGAAAATGTCTCTTGTAACGACAATAAAATGTAAAAGCTTATGAGATTTCAGTGGTTGGGCTTTGAGCTGAATCGAGTGGACTTTCGGACTTGGTAGAGTTTTTTGGGTGACTTTAGGAGATGACCGAATAATTCCACTTGCTGCACGAATCTGCTCATCGTTATGTTTTTTAGCCAAAAACTTCAAAGGGTTACAGTTGTGTTCACAGAGCAGGGAGTGATCGCAGACTCCCTCTTTTTTTTTTCTTTGCTGAAAATAGACGGCCATGCATCAATGCCTCTAGACGATAATAAGGATTGGACGGAGCTGGGAGACCTCCTTGATTTATGGAGCAAGTAGGAGAAATATATTCTCACAGTCGTCATGAGCTAAAAACCTTGGGGTATGGGTTGACCCCCTTTGGCTGTAAATCTTTGCATTGAACTTGAAACATGGGACAACTTTTGTTCTCCCTACGATAAGTGATGGTAGATCTTCAGGACATAAAAAAAATAAAAAAAAATAAAAAAAGAGGAATCCAAATTTTTGGAAATTATAGTCAAGCCTAAGATTTTCTTTCTTTTTTTCTTAGCCGTTTCTTAAGAAAAAAAAAACCTCCTTGAGAACCTACAGGTAGGCAAAAAAAAAAGACGACATTAAAAAAGCATATTTCATACCTAAATCAACAAACAGTACCCTATACGGTTTCTGTGATTTATGACACAGCTCCACGTTACTTAAGACTTATGGGAATGCCTTCAATGAACCATACATGCAATCTCGTGTTGGCGATGAGGTTTTTAAATAAAACAAATTTCGGGGGCCTTTGAAGGTTATTACCTTGAGCCGAGAACACTTTGTTACATACGGCTATCTGCGGTATACAAATCACTTGGCCAACAATATGGGCTTAGATGGAAAGGCATTACCGCTGCCTTCGTATGATTCTATACATATCCAGTACATGATGTAAGGAATGACATCATGCACAGCTCTGATTGTAGGTGACTTTAAAGAGCCCGGAGAGAATTTGTGATTTTTCTCCACTTTCGTAGATGGCTATGCCAGAGATCACAAAACGCACAGCTGTTGGAAAAACCTTGCCAGGCCAAATGGTACCATGACTAAGAATCTTCTGTTTCGTATGAGGTGTTGCTAGCATAAAATGTTATAAATACAAAATAAAAGGAAGATTCCTGGGAACAGGCTTTAATAATCCTTATCACTAAAAGTACAACTCTGGACAAAAAAAAAAGAGCCCCAGCCAGTGTTTTGAAATGAAAAACGTAGCTCTGACTACGATACTGACCTTCTTTCTGGCACTGTCCCCCACAGGACCCCTTCCCCTGGCACAAGGTGTCCTCAGGCTAAATGGCTCCCAACGTCATTCAACCTGGAGCGGCCATTCTCACCAAGGTTTCGGTGAAAACCCTAGGGTTCCGTCACAGGTTGCCAGAGATTCCTTGAACTGGGCTAACTGACCTCCCATCTGATGGTGCCTGCGTAGTTCTCGGACCAACATCACTTGGCAGAAACAGCAGAATGGCACCAATATTTGTTTGGATTAACTATGTGATTATGTAATAATCTTCATGGTCAGCCATTTTTTAATCATTGTTCCAATGGAATACAAGGGTTCCTCCACAGATTGCTAGGGGTTCCTTGAAGTGGGCCAACTGAGCTCCCATGCGATGGTGCCTGCATAGTTCTGGGACCTACACCACTTGGCAGAAACAGCAAAAGATACAGTAACATCAGGCTGAGGTAGAGTCAGGGTACAGGCCGGGGTCTGTACACAGCTGAGCAGCGAGTTGCAGGAACAATAGGCAGAGGCAGAAAACAGGCCGGGGTCGGTACACAGCCGAGCAATGAGGTGCAAGAACAAGAGGCTGAGGCAGAGTCAGGATACAGGTTGGGGTCGGTACACAGCCATGCAACAAGGTGCAAGAACAAAAAGCAGAGTCGGGATATAGGCCTGGATCTATACACAGCCGTGCAACAAGGTGCAAGAACAAAAAGCAGAGTCGGGATATAGGCCTGGATCTATACACAGCCGTGCAACAAGGTGCAGGAACAAGAGGCAGAGTCAGGATATAGGCCTTGATCTATACACAGCTAGGCAATGAGGTGCAGGAACAATAGGCAGAGTCAGGATATAGGCCGAGGTCGGTACACAGCTAGGCAACAAGGTGCTGGAACAATAGGCAGAGGCAGAGTCAGGATACAGGCTTGGATCTATACACAGCCGAGCAATGAGGTGCAGGAACAATAGGCAGAGTCAGGATATAGGCCGGGGTCGGTACACAGCCGGGCAACGAGGTGCAGGAACAATAGGCAGAGGCAGAGTCAGGATACAGGCCGGGGTCGGTACACAGTCGGGCAAAGAGGTGCAGGAACAATAGGCAGAGGCAGAGTCAGGATACAGGCCGGGGTCGGTACACAGTCGAGCAAAGAGGTGCAGGAACAATAGGCAGAGGCAAAGTCAGGATACAGGCCGGGGTCGGTACACAGCCGGGCAAAGAGGTGCAGGAACAATAGGCAGATGCAGAGTCAGGATACAGGCCGGGGTCGGTAAACAGCCAGGCAACGAGGTGCAGGAACAATAGACAGAGGCAGAGTCAGGATATAGGCCTGGATCTATACACAGCCAGGTAACAAGGTGCAAGAACAAGAGGCCGAGGCAGAGTCAGGATACAGGCCTGGATCTATACACAGCTGGGCAATGAGGTGCAGGAACAATAGGCCGAGTCAGGATACAGGCCGGGGTCGGTACACAGCCGGGCAACAAGGTGCAGGAACAATAGGCAGATTTAAGATAGAGGCCGGGGTCGGTACACAGCCGGGCAATGAGGTACAGGAACAAGAGGCCGAGGCAGAGTCAGGATACAGGCCTGGATCTATACACAGCTGGGCAAAGAGATGCAAGAACAAAAGGGCCGAGGCAGAGTCAGGATACAGGTCGGGGTCGGTACACAACCAGATAAAGAGGTACAAGAACAATAGGCAGAGGCAAAGTCAGGATACAGGCCGGGGTCGGTAAACAGCCAGGCAATGAGGTGCAAGAACAATAGGCAGAGTCAGGACACCGGCCGGGGTCGGTACACAGATGGGCAATGAGGTGCAGGAACAATAGGCAGAGTCAGGATATAGGTCGGGGTCGGTACACAGCCAGACAACGAGGTGCAGGAACAATAGGCAGAGGCAGAGTCAGGATACAGGCCGGGGTTGGTACACAGTGAGGCAACAAGGATCAGGAACAATAGCCTGAGGCAGAGTCAGGATACAGGCCGGGGTCAGTACACAGCCTGGGAACGAGGTGTAAGAACAATAGGCAGAGGCAGAGTCAGGATACAGGCCGGGGTCGGTACACAGCGAGGCAACAAGGATCAGGAACAATAGCCTGAGGCAGAGTCAGGATACAGGCCGGGGTCAGTACACAGCCTGGGAATGAGGTGTAAGAACAATAGGCAGAGGCAGAGTCAGGATACAGGCCGGGGTCGGTACACAGCCAGGCAACGAGGATCAGGAACAATAGCCTGAGGCAGAGTCAGGATACAGGCCGGGGTCAGTACACAGCCTGGGAATGAGGTGTAAGAACAATAGGCAGAGGCAGAGTCAGGATACAGGCCGGGGTCGGTACACAGCGAGGCAACAAGGATCAGGAACAATAGCCTGAGGCAGAGTCAGGATACAGGCCGGGGTCGGTACACAGCCTGGGAACGAGGTGTAAGAACAATAGGCAGAGTCAGGATACAGGCCGGGGTCGGTACACAGCCAGGCAACGAGGATCAGGAACATAGAACAGGAGTAGAGTCAGACTACAAGCCGAGGTCACAACAGGCAGTCAGGAATCCAGAGGCCGGACAGAAGCAAGTTGAGTCTTGCCAGGGCACGGGAAGGTAAAGCCAGGGCGTAGCTAAAGCAGAACTGGCTGGAGACCACTCAGCATTCTGTTCATGTCATAGTCCAGCTTAAATAGGCTGTTTGGCACCAAAGCCATTGCCGGTTGTGCGCATGCAGGTGTCCTGGCTCGTGCGCACACTAATACGTCTTGTAGTGAGCCTTTGATCAGAATTATGAACGCCCAATCGTTACCTAATTCCAATACATACTTGCCTTTTCCTAGCGCCGGCCCGAGAAGACACAATACCTGTTCAGCCCGGAGTTCAGCCTTAAACCACAGAAGCAACGGCCATGGAAGAATTCTAGTTTCAGGAGACAATCTGCATAGACTCAAGTCCTCTCGGGGGGGCAAATCGCCAACAGGTCATACATCCCCGCTCTGGCGCTCCAAGCTGGAGGGACCTTTCCGCTCATTTCGGCGTTCCTTAATTAAACACCACTTTAAAAATATGAGAGCAAATGCCCAGACTTGGCTAATTCACTCTAGAAAAGCCATATGGCCCGGAGTAATAAGAATTAATGACACCGAAAGTCTCCAGTGATTGCTCTGGTGGGTCTCGCAGCCTCGCTGCTTTTTAATGCGGCAACATTAAGCCGGAGTTTGCTTAAGACCGCCACAGCAATAACAATCCAGGAGGTAGTAACGTTATCGCCGTCGGTGCGGTCAAACAGCCCGCGGGGGATAAACTTTACTGTGTCACAGACCCGCATTCCTGGCCCCGGCACCCATTTGCAGGTCCCGCTCGCAGCACACAAAGTATTTCTATTAAAAAAAAAAAAAAGGGTTTATTTATTTTGTGAAACTGTTTGTTTTACTGCCAGAGAAAATGGCAAAATGAGATGGACGTTTATTATTTTATGGGGTAAAATAGACTGCTGAGATGTAGATAGAATCCCGTTACATTTCAAATTATGCATTTCCGAATATACATACACAGTATATAAATATAATATAATAAAATATAATATATAATACGATATATAATATAAATTTAATATAATAGAAAACAATAATATGACATGAAATATAATTAAATATAATAAATATATAAAATATATGAAATATAATAAAATACAGCATAATATAAATATATATATATATATATATATAAAAAAATAATATAAAATATAATATAATATGATATATAATATAATACAATATATAATATAATTTAATATAATAGAAAACAATATGACATGATGTGATATGAAATATAATAAAAAAAAAGTATAATATAATATAAAGTAAAATATAATATAATAAGATATATAATATAATACAATATAATATATCGTAAATTAATATAACATAAATAAAATAATATGACATGATATGAAATAGAATATAATATATAATAAAATACAGTATAATATAATATATAATAAAATATAATATAATATATTGTAAAATAATATGACATGATATGATATGAAATATAATATAATATAGAATAAAATATAGAATAATATATAATATGATATAGAACGTAATACAATATAATATGTTATAAATTAATATTATATAATTTAATATAATAGAAAATAAAAATAATATGACACGATATTAAATATAATATATAATAAATAACAGTATAATTAATATATAATAAAAAATATAAGATATATAATAGAGTACAAAATAATATATTGTAAAATAATAGAAATTAAAAAAATGACATGATATGATATGAAATATAATATATAATAAGATACAGTATAATATAATATATATAATAAAGTATATAATATAGTACAATACAATATATTGTAAAATAATATAAATAAAATAATATGACATGATATGAAATATCATATATAATAAAATGTAGAATAATATATAATATGATATAGAACATAATACGATATAATATGTTATAAAATAATATATTATAATTTAATATAATAGAAAATAAAATAATATGACATGATATGAAATATAATATATAATAAAATACAGTATAATATTATATATAATAAAATATAGTACAATATATTGTAAAATAATATGACATGATATGATATGAAATACAATATATAATGAAATATATAATAATATATAATATGATATAGAACGTAATACAATATAATATGTTATAAAATAATATTATATAATTTAATATAATAGAAAATAAAATGATATGACATGATATTAAATATAATATAATATATAATAAATAACAGTATAATTAATATATAATAAAATATATAAGATATATAATATAGTACAAAATAATATATTGTAAAATAATATAAATGAAAAAAATGACATGATATGATATGAAATATAATAAGATACAGTATAATATAATATATATAATAAAGTATATAATATAGTACAATACAATATATTGTAAAATAATATAAATAAAATAATATGACATGATATGAAATATAATATATAATAAAATGTAGAATAATATATAATATGATATAGAACATAATATGATATAATATGTTATAAAATAATATATTATAATTTAATATAATAGAAAATAAAATAATATGACATGATATGATATGAAATATAATATATAATAAAATACAGTATAACATAATATATAATAAAATATATAATATGATACAATATAATATATTGTAAAATAATATAAAAAAAATAATATGACATGATTTGATATGAAATATAATATAATATATAATAAAATATATAATATGATATAATATGATATAGAAAATAATCCAATATAATATATTATAAAATAATATAATTACATTTAATATAAAATAAAATAATATAACATAATGTGATATGAAATATAATATAACAAAAAAATAAAATATAATATATAATATGATATACAGTATAATGATATATAATATAATACAATATAATATATTAGAAAAAAAAAAAAAGATATTTAAAAATGTAAAAAGATTACCTCCCTTAAAATGAGATGACAGGGGAACAAACCGGCTTAATAAATCATCAATAAAGTATTTTAAAGCAGAACTAAAGTAGTCAAAACTCATTTACAAATGAATAGCCCATTAAAAAATATCAGAAAACCACAGCTTTTATTGCAATTCTCTCCTTCAGTCTGGGGCGGTACTTCTTTCCTGCAGTAGATGCCCTCAGACTTCTGGGTTGAATGATGGCCAGCTGTCATGGACCCACCCCCATCCTGTGACTGAAGGGGAGAAGCGGCACAAATAAAAAGTTGCCTTTCGGCCACTCTGCTTTCTCCTCCTCCTCGGCTTGCACCCGAGGGTACTTAGGGAACTCAGTCAAGTAATTGCCAGACCATTGTTCCTAATTTTTACTGACAGTCTACTGACTGGAATGGTACCAGCTGATTGGAGAAAAGCCAATGTAGCTCCAATATTTAAAAAGGGCCCAAAATACATCCCTGGGAATTACAGACCAGTCAGCCTAACATCAATAGTATGTAAACTCTTGGAAGGGATGATAAGGGACTATATACAAGATTTTAGTAATGAGAACACTATCATTAGCAGTAATCAGCATGGATTCATGAAGAATCGTTCTTGCCAAATCAATCTACTAACCTTCTATGAGGAGGTGAGTTGCCAGCTAGATAAAGGAAGGCCCGTAGACATGGTGTATCTAGATAAAGGAAGGCCCGTGGACGTGGTGTATCCAGATAAAGGAAGGCCCGTAGACGTGGTGTATCTAGATAAAGGAAGGCCCGTAGACATGGTGTATCTGGATAAAGGAAGGTCCGTAGACGTGGTGTATCTGGATAAAGGAAGGCCCGTAGACGTGGTGTATCTAGATAAAGGAAGGCCCGTAGACGTGGTGTATCTAGATAAAGGAAGGCCCGTAGACGTGGTGTATCTAGATAAAGGAAGGCCCGTAGACGTGGTGTATCTAGATAAAGGAAGGCCCGTAGATGTGGTGTATCTGGATAAAGGAAGGCCCGTAGACGTGGTGTATCTAGATAAAGGAAGGCCCGTAGACGTGGTGTATCTAGATAAAGGAAGGTCCGTAGACGTGGTGTATCTAGATAAAGGAAGGTCCGTAGATGTGGTGTATCTAGATAAAGGAAGGCCCGTAGACGTGGTGTATCTAGATAAAGGAAGGTCCGTAGACGTGGTGTATCTAGATAAAGGAAGGCCCGTAGATGTGGTGTATCTAGATAAAGGAAGGCCCGTAGACGTGGTGTATCTAGATAAAGGAAGGCCCGTAGATGTGGTGTATCTAGATAAAGGAAGGCCCGTAGATGTGGTGTATCTAGATAAAGGAAGGCCCGTAGACGTGGTGTATCTGGATTTTGCAAAAGTATTTGACACAGTTCCCCATAAACATTTACTGTATAAAATAAGGTGCGTTGGCATGGAGCATAGGGCGAGTACATGGATTGAAGACTAATCCCCCAGCAGCCAGCATCAATAGATCTCTCCCTCAACAATAGATTCTTCCCAGAAACAATTGACACTCCCAGCAACATAAGACCCCTTATCAACGACAATAGATCCCCCAGCAGCCAGCATCGGCAGACCCTCTAGAAGGCAGCAACAATAGATCTCTCACCCAACAGTACATTGCTGACCCTCCTAGGGACAATTGGCCCCCTCTCAGCAACATAAGACCCCCATCAATGACAATAGATCCCCCAGCAGCCAGCAACAATAGACCTCTCCCGCAGCAGTAGATCCCTCACGGTATTGTATGGGTGCTGTCAGATGCTTAATCCTAAAAGCATTGAAGCATATAAGGGCAGAAGGACACCGCACACCGCCAGCTCATCAAGTAAAGAGAGTTGCAAATGGCCACAGCCTTGAGCTCCTCCTAAGCCACACCACTGATGCGTTTCGGCCTGCCCAAAGGGCTTAATCGCATAGCTAATTAATCTATAGTAAAGCCCTGGTGGGCGGGGTGAAACGCGTCAGTGGTGTGGTTTAGGAGGAGCTCAAGGCTGAGGCTGTTTGCAACTCTCTTTACTTGATGAGCTGGCGGTGTGCGGTGTTACCAAATGCAGCCTCATCAGTGCCCACCAAATTCAGCCCACCTATACAGTGCCCACCAGTGCAATGCCCACCAAATGCAGACCACCAGTGCAATGCTCATCAAATGCAGTCCACCAGTGCAATGCCCACTGTATGCAGCCCACCAGTGGAATGCCCACCAGTGCAATGCCCACCAAATGCAGCCCACAGTGCAATTCCCACCAGATGCAGAACACCAAATGCAGCCCACCAAAGGCAGCTCAACAGATGCAGAACATCAAATGCAGCCCACCAGATGCAGAACATCAAATGCAGCCCAACAGATGCAGAACATCAAATGCAGCCCAACAGATGCAGAACATCAAATGCAGCCCAACAGATGCAGCCCACCAGATGCAGAACATCAAATGCAGAACACCAAATGCAGCCCACCAGATGCAGAACACCAAATGCAGCCCACCAGATGCAGAACACCAAATGCAGCCCACCAGATGCAGAACATCAAATGCAGCCCAACAGATGCAGAACATCAAATGCAGCCCACCAGATGCAGAACATCAAATGCAGAACACCAAATGCAGCCCACCAGATGCAGAACACCAAATGCAGCCCACCAGATGCAGAACACCAAATGCAGCCCACCAGATGCAGAACACCAAATGCAGCCCACCAGATGCAGAACACCAAATGCAGCCCAACAGATGCAGAACATCAAATGCAGCCCACCAGCTGCAGAACACCAAATGCAGCCCACCAGATGCAGAACATCAAATGCAGCCCACCAGATGCAGAACATCAAATGCAGCCCAACAGATGCAGCCCACCAGATGCAGAACATCAAATGCAGAACACCAAATGCAGCCCACCAGATGCAGAACATCAAATGCAGAACATCAAATGCAGCCCACCAGATGCAGAACATCAAATGCAGAACACCAAATGCAGCCCACCAGAAGCAGCCCAACGGATGCAGAACACCAAATGCAGCCCACCTGTGCAGTATCCACCATATGCTGCCTATAAGTGTAGTGCCCACCAGTACGTGGATCACAGTCTCCTGTGTCATGGTTCTTCGATTTAAATTGCCCGCCCGGGCGGCCGCTGTAATAATGTCCCGCCCCCTGTGACACATGTCACACTGATTCAATGCCCCATTGGATCAGTGTTCCATCAATCACAAAAGCCGGTCTAGGAGGCGGGACTTTCTTACAGCACCTGCCGACCAGCTCAGGCCAACCCCCAGCTCCCAGACGCAGCGGGAGATAGCCGCCATTGTGTATGAGTGCCACATATGAGGAGGAGGGAGGGAAGGACAGCGCGGAAGCTTCGGCGTGCAGTGCGGCCATGCAGGATCGGCCCTGCTTGAGCCACAGCTCAAAGCGGCCTCCGGGCAGGCGGCCTACCCTGGAAATTTCCCGGTGTCCCGGTAGGCCGGTTCGGGCCCTGCTCAAGGCTGAGGTTGTTTTTCAACTCCCTTTAGTTGATGAAGTGGAGGTGTGAGGCGTCCTTCCTCCCTTACATAGGCAGAAGGGTCTTGTCAACCAGAGATAAGAGAACCCAAACATCAAGGCCTCCTTCAGGGGTAAGCCCACAGAGAATCCGGGGGGAAGCTCTGCATAGTAACCAATCAGCTTTCAGGTTTTATTGTCAAAGCTTAATTGAAAAAATTGAAGTTAGAAGCTTCCCAAATCCTGGTTGTCCCCCCAACTCTGGAAAAAGACGACCTCTCCTACCCTATGGGAACCCGATACATTGTCCTCCAACATCTGCTGTTTTCACCACACAAGCAGACGTCCCGAGCTTCTTGGACAGCGTCTGGCTAACACAGCTTGTAAGATTCGCAATGAGCCACCCGCTCTCCCCTTCTGACATCATCCACCCCCCTGCGCTAGGTCATCAGAGGAGACTTCAGACAAGACTGGAACCATCCATGAGGTCATTCTGGCCCGGGCTGCAGAGATTTTCCACTGTAAAACATGTGTTATACCTTGCTGGATTACTGCGCCAGAGTCACAACAGAGACCTTTAAAGAGCCTCTCCGCCCAGCTTCTCTAAAGTCCCGGCCAAGACGTCTCTTCAAGCAGGTGCAAGTCGTTGCTTGGTGACTATACATATTACATCGTTGGGAAAATCGCCTTTTTTTTCCTTTTTTTTCCATAGTCAGCTGAGACGAAAAAACAAAGGTTTGACGGCTGACCCAACTTTTGTCTACCAGAGAGGCTCGCTAGCAATGCAGACAATTCACTCGGCACCAGAGACAGTTGGGTTGTGTGTCAGTTTATAAAGGACTCTGCTATCCAAATAATAAAAAATACATAAAAAAATTCCACATCCACACCCAGAACTTTTTCTAAAAAAGATCATTCTTTGACAAATCATTAGTAAGACCTCATCTGGAATATGCAGTTCAGTTTTGGGCACCAGTTCTCAAAAAGGATATCAGGGAACTGGAGAAAGTGCAGAGAAGGGCAACCAAACTGATAAGAGGCTTGGAGGAGCTCAGCTATGAGGAAAGATTAGAGGAACTGAATTTATTTTGTCTTGAGAAGAGGAGAATAAGGGGCTCCTGGCTGATGAAGTCGCCTCTGGTACTTCCTCAGAACTCCGTCCTTCTCAGCATCGCCTCCAGGTAGTGAGCAGGCTCTCCCTTGCAGAACCTTGAACACATGGTTAGGCCTCAGGCTTCAACATTGCTGTCATTTATGACTATCTTTAGGACTATCCGGCGGACTTGGTCAATCCGCCCGTGTGTGTCGGCTCCGGCGGACTTTTTTTCCCCCCAAAAGTCTGACGGACTTAGATCGAAGTTTTGACTCAGAGTCTGTGCGCTTGAAATGAACGGACTTGCCCGCAACATGGAGAAAAGTCCGTTCAATTTGAACGTGCCCTCCAGGTAGACGGGACTAGCGAAGGAGGTCAATGTCGCCGACCTCCATCGGCGAGACTGACACGTCGCCGGCCCCGTCACCTGGTATGGACTTATAGGGGAAGCCCTACGCAGTTCCATATCAGACCCTTATCCGAGCACGCAGCCCAACCAGTCAGGAAAGGGGGTAGGGACGAGCGAGCGCCGGGCGAAGAGGGGGACTAGACCCCCGAAGTCGGAAGAAGACCCCCGGACGGCAGCGGCGACGAAGAAGAAGAAAGCCGGGCTCCTCAGCTAGTAAAAGAGCTAGAAGAAGATAGCGGAGGAGTCCGGCGGGAAGACCACCCAAGAGGGAAGACCCCCGGAGCTGTGCAATAAATTATTTTAAAACCGTGTGTTCTGTTTTATTTACACTTTTTTCACCAGGTGAATGGGTAGGGGTACATTGTACCCCAATACTCATTCACATAGGGTGGGGGGCCGGTATCTGGGGGCCCCCTTGTTAAAGGGGGCTCCTGGATTCCGATAAGCCCCCCGCCCGCAGACCCCGACAACCAACAGTCAGGGTTGTCGGAAAGAGGCCCTTGTCCTCATCAACAGGGTTCGCCTAACCTATTCCGCCGGCAAAGTCCGGTCGTGTGTGGGCAGGTCCGCTCGTTCGGAAAGTCCGGCGGACCTCCGCTGCAAAGTCCGGCGGTTTGTCCGCCAGACTAAGTCCGCCGGATAGTCCGATCGTGTGTACGCGGCATTAGAAGCAGCTAGAGCCTAGTGGCAGTATGAGTACAATGTAGTCATAGTAGTGGTGGGAGGAAGGTGGGTCCTCCTAGATGGACAAAGAACTGGAAATGGCTTCAAGGGTCGTATTTACATGACAGGAGCTGCCATGTTTGTATGGAAAGTGAAACAAATACCCGGTGTGGACATGGAATATCTTTTACATGTTTGACTTTCTGAATGAGGTTTCATCCCTGCAACAGACATGACATCCTTCGAGGTCACCATCATCATTTCATGATCATCATGTCATCATCATCATTTCATAATCATCATGTCATCATCATCATTTCATAATCATCATGTCGTCATCAATATCATCATCATCAATATCATCATCACCATCATCACCATCATCACCATCATCATCATCATCATCATCATCACCATCAATATCATCATCATCACCATCATCATCATCACCATCAATATCATCATCATCACCATCATCATCATCACCATCATCATCATCATCACCATCATCACCATCAATATCATCATCATCACTATCATCATCATCACCATCAATATCATCATCATCACCATCACCATCAATATCATCATCACCATCATCATCATCACCATCAATATCATCATCACCATCAATATCATCATCACCACCATCATCATCATCATCACCATCAATATCATCATCATCACCATCATCACCATCACCATCATCACCATCATCATCATCATCACCATCATCACCATCAATATCATCATCATCATCACCATCATCATCATCATCATCATTACCACCATCAATATCATCATCATCATCACCATCATCATCATCATCATCATCATCATCATCATCACCATCATCATCATCATCATCATCATCACCATCAATATCATCATCACCATCATCATCATCATCATCATCATCATCACCATCAATATCATCATCACCATCAATATCATCATCATTACCACCTAAATTTTTCAACAACAAAATCCGATCGTTTAAATTCTGATGGCGTGTAGATAATTCCAAAGGGTAAAGTGCCACGCATGCTCAGAACAAATTACGAGATGAAAGCTATTGGCTTCTGGCCTGTTTATAGTCCCGTCATACGTGTTTTATGTCACCGCGTTCTGAGCGATCAGATTTTCCGACAACTTTGTGCCCCCGTGTGTATGCAACACAAGTCTGGTCCAAAATCCGTCTGAAAAAAAAATCTGACGGATTTTGACGCCGGAATGTCCGACCCTGTGTACAGGGCATTATATAAACACCCAGCAGGTGTCGCCCCCCTAATATAAACACTCAGCAGGTGTCGCCCCCTAATATAAACATACAGCAGGTGTCGCCCTCTAATGGAAACACACAGAAGGTGTCGCCCTTTAATGGAAACACACAGAAGGTGTCGCCCTTTAATATAAACGCCCAGCAGGTGTCGCCCTTTAATATAAACGCCCAGCAGGTGTCGCCCTTTAATATAAACATACAGCAGGTGTCGCCCTCTAATGGAAACACACAGAAGGTGTCGCCCCCTAATATAAACACCCAGCAGGTGTCGCCCCCCTAATATAAACACTCAGCAGGTGTCGCCCCCTAATATAAACACCCAGCAGGTGTCGCCCTCTAATATAAACACCCAGCAGGTGTCGCCCCCTAATGGAAACACACAGAAGGTGTCGCCCTTTAATATAAACACCCAGCAGGTATCGCCCTCTAATATAAACACGCAGAAGGTATCCCCCTATAATATAAACGCCCAGCAGGTGTCGCCCCCTAATATAAACACCCAGCAGGTGTTGCCCTCTAATGGAAACACACAGAAGGTGTCGCCCTTTAATATAAACACCCAGCAGGTGTCGCCCCCTAATATAAACACCCAGCAGGTATCGCCCTCTAATATAAACACGCAGAAGGTATCCCCCTATAATATAAACGCCCAGCAGGTGTCGCCCCCTAATATAAACACACAGCAGGTGTCGCCCTCTAATGGAAACATGCAGAAGGTGTCGCCCTCTAATATAAACACCCAGCTTGTATTGCCCTCTAATATAAACACGCAGAAGGTATCGCCCTCTAATATAAACACCCAGCAGGTGTCGCCCTCTAATATAAGTAGGTTTCGTCCTCTAATATAAACACGCAGAAGGTGTCGCCCTCTAATGGAAACACCCAGCAGGTGTCGCCCTCTAATATAAACACGCAGCAAGTGTCATCCTCTAATATAAACACCCAGCAGGTGTCGTCCTCTAATGGAAACATGCAGAAGGTGTCGCCCTCTAATGGAGAAACACAGCTAGTCCAGAAAACTTCAGGGTCTCTGTTGTGTTCTTTAAGAATGAATCACTCCATAGTGCCTGCACCTACAGAGGTTGGTAATGGTTTGATTTAAATCTCTTTTCCTGCCTGTTAAGATTATGTCAATATTTAAATGCCCATATTTTGCCCACAGGGTCACTGTAGCGCTTCGGTGCTTCTACCCACCAAAACCAACCCCCACCCCCATCTACAGCACCCGTACTGGCCCCTGAGACGCTCACATTGGAAGAATATTTCAGAGGTGCACTTTAATAGCAGTCCCGGGGAGGGGGGGGGAGGGTTTTCTGGTATCTTGTGTTTAGGAAAAGAATGTTGCACTGTATTTTCTGTGAAATATACATGCATATGAGCGTATCATTTTTTATTTTATTTTTTGGTGGGAAAGTGGATCTTGGGTGGGAGTTCCCACACTTTTTTCCCCAGGACTTGACCCCTGCATATAATTAAACATTTTCTAATGAAACATGAACAAGAAAAACAGCTTCCGGGGTCCCAGTCACCTCCCCCGCTGCCTTTGCTGGAGCTGAAGCTAAGATGAACGAGCAATGTGCCCCGCTCCTACGTACAGCGATACATAGTCTTCATGGATGGGGGTGTCCCGAAAAGTCCATCTCTATAGCTGGGATTTCGGGACTGATCTTCATCAGATGGACAACCCATGGGGGGGCCCTTTATTATGACGATACCAACCATGTTCTGGTCCGTCCCCCCTCAGGACCACCAGTGCTTGGATGTTGATCAGTAAGACAGCCCACACCACACATAGCAACCAATAAAAACTGTGGGTGGGTGGTAGAGGACCCTATCTAGCTCAGGTCAGTGTTTTTATAATAGCGCCCCCTACACCAAACCCCCCCCCCCCCACCACCCCCGGTTTCATGCTTCACTGCATTATCCGGAAGAAGGAACTCTTCTTCTAAATGCATACCTTGGTGCCAGCGAGGATTAACTCCCATCAGCATGTGCATGGGCAGCCAATCAAGATGACTGGAGATGTTGAACCTGGAGGACCTGGCAAGGAAGCTCATAGGCACCGTATCACCGGAGGGGTGGAAAGGTTTTGTGGACTTTAGTCACCCATAGCTGGTGGACTTTCATCTCAGCATACCTTGATGCCAACAAGAATTAACTCCCATAAGCATGTGCAGGAGTTACATTGTCTTTGGGCAGCCAATCAAGATGACTGAAGAGACCGAACCTGGAAGACCAGGCGAAGATGGAAGCTCTGGCATGGAAGTTTAATGGACGCTGGATTACCGGAGGGGTGGTAAAGCTTTGTAGGCTTTAGTTTAGCTGTAGACTGATGTTCTGTCTCAGTTTAATACTAATGGCGCGTACGCGCGTCGGATTTTCCGACAGGAACATTTTCGATGGGAGCTTTTTGTCGGAAATTTCCGACCGTGTGTAGGCTCCACCGGGCATTCTCCATCGGAATGTCCGTGGCACAAAATTTGAGATCTGGTTCTCAAATTTTTTCCGACAACAAAATCAGTTTTCGGAAATTCCGATCGTGTGTAGACAATTCCGACACTCAATGTTCCCACGCATGCTCGGAATCAAGCAGAAGAGCCGCACTGGCTATTGAACTTCATTTCTCATCACCGCGTTCTTGACGTTTGCACGTTTCCGACCAACTTTGTGTGACCGCGTGTATGCAAGACAAGTTTGAGCCAACATCCGTCGGGAAAAAAAATCCCATGGATTTTGTTGTCGGAATGTCCGATGAATGTCCGATGGTGTGTACGGGGCAGTACACTGTAACTCGCATCGCGTGAAGGGCCTTCTTTGAGACGCATTGAAGGAAGTATGATTAGGTGACAAAGATTGTCAGCCCATTATATTTTGCAGATGATTGTTGGCCTCTAGCGGGTAAACATTGAATGTTGTTGCAATGCTGGTTATATCCTGTAACCTTGGAGTATGATGTTTGTATGATGTTTTTTTTTCATGTGTCGCCACCCTGCCCTGATCAAGCTGATTTGAGATGTAGCACCCTGGAGTTTAGGCAGGGTTGCTCCTCAGAAATTTACCTGCCTTGGCCAATTGATAGGAGATCAATTGATTTGACCTTGCTGCACTTTTCTCTTCTACCACTAGGTGGCCGGGTACCTGGTGGTACTAGATACGAGAAGGCCATTGCCAGGTCAGATTATAGGTATATGGGGTATCTCAGCCAATGGACAGGGGTTTTCTTGAATCCCTTTGGCCTGCTGGGAGAACCTATATATTCGGGGTGGAGTCAGGTGGTTAGGGGTTCTGTGCCACCTGGATGGCTGTCTGGGTGGACGTGTGTTAAATTGCCCGGGCAGCTGGGACGGGAGATGGGGGCCTATCCTGGGCACATATGGGCGCTAGGCTGTCTGAGGGCCTATCCAGAAGCAAGAGAGAAGTGTAGGGTTGGGATTGCGGCTTGCAGTCGGTTCTGCCAGCTGGAGAGGTGACGCTTGCAGAGCAGCCCTGTGTGTCAAGCAAAGGACCAAGCTGATCAGTGGGGTGAAGCTTGAGAAGTATATTGACTGCCAAGCTAGGGACCCAGCAGAGCGCCGGGGGTGACGCTTGAGTAAGATACCACCGTGAAGAATGGAGGAGGAGCTCAAGAGATTCAGTGATAGTGAATCATCTAGTCTAGTGGGAGAGACCATGGAGCTCAGTGGGCTGAAGAACTACAAGAAGTGACTGTAGTGAAGGTGAAGGAACTCCTCTCGGAGTCCCCAAAGTCCTCTTGGAGTGAAGGTGAAGGAACTCCTCTCGGAGTCCCCAAAACTCCTCTCGGGGGTGAAGGTGAAGGAACTCCTCTCGGAGTCTCTAAACTCCTTTTGGGAGTGAAGGTGAAGGAACTCCTCTCGGAGTCTCCAAACTCCTCTCAGGGGTGAAGGTGAAGGAACTCCTCTCGGAGTCTCCAAACTCCTCTCGGGGTGAAGGTGAAGGAACTCCTCTCGGAGTCTCCAAAACTCCTCTCGGGGTGAAGGTGAAGGAACTCCTCTCGGAGTCTCTAAACTCCTTTTGGGGGTGAAGGTGAAGGAACTCCTCTCAGAGTCTCCAAACTCCTCTCGAGGTGAAGGTGAAGGAACTCCTCTCGGAGTCTCCAAAACTCCTCTCGGGGGTGAAGGTGAAGGAACTCCTCTCGGAGTCTCTAAACTCCTTTTGGGGGTGAAGGTGAAGGAACTCCTCTCGGAGTCTCCAAACTCCTCTCAGGGGTGAAGGTGAAGGAACTCCTCTCGGAGTCTCCAAACTCCTCTCGGGGTGAAGGTGAAGGAACTCCTCTCGGAGTCTCCAAACTCCTTTTGGGGGTGAAGGTGAAGGAACTCCTCTCGGAGTCTCCAAACTAGTCTCGGGGGTGAAGGTGAAGGAACTCCTCTCGGAGTCTCCAAACTCCTCTCGGGGGTGAAGGTGAAGGAACTCCTCTCGGAGTCTCCAAACTCCTCTCGGGGTGAAGGTGAAGGAACTCCTCTCGGAGTCTCCAAACTCCTCTTGGGGGTGAAGGTGAAGGAACTCCTCTCGGAGTCTCCAAACTCCTCTTGGGGGTGAAGGTGAAGGAACTCTTCTCGGAGTCTCCAAACTCCTCTCGGGGTGAAGGAACTCCTCTCGGAGTCTGCCAATTAATCTTGCAACTACCTAAGGGTGTCCTGGCCCTAACCTTCTCTCCTAAAGTTCTGTTAGGAGAAATAAAATCTCTTTTGCACCCAAGAAGTGTCTGTTGCCCAATTACTCTAGCTGCTTTGCACCCACTGTACCTTACAACCCACCATGTACAGAAGGATGTCGGCTATCTCTGGCCGTCGGACCCAGTCTGCCGGAAAGTCCGGTCGTGTGTACGCGGCATTACTGTTGTCTTTTCCATCATCTGGAACCAGTCTGCCCATTCTCCTCTGACCTCAACAAGGCCTTTTTTTTCTCCACGCAACTGCCGTTCACTGGATATTTTCTCTTTTTTCCCACTCTGTAAATCCCGAGAGATGGTTGTGTGTGAAAATTCCAGAAATACTCAGACCGTCCCCCCCCCCCCCCCCCGTCTGGCTCCAAAAAACGTGCCACGTCCAAAGTCACCTCAATCCCCTTTCTTCCCCATTCTGATTGCTCGGTTTGACCCTCAGCCGGTCGTCTTCACCGCGTCCAGATGCCTAAATGCATGAGCTGCTGCCATGTGATTGGCTGATCCGCGGTTTTGCATTACCGGGCCATTGAACAGGTGCCACCTAATAACGTGGCCGGTTGGTGTCTTTATTTCAAAGGTCTGTTTGGAAGCTCGGCGGGAGTTTCCCCTTAACCACCATCTGAAGGTTCTCTGTATATATAAAAAAAAAAAAACGCCATTGTGTTATAAGAAGGAAGCGGTGACGTCACATGTAAGGTAGCGCTACATTAAGCCGTCTGGTTGGGCTGCTTTTTTATTTTTTTTTGCAGTCGCACTAAATCCATTCAAGCCGTATTATTATTCCATCGTTCATTACGCATTTGTGTTTTACTAGTTGCTTTGGGTATTATCCCTCCCCAGATCTTCATAAGACCCTTTCATATATGTGCAACCTTTGATCTCTCCTCAATTACCGTCCCCTTCTTTCCTGCTCATTGTCAGATCTGCCCTGCAGGCAAAAACTACAAACTCCTTTTTTTCTTTTTTTTTTTTAGTAATGAAAAGGACTTTAAGGTTCACCGTATCTTCCACGGTGTCACCGCCAGCTCCCAGGAACCCAGTGGAGTAAGGAATCTTTCCAATTTCAGATCTGCTGGGGTCACGGGGACACATCAAGACGGTGGGGGGGGGGGGGGAGCTGACTAAACATAGAAAAGCTCCCACAACCTTTAACCTTGTCTTGGGGTTGAGGCGGGGAGACCCCTGTTTCTTCACGCTGGAATTTTAATAAAGCAAAAAAAAAAGTTTGTTACATAATAGACATGCGCACTTCCGGAAAAGTCATTCATTTTCGTTTCATTCGTTTTTCAGGGTCATTTGTTATGAACGCAATTTGTAAATTCGATAATCCGAAAATCCGAAGTTTTTCGGAAATTCATAAATTCGTGAATTCGAAAAATCTGAAATTATGAAAAAAAAAATTCAAAAGAATAGCTGACTAATTTTAACTAACTATTAAATTATAGGTATTGGAATTTCCCTTCAAATTTGGCTGTTAGTGAACGTAACGAATACGAATTTATCCGAAGTTGTGAATTATTGTTATTAATTTGTTACATTCCATTCATTCCTTATTTCGGATAATTCGCAACTTCAAATAAATTCATATTCTTTACGTTCACTAACAGCCAAATTTGAAAGGAAATTCCAATACCTATCATTTAATATTTAGTAATAGTTATTATTAGTTAGTTATTATTTCAGATTTTTTGACTTTCACGTGTTTGGATTTTCGAATTTCGTAAATTCGAAAGTTCATAAATTCGATAATCCGAAAAATCCAAAGTTTCGTAGATTCATAAATTCGTGAATTAAAAAATCCGAAAATAAGAAAGAAAATTCAAAAGAATAATTAACTAATAACTAACTTTTGACTAACTATTAAATTATAGGTATTGGAATTTCCCTTCAAATTTGGCTGTAAGTGAACGTAACGAATACGAATTTATCTGAAGTTGTGAATTATTGTTATTAATTTGTTACATTCCATTCATTTAAATACGGCATTCCTTATTTTGGATAATTCGCAACTTCGGATAAATTCATATCCTTTACGTTCACTAACAGCCCAATTTGAAAGGAAATTCCAATACCTATAATTTAATATTTAGTACTAGTTATTATTAGTTAGTTATTATTTCAGATTTTCTGACATTCGCGTGTTTGGATTTTCGAATTTCGTAAATTCGAAAGTTCGTAAATTCGATAATCCGAAAAATCCGAAGTTTCGTAGATTCATAAATTTGTGAATTAAAAAATCAGAAAATAAGAAAGAAAATTCAAAAGAATAATTAAAGCGGAGCTCCACCCTAAAGTGGAGCTTCCGCTCATTGGAACCCTCCCCCCCTCCGGCGCCACAATTGGCACCTTTCAGGGCGGAGGGGGGTGCAGGTACCTGTACAGTACAGGTAACTGCACCCACTTCCGGCATAGATATCCGCAGAATCTGCGGATATTTCCGACCCTTTCCGCAGGTCCCCCGCTGTCTGCTGGGAAACACACGGACCCCAGAGACAGCGGGGACCATCCTTATTGCGCAGCGCGACTCGCACATGCGCAGTAGGGAACCGGGAAATGAAGCCGAAAGGCTCCACTTCCTGATTCCTATACCCAAGATGGCGGCGGCAGCACCCGAGAGATCGGCTTCGGGTCCCGACATCGCGGGCGCGCTGGACAGGTAAGTGTCCTTATTTTAAAAGTCAGCAGCTGCAGTATTTGTAGCTGCTGGCCTTTAAAAAAAAAAAAACGGCAGAACTCCCGGCGGACTCCTGCTTTAACTAATAACTAACTTTTGACTAACTATTAAATCATAGGTATTGGAATTTCCTTTCAAATTTGGCTGTTAGTGAACGTAACAAATTTATCCGAAGTTACAAATTATCCGAAATAACAAATGCTGCATCTAAACGAATGGAACAAATTAATAATAAACAATAATAAAAGGTTTTTATTATTATTATTATTATTGTTTTCATTATTATTCATTTGTTACATTCCATTTGGATAATTCGAAACTTCGGATAAATTCATATTCTTTACGTTCACTAACAGCCAAATTTGAAAGGAGATTCCAATACCTATAATTTAATATTTAGTAATAGTTATTATTAGTTAGTTATTATTTCAGATTTTCGAACTTTCGGGTGTTTGGATTTTCGAATTTCGTAAATTCGAAAAATTCGTAAATTCGATAATCCGAAGATCCAAAATTTTCGTAGCTTCATAAATTCGTGAATTCAAAAATCCAAAAATAAGAAAGAAAATTCAAAAGAATAATTAACTAATAGCTAACTCATTTTAACTAACTGTTAAATTATAGGTATTGGAATTTCCTTTCAGATTTGGCTGTTAGTGAACGTAACGAATTTATCCGACGTTAGAAATTATCCGAAATAACGAATACCGCATCTAAACGAATAGAACGAATTAATAATAAATAATAATAAAAGTTTTTTATTATTATTATTGGTTTTTATTATTATTCATTTGTTACATTCCATTCATTTGAATACGGCATTCCTTATTTCGGATAATGCGCAACTTCGGATAAATTCGTATTCATTACGTTCACTAACAGAAAAATTTGAAAGGAAAATCCAATACCTATAATTTAATAGTAATAGTTATTATTAGTTAGTTATTATTTCAGATTTTTGAACTTTCAGCTGTTTGGATTTTCAAATTTTGTAAATTCGAAAATTTTCGAAAATTTGTGTTATCGATTTATACACAATGTGCACCACTGCAATGTATGTCATGTATTTAATATGTCAATAAACATGTTTTAGTTCATCTTGACCTAACCCGTCATAAACCTCATTCAAAGTCCCAGCTCCCTTTTTGCTTTACACATTTGTTTAGATGCGGCATTTGTTATTTTGCATAATTTGTAACTTCGGATAAATTTGTATTCGTTATGTTCACCAACAGCCAAGTTTGAAAGGAAATTCCAACACCTATAATTTAATAGTTAGTAATAGTTAAATTATTGTTAGTTAATTATTCTTTAAAATTTTGGGATTTTCTTTCTTATTTTCGAAGTTACGAATTTTCGGGTTTTCGAATTATCGAATTTACGAAATTTGAAAATCCAAACACCCAAACCTTTGAAAATCTGAAATAATAACTATTGGGTTTTCTTTCTTATTTCCGAAGTTACAGAATTTCAAATTTTCGAATTTACGAATTTTCAAATTTATGAATTTTTCGAATTTACGAAATTCGAAAATCCAGACATCCGGAAGTTTGAAAATCTGAAATAATAACTCATAATAACTATTACTAACTATTGAATTATAGGTATTGGAATTTCCTTTCAAATTCGGCTGCTGGTGAACATAACAAATACAAATTTTTATCCAAAGTTACGAATTATCCGAAATAATGAATGCCGCATCCGAATGAATGGAATGTAATGAATTAATAATTATTGCTTTACACGTAGCGGGGAAGGAGGCACAGCTTAAAGTTCCAACAAACCCCCACTTTTTCATCTAAACAAATGGAACGGAACAAATTAATAATAGATAATAATAAATAAAACGTTTTTTATTTTTATTATTGTTATTTTTTATTATTAATTTGTTACGTTCTATTCGTTTAGATGCGGCATTCGTCATTTCGGATAATTCGCAAAGTTTGGATAAAAATTTGTATTCGTTACGTTCACCAGCAGCCAAATTTGAAAGGAAATTCCAGTTTCTATAATACTTTTGAATGGGTTTTTGAATTTCAAATTTCCATATTTTCAAATTTCCATATTTTCAAATTTTCGTATTTCAGAATTTTCGAATTTACGAATATTGGGGAAAAAACGTGTTAAAATAATTCGGAAAGGAAACGAATTGCATGCCTATTACATAACGCGGCAATGGGGACTGCGACTTCACGTGTTTTGTCTGTAGCCTATGAGGGGAGGAATGTACCATCCATCACACAGCATGGGGGGTGGGGGAGGGGGAGGGCGCTCCGAAAAATTTTCTTTTTTTATTATGAAGTGGTCCTAAGACTAAATGGAGTCAGTGTGGATTGCGCTGCGATTCTGCCCACCATTCTAAATCGATACGCGTTTTAGGTGCCGTTGTTCATGAGTGGCACCCCAAATGCACGTCGATTTTTGCCGCAATTGTCACGTAACAGAATCACGACACGACAACAGCGGCAAAAACGTGCATTCGAAAATCATGCTAAGTTTGTCGTTTAAAAATAAGGAGGAGGAGCTTCTTTTGGGCGCCAAAATGCTCATAGGGAGGCCCATTCAAGTGAATGGACTGCCCGTGGCGTGACACATGGAAACACGTGTAAATATCACTTTTTAAAAAAAATAGAGACATGGATGGATGGAGACATGGATGGATGGATGGAGACATGAATGGATGGATGGAGACATGGATGGATGGAGACATGGATGGATGGATGGATGGATGGATGGATGGATGGATGGAGACATGAATGGATGGATGGAGACATGGATGGATGGATGGAGACATGAATGGATGGATGGAGACATGAATGGATGGATGGAGACATGGATGGATGGATGGAGACATGGATGGATGGATGGAGACATGAATGGATGGATGGAGACATGGATGGATGGATGGAGACATGAATGGATGGATGGAGACATGGATGGATGGATGGAGACATGGATGGATGGATGGAGACATGGATGGATGGATGGAGACATGAATGGATGGATGGAGACATGAATGGATGGATGGAGACATGGATGGATGGAGACATGGATGGATGGAGACATGGATGGATGGATGGATGGAGACATGAATGGATGGATGGAGACATGGATGGATGGAGACATGGATGGATGGAGACATGGATGGATGGAGACATGGATGGATGAATGGCTCCGCTTTGAAGTGGACCTAGGATCAGATAAACGTTTCATTTTAGAAACATGCATGTCAAATTATATGTCACGTGATCATTACCGCTCCCACCACTTGCTGCTCTTCCCTCGGCTCAGCAGCATAAACAAAATCAGGAAGCCACCTGTAAGCAGGTGTAGTTAGCTAGCTTGTCACTAGGTGGCTCTGTCCCAATATAGTGGGTAATAGGGAAATATGTAAGTGGGTGTTAGGTCCCCCTTTAGACAAAGCCTTCTTGCAGGTAGTTGGGGCATGGAAGCCAAAAACCCTAAGCACCTGCAGATGTAGTCAGTTACTGCAAAAGCCCCCTGCCAGAGGAGCAGACTGAGCGTTCAGTGACAGGGGAGCAAAGTGGGAAAGAAGGAGGCAGAGCCTGGAAGTAGCTCGGCCTCGGCAGATCTGGTCGGAGTCCCGGGCTGTGAGCGCGCTTCGGCAGTCTCGCTACACACAGCGGGTAAAAAAGGAGCCGGTTGGCTGCAGTAAGGTGAAAGGCCAGTCTAGTTTTTTTGTTTGGGGGATGGGAGAACCCCCTGGTGTAGTATAGGGGGGAAAAGGGAAGCTCCCCTCCAGTGGCGTAACTAGAACCTTCAGGGCCCCGATGCAGGAAACCTTGGAGGGCCCCCCCCCCCCCGACCTCCGGACAGAGCTCTTTTCTCCGAGACCGATGGTGGAACACCAGGGCCCAGTCCCAAGTGGGTGGCCGCATATAAAGGAACCGATTTAAAAAACATCAATTAAAGCCACTGTGCCCATCAAACGCCACCACTGTGCCCATCAAACTCTGCCACTGTGCCCATCAAATGCCACCGCTGTGCCCATCAAATGCTGCCAGTGTACCCATCAAATGCTGCCACTGTGCCCATCAAATGCTGCCACTGTGCCCATCAAATGCCGCCACTGTGCCCATCAAATGCTGTTGGTGTGCCCATCAAATGCCGCCACTGTGCCCATCAAATGCTGTTGGTGTGCCCATCAAATGCTGCCACTGTGAATCCCCACCACTCGCTCGCTGTCTGCCCGCCACTTACCCTGTCTTGGTGGGGGAGCGGGTAACGGCCATGAGCGGGGTCCTCCATGCATCTCCTGCCATCCTCATCTCCCGTCCTCTCCTCCTGACAGGTGTCCAATAGCTGCGCCTATCGTTTCAGCCAATCAGGTGATGGGTAACAGACCCGCACACCTGATTGGTGGAGAGGCGGTTCAGTGTTAGGAAAGTGAATATTAATTCACTTTTCTAACACACCTGGGTAGACTGTGAGCGTCAAGCATGGCGCTCGCAGTTCACCTATTTTGAAGCCTATTAGAGCCCATGGCTCTAATCAGATGCTGCAAAAACACCCCCCGCCGCTGTAATTCAGGCACCCGACACCTCAAAAGGGACCAGACACCTAAATATGGGGGTGCCAGCGGTGGCCATGGATAGATTCATGCTATGCTATGCATCAATCTATCCATTGGTCATAGAGGGTGTGGCTGGAGAGAGGGGGTGGCTGGAGAGAGGGGGTGGCACCTGTGCACCCTTTTGGATGCACCGCCACTGATAAACACATGCACATTCACATACATACATATGCATACATGCACACTCACATACATGCGCACACACACATGCATACATACACATACATATATGAACACACACACACAAATACAAGCATGCTCACACACACACACACGCACACACATACAAGCATGCTCACACACACACACATGCATGCTCACACACACACGCACACACATACAAGCATGCTCACACACACATACAAGCATGCTCACACACACACGCACATACAAGCATGCTCACACACACACGCACATACAAGCATCACACACGCACATACAAGCATGCTCACACACACACACGCACACACATACAAGCATGCTCACACACACATACATGCATGCTCACACACACATACATGCATGCTCACACACACACACACGCACACACATACAAGCATGCTCACACACACACACATGCATGCTCACACACACGCACAGACATACATGCATGCTCACACACACGCACACACATACATGCATGCTCACACACACACACACACACATACAAGCATGCTCACACACACACGCACATACAAGCATGCTCACACACACACGCACATTTAAGCATGCTCACACACACACGCACATACAAGCATGCTCACACACACACGCACATACAAGCATGCTCACACACACACACACACACACACACACAAGCATGCTTACACACACACATGCATGCTCACACACACACATGCATGCTCACACACACACATACATGCATGCTCACACATGCACATACAAGCATGCTCACACACGCACAGACAAGCATGCTCACACACACACACATACAAGCATGCACACACGCACATACATAGAAGCATGCTCACACGCACGCACATACAAGCATGCTCACACACACATACATGCATGCTCACACACGCACATACAAGCATGTTCACACACGCACATACAAGCATGCTCACACACGCACATACATACAAGCATGCTCACACACACACATACAAGCATGCTCACACACACACGCACATACAAGCATGCTCACACATACACACACACACATACAAGCATGCTCACACATACACATACAAGCATGCTCACACACACACACACACACACACACACACACACACACATACATACAAGCATGCTCACACATGCTCACACACACACACACACACACACACATACAAGCATGCTCACACACACACACATTTATAAACACAAATGCAGTAGACAGTCTTATAAAAAAAAACGGCAGACATTTACAGTACCTTGGCTCTTCCTGCCGGGTACTGCACTGTAGGGGGAGACAAAGAGCACACACTTTACCCTAATGTGAGGAACTCCCGCACAGAGCCGATTTCAGTTCGGCTGATGATAGAGGAGCTCCTCTCAGCCTCCCCTCCTACGGAAGAGTACAGGGGGCCTGAGGGCCCCCTGCAGCAAAGGGCCCGGTCGCCATGGCGATCTTGGCGACCCCTATAATTCCGCCACTGCTTTTACTGACTCTGGCCTGCACCCTGGCCATACTCTGTTGTGCTGACCTTGTTATCTGGTTGCCCTTCCAAAAGGATTTGAGAGCGCTGCTCACCCCAGATGACTATTAAATGGAAAAAGCCCCCCAAAAAAGGGGTTTTTAGGCAGCAACAAGAGAAACAAAAATTATACAATATGGTAGAAAAATTTTATTTATTCAAAATAGGGCAAACAAGAACCCCCTTGACATAGAAGTAAAAACATGAGCTTATTAAAAAGAGAGAAGCAAATACACATTTGTCAACACAGCATTTACAAATCCACATCAAAAAGTACAATTCAAAGATGTGAAGTATAGGAAGCCTGACGTGTTTCAACCCACACTGGGGTCTTCCTCAGAGGGACATGCCATTAAATGCATCCGAACAGCGACAACATTTAATTCCACATGTAATGCTTCTCACTAAAAGTGAAGGGAAATGGAACTAAAAAAACAAACAAAAAGAAAAGAAAAAGAAAAAGGACCCCTTCAGTTCACCAGCCAGGGCTCCAAATTGCTCCACCGGTGCCGCAGACAGGGATAGACCGGGGCCACAGAACGCCTTACAAGAGGTCACACTTAGGTCCACACCCTCCCCCCCGTGTGGGAGGAAGGGGCACGTTCACCCGACGGTGCAGTAGTGGGCAGACTAAACACTTTTAGTGAGAAGCATTACATGTGGAATTAAATTTAGTTGCTGTTCGGATGCATTTATGGGCGATGTCCCTCTGAGGAAGACCCCAGTGTGGGTTGAAACGCGTCAGTGCTACCTATACTTCACATCTTTGAATTGTACTATTTGATGTGGATTTGTAAATGCTGTGTTGACAAATGTGTATTTGCTTCTCCTCTTTTTAATAAGCTCATGTTTTTACTGCTCTGTCAAGGGGGTTCTTGTTTGCCCTATTTTGAATAAATAAAATTTTTCTACCATTACCCATTGTATAATTTTTGTTTCTCTTGTGGCTGCCTAAAAAAACCTTTTTTGGGGAGCTTTTTCCATTTAATACTCTGTTCTGCTGACCTTGTTATCTGGTTGCCCTTCCACTGTTGTTCTGATGAATAACCCGTGTCCTGACCTGACGCAGTCCTGCCATCATCTTGCCTGTTGTTCCAGTGTTCTATCCCAAGCAGACCTGCAAGGCATTGATGCCATTCCAAGTCCTTGTGTCTTCCGTCGGTTCTATCAAGGGTGTCTAGGCTGGAGGTCTTGGACAGACCATACTTTTACTGACTCTGGCCTGCACCCTGGCCATACTCTATTCTGCTGACCTTGTTATCTGGTTGCCCTTCCACTATTGTTCTGATGAATAACCCGTGACCTGACCTGACGCAGTCCTGCCATCATCTTGCCCGTTACTCCAGTGTTCTATCCCAAGCAGACCTGCAAGGCATTGATGCCATTCCAAGTCCTTGTGTCTTCCGTCAGGTCTATCCAGGGTGTCTAGGCTGGAGGTCTTGGACAGACCATACTTTTACGGACTCTGGCCTGCACCCTCGCCATACTCTGTTCTGCTGACCTTGTTATCTGGTTGTTCTTCCACTGTTGTTCTGATGAAGTCGACTCGTGTCCAGAACTGACGTGTTCCTCCAGCGCTCTCTTCCAAGCAGACCTGCAAGGCATTGATGCCATTCCAGGAACTTGTGTCTTCCGTCAGGTCTATCAAGGGTGTCTAGGCTGGAGGTCTTGGACAGACCATACTTTTGTGGACTCTGGCCTGCACCCTGGCCATACTCTGTTCTGCTGACCTTGTTATCTGATTGCCCTTCCACTGTTGTTCTGATGAATAACCCGTGACCTGACCTGACGCAGTCCTGCCAACATCTTGCCCGTTACTCCGGTGTTCTCTTCCAAGCAGACCTGCAAGGCACTCATGCCAGTCCTTGTGTCTTCTGTCAGGCCTATCAAGGGTGTCTAGGCTGGAGGTCTTGGACAGACCATACTTTTGTGGACTCTGGCCTGCACCCTGGCCAAACTCTATTCTGCTGACCTTGTTATCTGGTTGCCCTTCCACTGTTGTTCTGATGAAGTCGACTCGTGTCCAGAACTGACGCGTTCCTCCAGTGTTCTCTACCAAGCAGACCTGCAAGGCATTGATGCCATTCCAAGTCCTTGTGTCTTCCATCGGGTCTATCAAGGGTGTCTAGGCTGGAGATCTTGGACAGACCATACTTTTGCGGACTCTGGCCCGCACCCTGGCCATATTCTGTTCTGCTGACCTTGTTATCTGGTTGCCCTTCCACTGTTGTTCTGATGAAGTCGACTCGTGTCCAGAACTGACGCGTTCCTCCAGTGTTCTCTATCAAGCAGACCTGCAAGGCATTGATGCCATTCCAAGTCCTTGCGTCAGGTCTATCAAGGGTGTCTAGGCTGGAGGTCTTGGACAGACCATACTTTTACTGACTCTGGCCTGCACCCTGGCCATACTCTATTCTGCTGACCTTGTTATCTGGTTGCCCTTCCACTATTGTTCTGATGAATAACCCGTGACCTGACCTGACGCAGTCCTGCCATCATCTCGCTCGTTACTCCAGTGTTCTCTCCCAAGCAGACCTGCAAGGCACTCATGCCACTCCAAGTCCTTGTGTCTCCTGCCAGGTCTATCCAGGGTACCTAAGCTGGAGGCCTGGGACACATCAGGCTCCCCTAAAAGGTATGTGACTGTAGTGTAGCTGAAAAGACATGGTGCATGGGTTGTAAAAATTGAAGAAAACAAAGCACTGTATAATTACTGTATACGAAGGACAGATTTTTTTGATTGTTTTGCTTCCTCCGGTGATATTTGCTCCCCGTGTCTACACCGCTCCCCAGGCATCTGCCCCTTGCTGCCCTTGCCTGGTCACATCCCTCCGTCTTGGTCTAGTTCTCTCACTTGTACTTCCTCACCGGGGTCTGACAGGTGCGGCTGAAAACTTTTTAAATGGAATTAGGATCAAGAAGAGTGAATCAGAGGAATGCTAACAGACCCCGGCCTCGATTCATAAAACCCCAGCGGAGAATGATTGGAGAACATCTGATGAAGCCCACGCTGGGAGAATTGCCCCTTTCCGAGCTGGCAGCAGATGGAACACATTCCAGGCCAGGCTCCTTGCCTGGATACAAAGCATCCTGGAGGGTGCAGTCAAACAAGCTTGTGATATGTACAGCCAAGTCAGAACTTTTAAGTCCGCAGCAGGAGCCTCGAGGGGGGGGGGGGTCAAGTCTAAGAAGTGCCAATTCCCGTACAGGTTTAGGCTATTTATGGCCTGGAGGGCAGTAAGGAACAGAGGCCCACGGACAGCCACACCAGGTATGTGTTTACACCAGCAGGAAATTATTAGAAAGAAAACAGGGCTGTGATCATCAGAGGAGCTGCTAGACACTTTTTTGTGTTACCCTCATGCTTCCTTCGCCAAACCTGGAGGCCAACTCCACCCAAAACACAACACTTTGCCTAGACTAGAGTGTGGAAGCCTTAGAGCGGGGGTAGACAACCTTTCAGAGGTTGAGATCTACATAGACAACATGGAGGAAATCAAAGATTGGAGGATTGGGGAACGTTCTTTAAAAAGAAAACTTTATAATAAGTATCAAGCCCCCAACAAACCCACAGTAGTGTCCTCTGCCAGGGGCGGACCGACAACTCATGGGGCCCCCCGGGCAATAGGAGATTATGGGGCCCCCAAGCAATAGATTATGGGGCCACACAGTATACACACACATACAGTATACACACACAGACACACACATACAGTATACACACACAGACACACAATATACACACAGTATACACACACAGAATACACACACTGGAAAGGTACTATAGTACTAAAGGCAGCTATAATCTTGGGATTTTTTTTAAAACCGATTTTTACATACTGTCCCTGGTTTTATTGAGGCCAGCAACCATGATGGGTCATGGGGCCCTCGGCAGTGCCCGAGGGCCCGAATGGTCAGTCCGCCCCGTCCTCTGCTTCCCTTCACATCACCTCCCCCCCCCCACAGTAGTGTCCTCTGCTTCCCTTCACATCACCCCGCCACAGTAGTGTCCTCTGCTTCCCTTCATATCACCCCCCCCCCCCCACAGTAGTGTCCTCTGCTTCCCTTCACCCCCCTCCCCACAGTAGTGTCCTCTGCTTCCCTTCATATCACCCCCCCCCCCCCCACAGTAGTGTCCTCTGCTTCCCTTCACTCCCCTCCCCACAGTAGTGTCCTCTGCTTCCCTTCACATCACCCCCCCCCCCCCCCACAGTAGTGTCCTCTGCTTCCCTTCACATCACCCCGCCACAGTAGTGTCCTCTGCTTCCCTTCATATCACCCCCCCCCCCCCACAGTAGTGTCCTCTGCTTCCCTTCACTCCCCTCCCCACAGTAGTGTCCTCTGCTTCCCTTCACATCACCCCCCCCCCCCCCACAGTAGTGTCCTCTGCTTCCCTTCACATCACCCCCCCCCCCCACAGTAGTGTCCTCTGCTTCCCTTCACATCACCCCCCCCCCAGTAGTGTCCTCTGCTTCCCTTCACATCACCCCCCCCCCCCCCCACAGTAGTGTCCTCTGCTTCCCTTCACATCACCCCCCCTCCCCCCACAGTACTGTCCTCTGCTTCCCTTCACATCACCCCCCCCCCCCCCACAGTAGTGTCCTCTGCTTCCCTTCATATCACCCCCCCCCCCCACAGTAGTGTCCTCTGCTTCCCTTCACCCCCCTCCCCACAGTACTGTCCTCTGCTTCCCTTCACATCACCCCCCCCCCCACAGTAGTGTCCTCTGCTTCCCTTCATATCACCCCCCCACAGTACTGTCCTCTGCTTCCCTTCACATCACCCCCCCCCCCCCCCCCCACAGTAGTGTCCTCTGCTTCCCTTCACCCCCCTCCCCACAGTACTGTCCTCTGCTTCCCTTCACATCACCCCCCCCCCCCCCCACAGTAGTGTCCTCTGCTTCCCTTCACCCCCCTCCCCACAGTACTGTCCTCTGCTTCCCTTCACCCCCCTCCCCACAGTAGTGTCCTCTGCTTCCCTTCATATCACCCCCCCCCCCCACAGTACTGTCCTCTGCTTCCCTTCACATCACCCCCCCCCCCCACACACACAGTAGTCTTCTGCTCCCTTCACATAAACCCTGCCCGTGTAGTGTCCTGTGCCCCCCTTCACATCACCCCCACTGTAGTGTCCTCCACCCCTCCCCCATAGCAGTGTTCACCTGAGCGTAGGGTCTTTGAGTGCTTTTCCGTAGTTTTTTGTTGCGTTTTTGCTCATTTGCATGCAGCGTCTTCAGGCTTTGGCATTTTTATATTAGCCAATAGAGAAAACTATTATCTGTTGCATCATTTGTTGCTGGGTATTTCAGCCTTTTTTTAACTTTTCCATTAGCTTTTATTTCTTCTTTTATTATTGTTAATTTATTATAATGTTTTTTCATTGGTAAGGGGTTCAAGTTCAGTTTAGGTTAGGGCTTGGCATAGGAGTTGAGGGTTGGGGTTATTTATTATTTTATTTTTTATGTTTTTTTTTCTATTTATTATTATTATACGAATTAATAAATGAATAAATAAATGCAAAATAAATACACAAATAAATAAAAAATTCAATAAATGAATACTAAGTAACAATAAATACATATTTAACCCTTAAATTTAACCCTTACCCCTTAAAATATTATTTGTTGCTGGGCATTTCAGCCTTTTTTAACTTTTCCATTAGCTTTTATTTCTTCTTTTATTATTATTAATTTATTATAATGTTTTTTCGTTGGTAAGGGGTTCAAGTTCAGTTTAGGTTAGGGCTTGGCATAGGAGTTGAGGGTTGGGGTTATTTATTATTTTATTTTTTATTTTTTATGTTTTATTCTATTTATTATTATTATACAAATTATTAAATGAATAAATAAATGCAAAATAAATACACAAATAAATAAAAAATTCAATAAATGAATACTAAGTAACAATAAATACATATTTAACCCTTAAATTTAACCCTTATCCCTTAAAATATTAAATAATAATAAATAACTAAACGCCCTAATATGGCCTGTACACGCGATAGGATTTTCCCGACGACAAAACCGTAGACTTTTTCCGGAAGGATGTTGGCTCAGACTTGTCTTGCATATACACGGTCACACAAATGTTGTCGGAAATTAGGAACGTCAACAACGCGGTGACGTACAACACGTAGGACGAGCCGAGAAAAATGAAGTTCAATAGCCAGTGCGGCTCCTTCTGCTTAATTCCGAGCATGCGTGGAATTTTGTGCGTCGGACTTATGTACACACTGCTCTCAAACATTTGTTGGCGGAAATTCCAACAACAAATGTTCTATGGAGCCTACACATGGTTGGGCTTTCCGACAACAAGCTCACATCCAACATTTGTTGGCGGAAAATCCTATCGTGTGTACAGGGCATAACACCAAAAATTATTATTATTATTATTATTATTAATAATAATAACAATATTTTTGTTTGTTTGAGTGTGGGTGTTGTTATTTTATTCTTATTATTCTTATTATTAACAATAATAATAATAATAATAATAATAATATGTTTAATACTTTTTTTTAGGTTAGAGGTTAATTATTATTTATTAATGTATTATTACATATTATTCATTTATTTTACTTATTTATGATGATTTTTAGTTATTTATTTTACATTTATTTATTCTTATATTATTACTATTTTATTTTTAACTTTTTTTTTTCATTTAAGCAGAAAATCACAAAAAAAAAAAAAAAAAACGCACGCAGAAACCTGCAAAAACACGCAAACGCCACGTTTCCATTTATTTCTATGGGAATACAAACGTGCCAAAAATGCCCAAATCTGGCCGATCCGAGCGACAAAAAAAAAAGCTCCAGAACTTGTTTGAGCTTCAGGCATTTTGGCTTCAGGCGACATGGAGTGGAGATGTGAACCGTCTCCATAGAGAATATAAGATTTTTTTCACCTCCAGCGTTTTTGAGCTTCAAGCAGATGATCGCTCAGGTGTGAATGGGGTCTTAGAGTAGTCATCAACAGAGGTAACTTATTAGACTTGTTTTGTTTCCAAAAATAATGTTTTTTTCCTGGAGCTCCACCTAAAAACACATTTTTGTGGTAAGCTGCAGAATATAGGAGTGGAGCAAGTCACTGAGCAGCATGGATATTAATGGGGTCTTGGCCAATCCCTGGGTAGGCGTGCCCAGTAGGTGGTTGCAGGACACATAAATAATCTGGGGGTGGAGCAGCCTGGCTCTTGACCAGGAGGAGATGCACCCAGCCTGGAGGTTTGCCACCCTTTCAGGCAACCCAGCACCTCTATCAGGAGCTAAGCAAGGTCCCAGCTATGCTAAAGCTGGGGGGTCTACTTGCTGAAGAGACTAGAAGCTAAAGAAAGGGGATTTCACCCAAGGTCCCGCCTGGAAAGTCCACTAAGCAAGGGTCTCCCTGACTCCAATGGAGGCATCCAAGTACCTAAGGACTTGTAAGTACAGACCTGAGGGCAGGATTTGTGTGACTGTTGCTGCTGTTGATCCCCTGATTCACTAGGACTAAGGCTTTCCTGGCCTGGAACATTGTTTATGGTGTACCCAG
Source organism: Lithobates pipiens (assembly GCF_037356315.1). Classification (NCBI taxonomy): domain Eukaryota; kingdom Metazoa; phylum Chordata; class Amphibia; order Anura; family Ranidae; genus Lithobates; species Lithobates pipiens. The sequence continues at coordinate 2,199,894 of NW_027507825.1, forward strand.
TGCTGTACAATTCCAGAGCTACTGCTAAAGGGACTTTTCAAAGGAGTAGCGGTAGAAGAAAGGGTGTCCTCTTATTACTGTTCAACGTTTTGGAGTATCCCACATCTCCCTGTGCCCTATCCAAGTTATCCAGCAATAAACTTTGAAAAAGGCAACCCCTAGACCAGTGATGGTGAACCTCGGCACCCCAGATGTTTTGGAACTACATTTCCCATGATGCTCAACTACACGGCAGAGTGCATGAGCATCATGGGAAATGTAGTTCCAAAACATCTGGGGTGCCAAGGTTTGCCATCGTGGCCCTAGACCAGTGGCCTCCAAACTGCGGCCTGGGGGCCAGATGTGCCCTTTGTTTGCTTTTATCCAGCCCTTGGGGTGCTATTTCATCCACTGATACCAACAACGAGGCATAATTCCTGACCAGTGAGACCAGTGAAGGGGCAAAATTACTCACAATGACACCAACGACGTTGCGCAATTCCTTCCAATGACAACAAAAATTGGGACCAATGACAAAAAGGATGGGGCAGAATTCCTCCCACTGACACCAAGGATGAGGCACAGTTCCTCCCAATGACACCAACAATTGGGCCCAATGACACTAATGATGGGGCGCAGTTCCTCCCAATGATGCCAACAATTGGGCACAATTTCTCTCAATTACAACAATTCCGCCCAATGACACCAACGATGGGGCACAATTTCTCTCAATGACAACAATTACGCCCAATGACTCCAACGATGGGGCACAATTTCTCTCAATGACAACAATTACGCCCAATGGCACCAACAATGGGGCACAATTTCGCTCAATGACAACAACAATTTGGCCAAATAACGCCAATGATGGGGCCCAATTCTCCCAAATGACAGCAACGATGGGGCACAATTCCTCCGAATGACAGCAACGATGGGGCACACAATTCCTCCCACCGACTTGAACAATGGGGCACAGTTTCTACCAATTACACCAACAAATTGGGTTCAATGACACCAATGATGGGGCACAGTTCCGTCCAATGACACCAACGATGGGGCACAATTCCGTCCAATGACACCAGCGATGGGGCACAATTCCGTCCAATGACACCAACGATGGGGCACAATTCCGTCCAATGACACCAACGATGGGGCACAATCCCTCCGAATGACAGCAACGATGGGGCACACAATTCCTCCCACCGACTTGAACAATGGGGCACAGTTTCTACCAATTACACCAACAAATTGGGTTCAATGACACCAATGATGGGGCACAGTTCCATCCAATGACACCAATGATGGGGCACAGTTCCGTCCAATGATGCCAATGATGGGGCACAGTTCCGTCCAATGACACCAATGATGGGGCACAATTCCGTCCAATGTCACCAACGATTGGGCACAATTTCGTCCATTGACACCAACGATGGGGCACAATTCCGTCCAATGACACCAACGATGGGGCACAATTCTGTCCAATGACACCAACGATGGGGCACAATTCCTCCCACTAACATCAAAGATGGCTCATTGTACACCCAATGGCCACAATCTGGCCCTCTGAAGGACAGTTTAAAAAGTTTGGAGACCCCTGCCCTAGACTATTCATTGAGTCAGAAGTGCAGATGTTACTGTGTGCCTGGCTGTCGCTACACTGGTGGGAAAGAGAACCTGAGAGAAGATAGTGGGACCAGTCATAGGGTCAAAGAAAAGCAATTCCTTCCATGAAGTTAGTGAAGTTTTTGTTGGATCTTCTCATCCTACACACAAGAAATGATATCCAATCTGTGGGCTGGAAGGCGCCAACCTGTATCCCTTTAGATTCTGCACAATTATATGTCCCAACAGTAAGTTCATTGTGGCTTGTCGAAGTCTTCCATAAAGTCACTTCTGCCTCGTAGGGCCAACAATTCGAGCACACTCCTTTCAAATTGATACTAATGACCGTGCCGGTAAGGTTTCTGGATGGACAGGTCACATTATCTGTAATTATTCCTGGATCCTGACTGCTTTTGTGTCAGGGATCATATTTTCCATTATAATAAATGTAATTTTTCCTAGGACCACAGGAAGCCACCAGAGAGGGCAATGACTTCCGAACAGTCCTTTGCTGGCTGGGGGTTGGGATATGTCACCCGTCAGAGCTTCTGAGTCACTGACCAGCCGATTTGCTCCCGTGTAACCTTACCCTGGAAAGGAAAACCTCCGGGATGCAATTTGGAATTCTCTGCAAGATGTTATGTCCAAGGAGCTAATTACACGAAGAAGGCAACTCTATGTGCAGTAGGAAATTCTAGTAATAGACCTTAAGAAGCACACAAAGTGAATAACAGCTCAGATTTTAAGCACATGTTCCGCAATGTAGGAATTCCTTTACGTGCGAGGAGGAGCGACTGGTCACCAGGCATAGTATGAAGTATGGAAGTCAGCAAAGGGCTGTACTATCCGCACGGACTGGGCCTAGGAGGCGTGTCAGATATCAGCATTAGAAACAGAACACCGTGCTTTGTAGACACCCGACCATCACACCTACAGTATGCGAGCTTGTTTCCATTCCGAAACTTTGACTATATTAATAAATGGCAATTTATAGAGAAGCTCCAGTCCGAAAAAAAAAATGTAAAAGTCAGCAGCTTCAAATACTGTGAATATATTTTTAATATGAGGATGCTTACCCGTCCCGGGATGCCGCAATGTCAGCACCCTGAGCTGACTTGTCAATCGGATTCAGGTGGAGGCAGGGCTGGACTGGGACAGAAATTTGGCCCTGGACTTCATCCAGACCGGCCCACTTACATTTTGAGTGTCCCATCAGCACCCCCTTACATCAGAGTGTCCCATCAGCACCCCTTACATCAGAGTGTCCCATCATCAGCCCCCTTACATCAGAGTGTCCCATCAGCACCCCCTTACATCAGAGTGTCCCATCACCAGCCCCCTTACATCAGAGTGTCCCATCACCAGCCCCCTTACATCAGAGTGTCCCATCACCAGCCCCCTTACATCAGAGTGTCCCATCACCACCCCCTTACATCAGAATGTCCCATCACCAGCCCCCTTACATCAGAGTGTCCCATCAGCACCCCCTGACATCAGAGTGTCCCATCACCAGCCTCCTTACATCAGAGTGTCCCATCACCAGCCCCCTTACATCAGAGGGTCCCATCAGCAGCCCCCTTACATCAAACTGTCCCATCACCAGCCCCCTTACATCAGAGTGTCCCATCAGCACCCCCTTACATCAGAGTGTCCCATCACCACCCCCTTACATCAGAGTGTCCCATCACCAGCCCCCTTACATCAGAGTGTCCCATCAGCAGCCCCCTTACATCAGAGTGTCCCATCACCAGCCCCCTTACATCAGAGTGTCCCATCAGCAGCCCCCTTACATCAGAGTGTCCCATCAGCACCCCCTTACATCAGAGTGTCCCATCACCAGCCCCCTTACATCAGAGTGTCCCATCAGCACCCCCTTACATCAGAGTGTCCCATCACCAGCCCCCTTACATCAGAGTGTCCCATCAGCACCCCCTTACATCAGAGTGTCCCATCTGCATCCCCCTTACATCAGAGTGTCCAATCAGCAGCCCCCTTACATCAGAGTGTCCCATCACCAGCCCCCTTACATCAGAGTGCCCCATCAGCACCCCCTTACATCAGAGTGTCCCATTACCAGCCCTCTTACATCAGAGTGTCCCCTTACATCAGAGTGTCCCATCAGCACCCCCTTACATCAGAGTGTCCCATCAGCACCCCCTTACATCAGAGTCTCCCATCAGCATCCCCCTTACATCAGAGTGTCCCATCACCAGCCCCCTTACATCAGAGTGTCCCATCAGCACTCCCTTACATCAGAGTGTCCCATCAGCACCCCCTTACATCAGAGTGTCCCATCAGCACCCCCTTACATCAGAGTGTCCCATCACCAGCCCCCTTACATCAGAGTGTCCCATCACCAGCCCCCTTACATCAGAGTGTCCCATCACCAGCCCCCTTACATCAGAGTCTCCCATCAGCATCCCCCTTACATCAGAGTGTCCCATCACCAGCCCCCTTACATCAGAGTGTCCCATCACCAGCCCCCTTACATCAGAGTCTCCCATCAGCATCCCCCTTACATCAGAGTGTCCCATCAGCAGCCCCTTACATCAGAGTGTCCCATCAGCAGCCCCCTTACATCAGAGTGTCCCATTACCAGCCCCCTTACATCAGAGTGTCCCATCAGCTCCCCCTTACATCAGAGTGTCCCATCAGCAGCCCCCTTACATCAGAGTGTCCCATCACCAGCCCCCTTACATCAGAGTGTCCCATCAGCAGCCCCCTTACATCAGAGTGTCCCATCAGCACCCCCTTACATCAGAGTGTCCCATCACCAGCCCCCTTACATCAGAGTGTCCCATCAGCACCCCCTTACATCAGAGTGTCCCATCACCAGCCCCCTTACATCAGAGTGTCCCATCAGCACCCCCTTACATCAGAGTGTCCCATCTGCATCCCCCTTACATCAGAGTGTCCAATCAGCAGCCCCCTTACATCAGAGTGTCCCATCACCAGCCCCCTTACATCAGAGTGCCCCATCAGCACCCCCTTACATCAGAGTGTCCCATTACCAGCCCTCTTACATCAGAGTGTCCCCTTACATCAGAGTGTCCCATCAGCACCCCCTTACATCAGAGTGTCCCATCAGCACCCCCTTACATCAGAGTCTCCCATCAGCATCCCCCTTACATCAGAGTGTCCCATCACCAGCCCCCTTACATCAGAGTGTCCCATCAGCACTCCCTTACATCAGAGTGTCCCATCAGCACCCCCTTACATCAGAGTGTCCCATCAGCACCCCCTTACATCAGAGTGTCCCATCACCAGCCCCCTTACATCAGAGTGTCCCATCACCAGCCCCCTTACATCAGAGTGTCCCATCACCACCCCCTTACATCAGAGTGTCCCATCACCAGCCCCCTTACATCAGAGTCTCCCATCAGCATCCCCCTTACATCAGAGTGTCCCATCAGCAGCCCCTTACATCAGAGTGTCCCATCAGCAGCCCCCTTACATCAGAGTGTCCCATTACCAGCCCCCTTACATCAGAGTGTCCCATCAGCTCCCCCTTACATCAGAGTGTCCCATCAGCACCCCATTACATCAGAGTGTCCCATGAGCAGCCCCCTTACATCAGAGTGTCCCATTACCAGCCCCCTTACATCAGAGTGTCCCATCAGCACCCCCATACATCAGAGTGTCCCATCAGCACCCCCTTACATCAGAGTGTCCCATCAGCACCCCCTTACATCAGAGTGTCCCATCACCAGCCCCCTTACATCAGAGTGTCCCATCACCAGCCCCCTTACATCAGAGTGTCCCCCCTTACAGATAGCTAAAAAGATCACACCAGAACATACCAAACAGGCAAGAAATTCGGCAGAAGACACAAACACTTTTAGGTCTATGGGACATGTACATGAATAGTCAAAAGTGCTAATTTTAAGGGCTTATATGCAAGTTATTGTCATAAAAAGTGTTTGGGGACCCGGCTCCTGCCCCAGGGGACATGGATCAATGCAAAAAAAAGTTTTAAAAATTGAAGTTCTTTTGGGAGCAGTGATTTTAATAATGATTAAAGTGAAACAATAAAAGTGAAATATTCCTTTAAATTTCGTACCTGGGGGGTGTCTATAGTATGTCTGTGTTTAGAACAGTTTAGAACAGTCCGAGAGCAAATTGACATTTCTAAAGGAAAAAAGTAATTTAAAACTACTCATGGCTATAAGGAATTGTCGGGTCCCAGCAATACTACAGATAAAAGAAGTCATTGAAAAAAACAGCACGGGATCCCCGCAGTCCATTACCAGGCCCTTTGGATCTGGTATGAATATTAAGGGGAACCCCAAACCAAAAAAAAAAAATGCGTGGAGGTCCCCTTAAATTCCATACCAGGCCCTTCAGGTCTGGTATGGATTTTAAGGGGAACCCTGCTGCAAAATTTAAAAGAAAAATGGCGTGGGGGTCCCCCCAAAAATCCATACCAGACCCTTATCCAAGCACACAAAATGGCAGGCCACAGGAAAAGAGGGGGGCGAGATAGTGCCCTCCCTCCTAAACCATACCAGGCCACATGCCCTCAACGTGGGGAGGGTGCTTTGGGGTAGCCCCCCAAAGCACCTTGTCCCCATGTTGATGGGGACAAGGGCCTCATCCCCACAACCCTTGCCCGATGGTTGTGGGGGTCTGCGGGCGGGGGGGCTTATCGGAATCTGGAAGTCCTTTTTAAACAAGAGGACCCCCAGATCCCGACCCCTCCCTTATGTGAAATGGTAATGGGGTACAAATGTACCCCTACCATTTCACAAAAGAAGTGTCAAAATGGTACAAAAGACAAGACATAGCTTGGGACAAGTCGTTTATTAAAAAAAAAATAATCAAAAGTGTCCCACAAAGTCCATTCATCTTCTTTCGCTCTGCAGTGGGACCAAAAAAACAAACAAAAAACAAAACAAAAGCCATAACCTAACCACCTCCATGGGAGGCACCCGCTGTATGATGCGTCTTCGCTTTGACAACCAGGCATCAGAGGGGGGTGGGGCCACCTGACTTAGGGTGGCCCCACCCCCCTCTGACGCCCCGGGAAAGCCATGGGGAAGTCCCTGTGCGTCAAAGGGAGACGGGGTTACCCGGGAACGTCACCATGTGGCCCCGCCCTCAGTTATGTAAGAACTGTCAAAGCTAAGACGCGTCATGCAGCGGGTGCCTCCCATGGAGGCGGGTCGGTCGCAGCTTTGTTTTTGTTTTTTTCGGTCCGTCGGCGGAGCGAGAGAAGATGAATGGACTTCGTGGGACATTTTTATTTTTTGTCTTTTGTACCATTTTGACACTTTCTTGTGAAATGGTAGGGGTACATTTCACACGGAGGGAGACCGGAATCTGGGGGTCCCCTTGTTAAAGGAGGCTTCCAGATTCCGATAATCCCCCCACCCGCAGACCCCCACAACCACCGAGCAAGGGTTGTGGGGATGAGGCCCTTGTCCCCATCAACATGGGGACAAGGTGCTTTGGGGGGCCATGTTGAGGGCATGTGGCCTGGTACGGTTCAGGAGGGGGGGTGCTCTCTCATTCCCCCTCTTTTCCTGCTGCCTGCCAGGTTGCATGCTCAGATAAGGGTCTGGTATGGATTTTTGGGAGGGACCCCCACACCATTTTTTTTCAATTTTGGCACGGGGTTCCCCTTAAAAGCCATACCAGTCCTGAAGGGCCTTGTAATGGACTGGGGGATCCCATGCCGTTTTTTTCAATTACTTCTTTTATCTGCATTGCCGGGACCCGACAATTCATTTTCGCCTCGAGTACTTTTAAATTACTTTTTTTTCCTTTAGAAATGTCATTTTGTGCAGAGACTGTTCTAAACACGGGAAAAATTTGCCACTTTACAGGAAATTTAAAGGAATATTTCACTTTTATTGTTTCACTTTAATCATTATTAAAATCACTGCTCCCGAAAAAAACTGCAGTTTTTAAAACTTGTTTTTTGCATTGATCCATGTCCCCTGAGGCAGGACCCGGGTCCCCAAACACTTTTTATGACAATAACTTGCATATAAGCCTTTAAAATGAACACTTTTGATTTTTCATGTTAATGTCCCATAGACTTTAACGGTGTTCCGGCGGCTTTTGAATTTGCCCCGAACACTGCATATTGTTCGGTGTTCTGCAGAACATCCGAACAACCAAAGTTTGGCCCAAACGTATGCTCAGGCTGAACCGTTCGCTCATGCCTAGTCAGAACAAGCCAGGAAATCAGGAAGCCAGGGTTCAGCGTAGTCAGAGGCAGCAGATAGGACCAGGAACCAGAAGGGATGTCAGCCAGACAAGTCTTCAACAGGAACACAGCAGAGAGTCTCTAGATATGTTGACCAAGGCAAAGGCAATTGATAAAATAAACCAGGCAGTTTATATAGCCAGAAGGGGCTGGCTGTGGGGTTGACGGACGAGCAGGAAATGATCAACAGGTGACCCACTGTAGAGCGTTGAGTACTGACAATTAGTCGACAGCTGAGCAACCTGAGCACAGAGAAGGAAGGGCTGAAAGCAATCTTATCCAGAAGTAATAGGTGTCCTGTCCTCCACTACCACATTTGGCACTCTTTTGGGAGGGGGGAGAGTGCAAGCAAAAGGAGCTTCTCTTTTTGGGTGGAGCTCCGCTTTAATACAGAGTTGGCCTTCCTTTGCAGCTTTTAGAGCCTCTACTTCTTTAGGAATGCTGTCCACAAGATTTTGTAGAGTGTGTGGGATAATTTGTAGCCATGTGTAAAGTCAGGTATTGATGTTGGATGAGAAGACCTGGCTCACAATTGGTGTTCCAGTTCATTCCATATGTGTTCAGTAAGGTTGAGGTCAGGGCTCTGTGCATGGACACTAGTTTGTCCATTTATCACACCTAAATAAACTTGCTGGACTTCCCATTCCAAAACCATGGCCATTAATATGGAGTTGCCCAACTCCCCCATGGCCATTAATATGGAGTTGCCCACCTCCCCCATGGCCATTAATATGGAGTTGCCCACCTCCCCCATGGCCATTAATATGGAGATAGCCATTAATATGGAGTTGCCCACCTCCCCCATGGCCATTAATATGGAGTTGCCCATCTCCCCCATGGCCATTAATATGGAGTTGCCCACCTCCCCCATGGCCATTAATATGGAGTTGCCCACCTCCCCCATGGCCATTAATATGGAGTGGCTCCTGCTATGGTTATAACATCCCCCACCCATCTGGGAAGGCTTCACAATGTTTTGGAGGGCGTCTGTGGCAATGTGTGCTCATGTGTGAGGTCTGATACTGATGCTGGGTGAGAAGACCTGGCTCACAATGCATCTCAAAGGTGTTCAGTAGGGATGAGGACACTCAAAGTCCTCCACCCGCCACACCAGCTTGTTAGACATCCCATTCCAAAACCATGGCCATTAATTGGGAGTTGCTCTCTTTGTGGCTATACCATCCTCCACTCTTCTGGGAAGACTTTTCACAAGACTTTGGAGATTGTCTGTAAGAATTTGTGCCCATTGGTGAGATCAGGTCCTGATGATGGATGAGAGGACCTGGCTCACAATTCAGCTCTGTACAGGACACTCGAGTTCCTCCACCCCAAACTGGTCAAACTATGTCTTTATGGCGCTGGTTCTACTCTTCTGGAAAGGCTTCTCACAAAATTTTGGAGCATGTCTTCGGGAATGTGTGTAGAATCAGCCAAAGGAACATTTGTGGAGTCAGGTACTGATGTTACTGTAGATGAGAAGACCTGGCTCACAAACCACTTCACCCAAAGGTGTTCAGTAGGGATGAGGTCAGGGCTCTGTGCAGGACACTCAAGTTCCTCCACACCAAACTGGTCACACCATGTCTTTATGGAGCTCCAATGGGTTCGCAGACAGCAGTAAAAACACAACAGAGGCTCCAACCTTTGCCCGCTCCATCAAGAACTCCAAAAAAAAACACATTTTGGCTTTCCCCTTATCTTAAGTAGCACTAACATTGTATATTTAATCCTACATACGTCTTTCTTACAGAATGCTTTTGATGTGGAGGAATACAGTTTACTTTACCTGTCATTAAGCTCTAAACAGACGTATTAGACTCCTCAGCCACCAATTCCAGGTTCAGCCAAGATAACTGCATGAGCCGGCTGGTTTAATCCCTGAATGTAAAATGAACCCCACGCACCAAGCGCTTACATTTTTCCTTTGAATAAGTGCAGCTATAAAACAAGAAACGTGCTGGGTGTCCTGTGCATGTCGGCGTGCCTGGGGTGACTCTAATAAAGTTTGAAATGCAAACAAGGGATGATGATTCAACATGGCAGTTAACATTGGTGTGACGTGAGGCCCGGCATAGGCGATGGCGCTCAGAATCTCTGGAAACTTGGATGCAATTGTCTTGTAGGATTATGAAAGCACAGCAAACGTTAATATTGGTGTCTACGGTCCCTACAACAGGGATGGTTCCGGGCTTGGCTGACTGGAACCGGCTAAGATGACTGGCAGGGGTCACTACCAACTGGTCCCCATTTAGCCATTACCCAGGACTTCTCTAAATCATCGCGCCCCATTTTAAATGGATATTTACGCTGTAACCTACAAAAATTCAAGCAAACCTGCCAACCTCTGCTGAAGCCATCAACCATCCCCCTCCCCAAACAATACCCCCAACCCCCCCTTTAACTAATGTATGCAACAATAATGATAAAAAAAAAAACTAAGCTAAATGCCCCTTTAACTAACTATATCTACATTTACGGTCATGCAACACGTCAAGTCCAGTCTTCTAGACCAGGGTTACCTGGTGCCCTAGGGTTCCTCCAGAGGTTGCTAGGGGTTCTTTAAGCAATGAGCAATTACTGCCTCTCAGATAAATTCCCACTGACACCATTGATCATTTTAGCTATCTGTAAGGGGGTAACTCTTCCCACTGACCACAAGTGTGAGGAACATTCTTCCCAATGACCACAAGTGTGAGGAACATTCTTCCCAATGACCACAAGTGTGAGGAACATTCTTCCCAATGACCACAAGTGTAAGGACCATTCTTCCCAATGACCACAAGTGTAAGGACCATTCTTCCTATTGACCACAAGTGTAAGGACCATTCTTCCCATTGACCACAAGTGTAAGGACCATTCTTCCCAATGACCACAAGTGTAAGGACCATTCTTCCTATTGACCACAAGTGTAAGGACCATTCTTCCCATTGACCACAAGTGTAAGGACCATTCTTCCCAATGACCACAAGTGTAAGGACCATTCTTCCCAATGATCACAAGTGTGAGGATTCGGAACATTCTTCCCAATGACCACAAGTGTGAGGAACATTCTTCTCAATGACCACAAGTGTGAGGAACATTCTTCCCAATGATCACAAGTGTAAGGACCATTCTTCCCAATGATCACAAGTGTAAGGACCATTCTTCCCAATGATCACAAGTGTGAGGATTCGGAACATTCTTCCCAATGATCACAAGTGTGAGGAACATTCTTCCCAATGACCACAAGTGTGAGGAACATTCTTCCCAATGACCACAAGTGTAAGGACCATTCTTCCCAATGATCACAAGTGTGAGGATTCAGGACATTCTTCCCAATGACCACAAGTGTGAGGAACATTCTTCCCAATGACCACAAGTGTGAGGAACATTCTTCCCAATGACCACAAGTGTGAGGAACATTCTTCCCATTGACCACAAGTGTAAGGACCATTCTTCCCAATGACCACAAGTGTGAGGAACATTCTTCCCAATGACCACAAGTGTAAGGAGCATTCTTCCCAATGACCACAAGTGTGAGGAACATTCTTCCCAATGACCACAAGTGTGAGGAACATTCTTCCCAATGACCACAAGTGTAAGGACCATTCTTCCCACTGACCACAAGTGTAAGGAGCATTCTTCCCAATGACCACAAGTGTGAGGAACATTCTTCCCAATGACCACAAGTGTAAGGAACATTCTTCCCAATGACCACAAGTGTAAGGAGCATTCTTCCCAATGACCACAAGTGTAAGGACCATTCTTCCCACTGACCACAACTGTGAGGAACATTCTTCCCAATGACCACAAGTGTGAGGAACATTCTTCCCAATGACCACAAGTGTGAGGAACATTCTTCCCATTGACAGCAAGTGTGAGGACCATTCTTCCCACTGACCACAAGTGTAAGGACTATTCTTCCCAATGACCACAAGTGTGAGGAACATTCTTCCCAATGACCACAAGTGTGAGGACCATTCTTCCCAATGACCACAAGTGTGAGGACCATTCTTCCCAATGACCACAAGTGTAAGGAGCATTCTTCCCAATGACCACAAGTGTGAGGAACATTCTTCCCAATGACCACAAGTGTAAGGAGCATTCTTCCCAATGACCACAAGTGTGAGGAACATTCTTCCCAATGACCACAAGTGTGAGGAACATTCTTCCCAATGACCACAAGTGTAAGGAACATTCTTCCCAATGACCACAAGTGTAAGGAGCATTCTTCCCAATGACCACAAGTGTGAGGAACATTCTTCCCAATGACCACAAGTGTGAGGAACATTCTTCCCAATGACCACAAGTGTAAGGAACATTCTTCCCAATGACCACAAGTGTGAGGACCATTCTTCCCACTGACCACAAGTGTAAGGACCATTCTTCCCATTGACCACAAGTGTGAGGAACATTCTTCCCAATGACCACAAGTGTGAGGAACATTCTTCCCATTGACAGCAAGTGTGAGGACCATTCTTCCCAATGACCACAAGTGTGAGGAACATTCTTCCCAATGACCACAAGTGTGAGGAACATTCTTCCCATTGACAGCAAGTGTGACGACCATTCTTCCCACTGACTACAAGTGTGAGGACCATTCTTCCCACTGACCACAAGTGTGAGGAACATTCTTCCCAATGACCACAAGTGTAAGGACCATTCTTCCCAATGACCACAAGTGTAAGGACCATTCTTCACACTGACCACAAGTGTGAGGAACATTCTTCCCAATGACCACAAGTGTGAGGACCATTCTTCCCAATGACCACAAGTGTAAGGACCATTCTTCACACTGACCACAAGTGTAAGGACCATTCTTCCCAATGACCACAAGTGTAAGGACCATTCTTCACACTGACCACAAGTGTGAGGAACATTCTTCCCAATGACCACAAGTGTGAGGACCATTCTTCCCACTGACCATCACACTAACGTATCATGAGATGTAGATATAGTCATTATTAGCAGGTGTTCCTTGAGACCGGAACGTTATTTCAAGGATTCCTCTGTTCAGGAAAAGTTGAGAAAGGTTGTTCTAGACCAAGGGTCTCTACACTACGGCCTGTGGGCCACATCCAGCCCACTAAAAGAGTTTATACGGCCCACAGCTATGGTCAATGGCATATCCTCAATGTGCGCTAATTCTAGGTCTCCGCTTCTTATGTATGGGGGACTCTGATTATGACCCTGATGGAAGGGGGAACCCCTAAGGCAGACTCTGATGTAAGGGGGGCTCTGATAGAGACTCCAATGTAACGGTGGTCTCATATGGGGACACTAATATAAGGAGGGACTCTAATGGGCACCTTGATGCTCTGATAGGGACCCTAATTTGGATTTTCTACAGCTTGCAATTATTTTTTTTAAAAAACACAATGCAGCCGTCATACTGAAAAGTTTTGGAGATGCCTGTTCTAGACTACAGAGTGGGACAGTTCATATTGGGGGTGCTAGTGCCGGGACAACAACCTTTAGCGCCCAAGGCAAAAAGGTCAAAGTGCACCCCAACATGAGCTGTGAACTACCTCAGTGGCATACATTGCAGGTTCTTCCCCTTTCGTTGAAGGCAGCCACCTCTCCTGCCTACCCCTCTGACCGGTCTGGTGCGCACATCACTGCTTGGGTGACATCGATACTTCCTACTGGCTGTCCAGTGGGAAAATCTCCTCAGGCTCTTGGTGACATCACAGTCAGTGGACAGGTTGATGTCAAAAATGGACTTCGCAATGCTGGATCACTGTTTTGGAGGACCTAAAAAATGAAAGAAAACTTGTGGAATGGTGGGAGGTATTGGGGTAGTTTCGATTTTTTTTTAAAAACTGCCAGGGTGTTTTATTCTCCAGCATCTACCAAAAGCTGCAATGCTGTTGACTGAACCATTCTGATAAAAGTACCACTTTATAGCAGGCACCTGTGAGTAAAGTGAAACAAGGTGTGGCAGGCAGTAAACAGGCAGAATCCACGTCAGGCAACAAAGTTATATTGTAGAAAAGGTTCAACACAACTTATTCAGGCCCGGCGGGTAGGCACATCTGTTCGAAGCCATTTACAAACTGTGACAGCGGTTTGAAGAGTTAAAGTTGTCAACAGCATCTGCAACGAAGGGTGGAATGCAGCCTGGCTGGTCCACACCCAAAGGGGAGGCTTCCTGATGAAAGGTAGACATAGTCTGTACACTGTCCCTACTCCTCTGGAAACTTTCCCTACCTCTAGGCGCTGTTCCTGCCAGACGCCGGTCCTGTCCCTGCGCTAGCCACTCACATAAAGAGTGCCAAACCCTGGAGCTGGGGTCTTAAATAGTCTCTGCCTGCCCCAAGATGGCTGCTGGAGTCACATGGGGCTCCATCGTCCAATCAGACAGCTGTGTCCCTGTGACTGCAGGAAGTCATAGAGGAATCAAGTTCCCCACAAGTTCCTTCAGTCGAGCGCCCCCTGCAGTGGGGAGTACAGACAGCACCTGCCTACACACCCATAGGCTCTAGGACTTGATTCAGCACCTAAAGCACCTTCCTAAGGGTTCTGGAGTCAGCCACCAAAAAAATTCCTGGACTGCCAGACACTGCCCTAGGCTCCTGGATTTGACTCCGTAGACCCTCCCCCAGTCTCCTAAATACTTTACCCTAGACTTCTGGACATATCTCAGCCCCTGCAGACCTTCCTTGAGACTCTTCAAACAACTCAACTCAGTTACCTAAGACCCTCCCCTTAGTCTCCTGAACTCAATGTGGTCCCTGAATACCTTACCCTAGACTGTTGAGCATATCGCCACCCCTGAAAACCTTCCCTAAAACTCTGTGACTCAACTCAGTCACTTAAGACATGACCTCTAAATACTTTACCCCAGACTGCTGGATGTAACTCTTTGACTCAACTCAGTCCCTTAAGACCCTCCCTTAGTCTGCTAGACTCAGGAAGGCCCCTGAATACTTTACCTTAGACTGCTGGACATATCTCAGGCCCCCGAGGACCTTCCCTGAGACTTTTTGATTCAACTCAGTCCCTTAAGACCCTCCTTTAGTCTCCTAGACTCAGAAAGGCCCCTGAATACTTTACCTTAGACTGCTGGACATATCTCAGGCCCCCGAGGACCTTCCCTGAGACTTTTTGATTCAACTCAGTCCCTTAAGACCCTCCTTTAGTCTCCTAGACTCAGAAAGGCCCCTGAATACTTTACCTTAGACTACTGGACATATCTCAGGCCCCCGAGGACCTTCCCTGAGACTCTTTGACTCAACTCAGTCCCCTAAGACCCTCCCTTAGTCTCCTAGACTCAGAAAGGCCCCTGAATACTTTACCTTAGACTGCTGGACATATCTCAGGCCCCCGAGGACCTTCCCAGAGACTCTTTGACTCAACTCAGTCCCTTAAGACCCTCCCTTAGTCTCCTAGACTCGGAAAGGCCCCTGAATACTTTACCTTAGACTGCTGGACATATCTCAGGCCCCCGAGGACCTTCCCTGAGATTCTTTGACTCAACTCAGTCCCTTAAGACCCTCCCTTAGTCTCCTAGACTCAGGAAGGCCCCTGAATACTTTACCTTAGACTGCTGGACATATCTCAGGCCCCTGAAGACCATCCCTGAGACTCTTTGACTCAACTCAGTCCCTTAAGACCCGCCCTTAGTCTCCTAGACTCAGAAAGGCCCCTGAATACTTTACCTTAGACTGCTGGACATATCTCAGGCCCCCGAGGACCTTCCCTGAGACTCTTTGACTCAACTCAGTCCCTTAAGACCCTCCCTTAGTCTTCTAGACTCAGAAAGGCCCCTGAATACTTTACCTTAGACTGCTGGACATATCTCAGGCCCCCGAGGACCTTCCCTGAGACTTTTTGATTCAACTCAGTCCCTTAAGACCCTCCTTTAGTCTCCTAGACTCAGGAAGGCCCCTGAATACTTTACCTTAGACTGCTGGACATATCTCAGGCCCCCGAGGACCTTCCCTGAGACTCTTTGACTCAACTCAGTCCCTTAAGACCCTCCCTTAGTCTCCTAGACTCAGAAAGGCCCCTGAATACTTTACCTTAGACTGCTGGACATATCTCAGGCCCCCGAGGACCTTCCCTGAGACTCTTTGACTCAACTCAGTCCCTTAAGACCCTCCCTTAGTCTCCTAGACTCAGAAAGGCCCCTGAATACTTTACCTTAGACTGCTGGACATATCTCAGGCCCCCGAGGACCTTCCCTGAGACTTTTTGATTCAACTCAGTCCCTTAAGACCCTCCCTTAGTCTCCTAGACTCAGAAAGGCCCCTGATTACTTTACCTTAGACTGCTGGACATATCTCAGGCCCCTGAGGACCTTCCCTGAGACTTTTTGATTCAACTCGGTATCTTAAGGCCCTCCTCTAAGCTCTTGGACTCAACGTGGATTCTGAAGACCTCTGCTTTGACTCCTGGACAGAACTCAACCCCTGAAGAGTCTATCCTAGACTCCTAAGCCAAACTCAGTCCTTGAAGACCTTACCGTGGACTTCTGGATTTGACCTGGACTTTTAAAGACTGTCCTTTTTTCGCTGGACTGTGATGCTTGGGATTAATTTGGGTCCTGCAGAGCAAGGACTGATAGTCATAGGGTGGTAAAAAAAAAAAACGTGTGACGGTTTCCGGGTGTGTATGTGTGGGGATGGAAGTGGGGACTGTAAAACATCAAGCGGATTTGGTAATAAATTATATATAGATGAATACGCTGGCAGCCCAGTGACTATTTGCCTTTGCCATTACCTCATGGAAGCACCACACCCAGGCTCTGATATGTGGCAACGATACCGCAATGAATCAGTGACTCACAGACAGAAGCCGGGGCCCGTGGGCCCCGCTCACTGGGCAGCTGTGACCTTTTCACGGGAACACTCTCCAAGCTCCGCGGGGCGCACGCCCAAAGCTGCCATACTCCAATATCAACAGAGCAATTTGTACTCATTCCCACACAGTGAACCCCTTCATCCTGACACGGCGCTGAACTCTTGCTGACATCCTATCCAATACGTCCGCGGAGCGGCTCTTATGGGCCCCGGCGATTCAGACCTGTCAGACCGCGGCTCTCGTTTCACAAAATAGGAAAGTAAATTGCTCTAATTCCGCAATTATGAAATCGATTTCCATATTATGAGAAGCAGTTGCTGTAGCCTACAGGGTCCTTCCCCCCGGCCCTCGTTGGAGGACTTCGAACACAGAGGTTTGTTTGACTCGTGGTACCGATCAGGTTTTGGAAACTTTTTGTGACCTCGTTTAACCCCTTTGGAATCCCAGGCAACAAACCAGATACATTGACGACTTGGAAAGAGCTTGGGTTCTAAGAACATTATTACTAGGATGCCGTGCCAATCAAAACTCCTCCGGCATTCGTTCAAAGATGCAAGAAGCAAAATGATTAAAGCCAGCCACAGACATGCAGATATCTCATCCGTGTCACCCCTCCCCCATCCATTACCTGATCCTTAAAGAGACCCTGTCACCGTACCACTCATTTCAACAACAATCTCCCCATTATTATTATTATATGTGCATTTTACATACATGTTATGCATGTTATCTATGCGTCCCTCGTGTAGACATCCAAAGGCCTTGAAACCACTGCTGGGCACTGCCACCTTGGGTGAGATGTCAGCAGCTCCAGCAGACTCAGAGTTGTCACTCAAGTGACCCTGTATAGAAGCGGTCTCCAAACTGCGGCCCGGGGGCCAGATGCAGCCCTTTGCCTGCTTTTATCCGGCCCTTGGGACATTATTCCCCCCACTGTGAGCCACAGTGAGGTATAATTCCTGACAACAACAATAGGGCACTATTCCTTTCACTGACACCAATGATGGGGAACTATTCCTCCCAATGACACCAATGATGGGGCACTATTCCTCCCACTGACACCAATGATGGGCCACTATTCCTCCCACTGACACCAATGATGGGGCGCTATTCCTCCCACTGACACCAATGATGGGGCACTATTCCTCTCACTAACACCAATGATGGGGCACTATTCCTCCCACTGACACCAATGATGGGGCACTATTCCTCCCACTGACACCAATGATGGGCCACTATTCCTCCCACTGACACTAATGATGGGGCACTATTCCTCCCACTGACACCAATGATGGGGCACTATTCCTCCCACTGACACCAATGATGGGGCACTATTCCTCTCACTAACACCAATGATGGGGCACTATTCCTCCCACTGACACCAATGATGGGGCACTATTCCTCCCACTGACACCAATGATGGGCCACTATTCCTCCCACTGACACCAATGATGGGGCACTATTCCTCCCACTGACACCAATGATGGGGCACTATTCCTCTCACTAACACCAATGATGGGGCACTATTCCTCCCACTGACACCAATGATGGGGCACTATTCCTCCCACTAACACCAATGATGGGGCACTATTCCTCCCACTGACACCAATGATGGGGTACTATTCCTCCCACTGACACCAATGATGGGCCACTATTCCCCCCACTGACACCAATGATGGGGTACTATTCCTCCCACTGACACCAATGATGGGCCACTATTCCTCCTACTGACACCAATGATGGGCCACTATTCCCCCAACTGATACCAATGATGGGGCACTATTCCTCCCACTAACACCAATGATGGGGTACTATTCCTCCCACTGACACCAATGATGGGGCACTATTCCTCCCACTGACACCAATGATGGGCCACTATTCCTCCCACTGACACCAATGATGGGCCACTATTCCTCCCACTGACACCAATGATGTGACACTATTCCTCCCACTGACACCAATGATGATGCACTATTCCTCCCACTGACACCAATGATGGGCCACTATTCCTCCCACTGACACCAGTGATGGGGGATTGTTTATTCCCACTGACCCCAAGACATTTTCTGCTCCCACTGGCCACAGTCCGGCCCCCATAAAGTCTAAAGGGCAGTAAACGTGCCCAGGGCCGTATTTAATATTGATTGGACCCTGGGCAAAACTTTTCTTGGGCCCCCACCCCCATGCAGTTTCGCTCTCCATCTGCTCTGAGACATACAATGAATAGAAGCTAGACTCAAAATCTGTTTACTGAATCAGATTAGGCAGCTATTGCGATTGGTTGCCAGAGGTTACAGTGTATCATTACCGCTCACTAACTGGTTGCTAGAGGTTACCGCACACATTACAGCTCACTGATTAGTTGCTAGAGGTTACAGCACATGATTTCTGCTTGATTGGTTGCTAGAGATTACTGTGGATATGACCTCAGGGGGTCATGATACACATATCAATGGCGCCGGCCGCCACTATTTACATATGAATGCCAGTAATGTACATGTAAACACGGGGTCTGCAGGTGAGTCATCTGTACACAACAATAGGGCAGAGCTGGGCAGAATTAGTAGCAGAACTTCACACTGAGATATTGGGACATGGCACGAGACTAAAACCTCAAGGGATGAGGGAATTTAAATCAAGATAGTTGGCAAGTATGAGGCAGCTGCTTTGGGCCCCACAACAACGACAGGGCCCAGGGCAGCTGCCCCTTTTGCCCTGCCTTAAAAACGACCCTGAACGTGCCCTTTGTTTAGAACCTTTGGAAACCCTTGCTGTATAGTATTCATCTTAGCTCCTCCACTAGCAGCTACATAAACGTGGGGTTTAAGGGAGGGGTGAAGGAGCTGGACCAGCACAGACGCCCCACTACTTGTCACCCCCCTCTGTCCAACACTTACCTGGCTCCAGATTTGTCCATGTCTCCAGCACCGCTCCCCTCACTTCCTGCTTTCACAAGAGACGAGGCTGCACGCAGAGGTTTCAGGGAAGAATCCGGAGAAGAACTGGCAGATATGCCAATATCCATTATGGCCGCACAAATCCGTGCGCATTAGCAATCGGCACGGATGCAAATCATGCTAATTACCAGTGTTTTGCTGTCCTAAATAGGGACTCCAATTGCTCTCATAAATGGCTGGATTATGGTCAGCTCTGTATCCTGTGTTTCTTGCTCCTGTTGGATTACCTGTTACCGACCCGGCTTACCCTGACCTGCTCTGGCTTCTCTCCGGGCTCTGAACCCGGCTTGTTTCATGGACCTGCTCTTCTCTGTTCCAGATTGACTTCCTGCGCTTCATCACAACTACACCACCTGCTTCTGACTGCCTTCCTGTGTTTGACCCTCGGCCTGGCTTCTGACGATGTCTCTGCTTTTCCACCTGTCAAGATCCGCCAGTACCTCCAGGGAATCATTGGCTGTGAGCACCTTCTCTCCTCCTGGGTGCCGCTCCTGGAACCATCAGACAGCTTCACCGGCAGGCAACCCGGGCATCTCTGGGCATAGCAGCCTCTGTCTCCAACTCCAGGTGGTGCTCTGCACTCAGCCACAAGGGGAGCCCTCTCCTCACCTCAGCCTCCAGCCTGGTATGTGACAAGAGGGCTGGTGCGCCACATGTGGCCTGCGGAACGGGTATGACGCAGCAGGGGTCTGAGGAGCCACCAGGTTTTTACCAGAACAGACCACAAGGGATGATGGACATTTTTGGAGGACAGCTCCCGGGGAGCAGCCCTTTGACTCCCCTAACGAGCAGCTACAGAGAAAAAAGTACGGGTACACAAGAGAGAATTTCACGGAGAACAGGGCTGCCGGAGTCATAGAAGCACAATAGAGAGTCTCTGGGAGCATTGGGGTGCTGGGTTCACAGGAATACAGAGTGGGCCCTGGGAACACTGGGGTGCTGGGATCAGAAGAAGACAGGAGAGTCTCTGGGAACACTGGGGTGCTGGGATCAGAAGAAGACAGGAGAGTCTCTGGGAACACTGGGCTACTAGGATCAGAGGAATGCAGGAGAGTCTTTGGGAGCACCGGGGTGCTGGGATCACTAGAAAACAATAAAGTCTCTGGGAACACATGGCTGCTGGGATCACTGGAATGCAGGAAAGGCTCTGGTAGCACTGAGGTATTTGGATCACAGGACAGCAGGAAAGTATTTGGGAGCACTGGGGTGCTGGCATCATTGGAACACTGGGAAGTTCCTGGGAGCACTGGGATCATTGGAACACTGGAAAGACCCTTAGAGGACTGGGGTGCTGGGATCATTGGAACACTGGGAAGACCCTTAGAGGACTGGGGTGCTGGGATCATTGGAACACTGGAAAGTCTCTGGGAGCACTGGGATCATTGGGACACTGGGAAGTCTCTGGAAGCACTGGGGTGCTGGGATCATTGGAACACTGGGAAGTCTCTGGGAGCACTGGAAAGTCTTTGGGAGCACTGGGGTGCTGGGATCATTGGAACACTGGGAAGTCTCTGGGAGCACTGGGATGCTGACATCATTGGGGCACTGGAAAGTCTCTGGGAGCACTGGGATCATTGGGACATTCGGAAGTCTCTGGAAGCACTGGGGTACTGGGATCATTGGAACACTGGGAAGTCTCTGGGAGCACTGGAAAGTCTTTGGGAGCACTGGGGTGCTGGGATCATTGGAACACTGGGAAGTCTCTGGGAGCACTGGGATGCTGACATCATTGGGGCACTGGAAAGTCTCTGGGAGCACTGGGATCATTGGGACACTGGGAAGTCTCTGGAAGCACTGGGGTGCTAGGATCATTGGAACACTGGAAAGTCTCTTGGAGCACTGGGGTGCTGACATCATTGGGACACTGGAAAGTCTCTGGGAGCACTGGGATCATTGGGACACTGGGAAGTCTCTGGAAACACTGGGGTGCTGGGATCATTGGAACACTGGGAAGTCTCTGGGAGCACTGGGATCATTGGGACACTGGGAAGTCTCTGGAAGCACTGGGGTGCTGGGATAATTGGAACACTGGGAAGTCTCTGGGAGCACTGGAAAGTCTTTGGGAGCACTGGGGTGCTGGCATCATTGGAACTCTGGGAAGTCTCTGGGAGCACTGGAATGCTGACATCATTGGGACACTGCAAAGTCTCTAGGAGCACTGGGGTGCTGGGATCATTGGAACACTGGAAAGTCTCTGGAATCACTAGGGTGCTGGGATCATTGGGACCCTGGGAAGCCTCTGGGAGCACTGGGGTGGTGGGATCATTGGGACGCTGGGAAGTCTCTGAGAGCACTGGGATGCTGACATTATTAGAACACTGGGAAGTCTCTGGAATCACTGGGGTGCTGGGATCATTGGAAGAATGGGAAGTCTCTGGAAGCACTGGGATGCTGACATCATTGGCACATTAGGAAGTCTCTGGGAGCACTAGGGTGCTGGGATCATTGAATGAATTAATGAATTAAATACTTGTATAGCGCACAATGCGAACTGAATCGCCTCTATTGGAACACCGGAAAGTCTCTGGGAGCACTGGGGTGCTGACATCATTGGGACACTGGAAAGTCTCTGGGAGCACTGGGATCATTGGGACATTCGGAAGTCTCTGGAAGCACTGGGGTACTGGGATCATTGGAACACTGGGAAGTCTCTGGGAGCACTGGAAAGTCTTTGGGAGCACTGGGGTGCTGGGATCATTGGAACACTGGGAAGTCTCTGGGAGCACTGGGATGCTGACATCATTGGGGCACTGGAAAGTCTCTGGGAGCACTGGGATCATTGGGACACTTGGAAGTCTCTGGAAGCACTGGGGTGCTAGGATCATTGGAACACTGGAAAGTCTCTTGGAGCACTGGGGTGCTGACATCATTGGGACACTGGAAAGTCTCTGGGAGCACTGGGATCATTGGGACACTGGGAAGTCTCTGGAAACACTGGGGTGCTGGGATCATTGGAACACTGGGAAGTCTCTGGGAGCACTGGGATCATTGGGACACTGGGAAGTCTCTGGAAGCACTGGGGTGCTGGGATAATTGGAACACTGGGAAGTCTCTGGGAGCACTGGGAAGTCTTTGGGAGCACTGGGGTGCTGGCATCATTGGAACTCTGGGAAGTCTCTGGGAGCACTGGAATGCTGACATCATTGGGACACTGCAAAGTCTCTAGGGGCACTGGGGTGCTGGGATCATTGGGACACTGGAAAGTCTCTGGAATCACTAGGGTGCTGGGATCATTGGGACCCTGGGAAGCCTCTGGGAGCACTGGGGTGGTGGGATCATTGGGACGCTGGGAAGTCTCTGAGAGCACTGGGATGCTGACATTATTAGAACACTGGGAAGTCTCTGGAATCACTGGGGTGCTGGGATCATTGGAAGAATGGGAAGTCTCTGGAAGCACTGGGATGCTGACATCATTGGCACATTAGGAAGTCTCTGGGAGCACTAGGGTGCTGGGATCATTGAATGAATGAATGAATGAATGAATTAAATACTTGTATAGCGCACAATGCGAACTGAATCGCCTCTATTGGAACACCGGAAAGTCTCTGGGAGCACTGGGGTGCTGACATCATTGGGACACTGGAAAGTCTCTGGGAGCACTGGGATCATTGGGACATTCGGAAGTCTCTGGAAGCACTGGGGTACTGGGATCATTGGAACACTGGGAAGTCTCTGGGAGCACTGGAAAGTCTTTGGGAGCACTGGGATGCTGATATCATTAGAACACTGGAAAGTCTCTGTGAGCACTGGGGTGCTGGGATCATTAGAACACTGGAAAGTCTTTGGGAGCACTGGGGTGCTGGAATCACCAGAACACAGGAGAGTCACTAGGAGCACATGGTACAAGGGCCACAGGATACTCAACCTTTGATTGGTTGCATGCCGCCGACACTAGAACCAGGCACAGGTGAGTGTGACAGTACAACTGGCTGTTAAGTGATAAAGAAATCATTTGCATGGCTCCACCCACAGTCCTGAGAAATAGGAATAATCCTCTTATTTTGGGGATATGGGATGGAATGAGACACGGAAATATCTTCTGTCCTCAGACTTCACTGATTTGGACCTTTTGAGTCTCACCATTTCCTCTATGGATATCTTCTCTTATTTCTTTACATTAAATGGTTGCCGTTCTCTTTTCATTTTATACTTCTGGTGCCACATTTGCTGTTGAACCTATGCGGATCTCTGACCTTTAATCTTTCTGCTTTCATCTTTCACAAAAAAAAAAAGAGGTTCCCGATCGCAGGTGTCGTTTTTTTTTGGTGGGAATACCTGTGTGAATGTTCCCATTCCCATCATGTAACGAGAGACAATGGAGTGTGAAGTGGCCCCGCTATCCTTTGCTCTCCAGCGGCAGAAGAAGTGGGCCCTTGTCTGTTGGGCTCGGACCAGGATACTCGTGTCCTTCTGTTGGTCCCAGCAGAGGGAAAGGTTTTGTGACTCTCTGAAGCTCCAGGCGAGATCAAAGCCCCCAAGCGCTGACAATAAAGCAGGAGGCTGGAGCTCGGAGAATGAAAGAGACAAAGGAAACGTTTAACAGATAAGCATCAGGTCTGCGATATGACATTTCATTCAGATCAGATCCGGAGCAAGAGTTCAATTCAAAGTTCATAAGACAGAAAGACAAAGGGCCTTGAAGGCTTTATCGGCCGCCAGAGCCGGTGTAACCAACATCCCCCAAAAAGATCTTCCCTTTAAGATACTGCCGGGGAAGCCTTTGGGGGAGATTTCTTTATTAAAGTGACACAATCTTCATTCGTCTGCTGATTATTACACCTCAGATACCCGGAAAGTCTAGGAAGAGATTGTACCGCCTTGGGGCAAACTTGTCATTATAAGAAGAGTTTCAGGCGATGGTGTCCTAAGGGTGGCATGACAGGTGCTTCCTGACCTGAGTGCCATACAAAAAAAGGGGAGCATTGTAGGCTGTGTTGGGTGGCTTCATCATTTGCATATGGAAACCGCACAGAGTGTCTCCTCTCTCAGGTAAGTACCTCAATGGCACCAATAATATATTATCACCAAGGAAACAATGTACTTATCACTAACAACCAATGTAAAGGGACACTTCTCCATCTACCACCATGGAAGGGGGTCCAAACACCACCAATGTACGGAACATTCTTCCCACTGATCACCAATGTAAGGAACATTCTTCTCACTGATCACCAATGTAAGGAACATTCTTCCCACTGATCACCAATGTAAGGAATATTCTTCCCACTGATCACCAATGTAAGGAACATTCTTCTCACTGATCACCAATGTAAGGAACATTCTTCCCACTGATCACCAATGTAAGGGACATTCTTCTCACTGATCACCAATGTAAGGAACATTCTTCCCACTGATCACCAATGTAAGGAACATTCTTCTCACTGATCACCAATGTAAGGAACATTCTTCCCACTGATCACCAATGTAAGGAACATTCTTCCCACTGATCACCAATGTAAGGGACATTCTTCTCACTGATCACCAATGTAAGGAACATTCTTCCCACTGATCACCAATGTAAGGAACGTTCTTCTCACTGATCACCAATGTAAGGAACGTTCTTCTCACTGATCACCAATGTAAGGAACATTCTTCTCACTGATCACCAATGTAAGGAACATTCTTCTCACTGATCACCAATGTAAGGAACATTCTTCTCACTGATCACCAATGTAAGGAACATTCTTCTCACTGATCACCAATGTAAGGAACATTCTTCCCACTGATCACCAATGTAAGGGACATTCTTCTCACTGATCACCAATGTAAGGAACATTCTTCCCACTGATCACCAATGTAAGGAACATTCTTCTCACTGATCACCAATGTAAGGAACATTCTTCCCACTGATCACCAATGTAAGGAACATTCTTCCCACTGATCACCAATGTAAGGGACATTCTTCTCACTGATCACCAATGTAAGGAACATTCTTCTCACTGATCACCAATGTAAGGAACATTCTTCCCACTGATCACCAATGTAAGGAACATTCTTCTCACTGATCACCAATGTAAGGAACATTCTTCTCACCGATCACCAATGTAAGGAACATTCTTCTCACCGATCACCAATGTAAGGAACATTCTTCTCACTGATCACCAATGTAAGGAACATTCTTCTCACTGATCACCAATGTAAGGAACATTCTTCTCACTGATCACCAATGTAAGGAACATTCTTCTCACTGATCACCAATGTAAGGAACATTCTTCCCACTGATCACCAATGTAAGGAACATTCTTCTCACTGATCACCAATGTAAGGAACATTCTTCCCACTGATCACCAATGTAAGGAACATTCTCCCCACTGATCACCAATGTAAGGAACATTCTTCCCACTGATCACCAATGTAAGGAACATTCTTCTCACCGATCACCAATGTAAGGAACATTCTTCTCACCGATCATCAATGTAAGGAACATTCTTCTCACTGATCACCAATGTAAGGAACATTCTTCTCACTGATCACCAATGTAAGGAACATTCTTCTCACTGATCACCAATGTAAGGAACATTCTTCTCACTGATCACCAATGTAAGGAACATTCTTCCCACTGATCACCAATGTAAGGAACATTCTTCTCACTGATCACCAATGTAAGGAACATTCTTCCCACTGATCACCAATGTAAGGAACATTCTCCCCACTGATCACCAATGTAAGGAACATTCTTCCCACTGATCACCAATGTAAGGAACATTCTTCCCACTGATCACCAATGTACGGAACATTCTTCCCACTGATCACCAATGTAAGGAACATTCTTCTCACTGATCACCAATGTAAGGAACATTCTTCTCACCGATCACCAATGTAAGGAACATTCTTCTCACTGATCACCAATGTAAGGAACATTCTTCTCACTGATCACCAATGTAAGGAACATTCTTCTCACTGATCACCAATGTAAGGAACATTCTTCTCACTGATCACCAATGTAAGGAACATTCTTCCCACTGATCACCAATGTAAGGAACATTCTTCTCACTGATCACCAATGTAAGGAACATTCTTCTCACTGATCACCAATGTAAGGAACATTCTTCTCACCGATCACCAATGTAAGGAACATTCTTCTCACTGATCACCAATGTAAGGAACATTCTTCTCACTGATCATCAATGTAAGGAACATTCTTCCCACTGATCACCAATGTAAGGAACATTCTTCCCACTGATCACCAATGTAAGGAACATTCTTCTCACTGATCACCAATGTAAGGGACATTCTTCCCACTGATCACCAATGTAAGGAACATTCTTCCCACTGAGCACCAATGTAAGGAACATTCTTCTCACCGATCACCAATGTAAGGAACATTCTTCCCACTGATCACCAATGTAAGGAACATTCTTCTCACTGATCACCAATGTAAGGAACATTCTTCTCACCGATCACCAATGTAAGGAACATTCTTCCCACTGATCACCAATGTAAGGAACATTCTTCCCACTGATCACCAATGTAAGGAACATTCTTCTCACTGATCACCAATGTAAGGATCATTCTTCTCACTGATCACCAATGTAAGGAACATTCTTCTCACTGATCACCAATGTAAGGAACATTCTTCTCACTGATCACCAATGTAAGGAACATTCTTCTCACTGATCACCAATGTAAGGAACATTCTTCTCACTGATCACCAATGTAAGGAACATTCTTCCCACTGATCACCAATGTAAGGAACATTCTTCTCACTGATCACCAATGTAAGGAACATTCTTCCCACTGATCACCAATGTAAGGAACATTCTTCTCACTGATCACCAATGTAAGGAACATTCATCTCACTGATCACCAATGTAAGGGACATTCTTCTCACTGATCACCAATGTAAGGAACATTCTTCTCACTGATCACTAATGTAAGGAACATTCTTCTCACTGATCACCAATGTAAGGAACATTCTTCTCACTGATCACCAATGTATGGGGGGCACTCTCAACTGACACCAATATAAAGACATTATGTTGACCAAAAATATAAGGGCACTTATTCACTTCGCTTTTAAACCCCTTCAAAATTATATGTCTGACTACTTCAATGGCTGCATAGTAGGACTAGCAGCATTGTAGGGGGTGCCATTTTTTTTTATCTTTCAAGTAAAACTGTCCAAAAACCAACCTTTGTGTGTAGCTAATGGTAGTCCATAAATGGTCCAACCTGCTGCTTGTGACAACCAAATGGAAAGGGTCCGGAGAGAGTGCTCTCCTGGGGGGGGGGGGGGGCAACCATGAGGACATTTTGACTACTTGTTGGTAAAATCTCTGTGAGCAGGACTCCTGAATGGATGATCATAGAAACTTTTAGATGCTTTCAATTACAATACTCTGAGTTGGGGGGGTTGATATTTATGGCCAACCTAAGTTTCTTTCTCTTAGAACGGAGGTCCCCTTTAACTGCTGAAAACTGAAGGACATGAAACGACAATGTTTACAACGGTAATAAATCTGTAATGTCTAAAAGGCTTTTTAATGGGGTCTATAAAGTCACGGAGGTAATTAGTAATACCTCAAAATTCGTCATGTGGTGGATGTCTTGTAGATATTATAGAATTAAATGAGTGGAAATTTCCATTACAGCTATATGTAGCAGGGCTAAGAAGGCCTGATAATTAGGAAATGGCTCAGAGTCGGATCTGACTATACATCCTGTGTGTCTATGTTTGTTTACCAATGTCAGAAACACAAAAATTGGGATGTTAAAGCCCAACTCCGGAAACAAAAAAAAAAAAAGAGACTCCTGCCTCCCTGCTAAAGAGCTGCCCTTCTGACTACCCCAAGGAGCAGCCAACTGGACCATCAGCATCCATGCCAGTTTGTGCCTTGCACCTATTATCACCTCCAGGGGTGTTCAGACCAAAACCACAAGGGAAGTCCTCTCGTCACGTGACAGACACCCATGACGCCCATGCCGCTTTGTGCCTTGCACTCCCTATCATCACCTCCAGGGGTGTACAGACCAAAACTATATATAAATAGTAGTCCATTATGCTTTACCTTTGCAGGGAATGAAAGAGGAATTAACACCCATCAGGGTTTACTTCCTCTTTAAGTAGACTCTGCCTGACCCAAAATGGCATCCAATTGGATAGCTGGCTCCGTGCCCCAGGAAACCAAAGAAGAACTAGGCTCCGCTTGACTTTCTCGCCCCCTTGAATGCCGCTGAAGTGGAGCGCCACCTGCAGTGGAGAAAGTAGACTGCACCTGCCTATACATGTTTTGTTGACATATATAGTTGACATTTGTTGATTTATTCTTCCACTCGAGTGTGTCTGCATATCACCGTAAACGGAGGAAGTGGCGAGCTATGGCAGCGCAACGCATCTCTTGGTCAAATTAGGATCTCTGATGTTTGTCTAACGTAATGATCCTGACCCCCCCCCCCCCCTTAGACACACCACACCGGGGCGACCCCAGTCATTCCATTCACTGGCTTCTTACTTCTTCTCAACCTACCAGGACAATATCCATCTGGGAAGCCATAGAGAATTCAGGATTGGGACCCCCACAGTATCGAGAGCAAATCATTTCACCCTGGGTGCAGACGGGGC
Organism: Lithobates pipiens; assembly: GCF_037356315.1. Lineage (NCBI taxonomy): Eukaryota > Metazoa > Chordata > Amphibia > Anura > Ranidae > Lithobates > Lithobates pipiens. Next base: position 2,228,989 of record NW_027507825.1, read on the forward strand.
ATTTTCTCCACCTGTATGGTTCTACATTTTTGGGTAAGTCATTTTTCTTTCTTTTTTTTTTGTTTTTGTTTCTCTCTTATCATAAAGAATCATTGAGGAAATGACTCAGGGAAAAAAGATGATTTGTCCCTACAACTGCCTGACCAACTCCCCCTACTTACCTTACCCAAGTACCACACATGACACCAAACTGGAGTTTAAAAGGCCAAAGCAGCCTTTTTTTTTTATTAACAAAATTGTATAAATAACAGATACAAAATGTAGCTAGGTCCCAGGCCTCCTCCAGTCTAATGAGAACCTTTAGAGCCAAGAACTGCTGACTTCCTTCCATATAGGGTGGGTGGGTTGTGAGTAGGGATGAGCTTCGTGTTCGAGACGAACGTACGGTCGACTCGAACATTGGCTGTTCGAAAATCCGAACACTTGGTCCGTTCGCGTCAAAATTCGTGTGGCGCGCACGGCCCACAATGCACTGCGATGGCGCAGTGCATTGCTGGCTCATGATTGGCCAAGCATGCACTGTGACCCCACATGCTTGGCCAATCGCAGCGCCAGCAGCGAGGAGAGCCATGATTGGCCACAGGCATCCTGCCTGTGGCCAATCATAGCTCAGGCTGTGTAGTGCACGCCCCACACTATATAAGGCCGCCATTGAGGCGGCCTCGTGTAGTGTGTTGGCATCTGAAGCAGTGGGTGTTCTGTGTACCTTCAACACAGTACACACCAATCGTTTTTGGCTGATTTCCTATCTTGCTGTTGTGTAGTGGTCATTGTCTGCGTGCCCTGACCGCAGTATACACCGCTATATTCACTATTCACTTCACTATATTTATATATCTTTAATAATAGAGCTTGCAGTCAGTAGTGTTAGGAGATAGTGCATGCTGTCTGCGTGCTCTGTACCCAGTACATACCGCTATATCCACCTACATAGCTGTTCTCTATTTGAGCCCAATTGCCATCTGCAGGAGTTATTGGAAGTTGTGTGTGCCTCCAGCACAGCACAGTATACATCTGTATATACCCCTTTATCTCTGCTGTTCTATAAAAAAGGCATCTGCAGGAGTTAGTGGGTGTTGTGTGCCTCCAGCACAATATAAACTACCCAACTGCTGTTTTACCCAACTCCCTTCAGGCCATTACCATGTCTGGAAGGCCAGCAAGGAGAGGCAGACAGGCGCGAGCCGATAAAAGAGGGCAAGCAGGCTCTGTGTCTAGAGACAACAGTGCTGGTCGTGGACGCGGTGCATTGTCATCAGCACGTGGCCATGGGACACGCTTGTCCTTCTTTTCGGCAGCTGGACATGTTGAACCGCAACATGCCAACGACTTGGTAGAGTGGATGACCAAGCCCTCTTCATCCTCCTCATCCTCTCTCACCCAGTCTCAGGGTACTAGCAAAGCAGCTGCCAACGCATCGTCTTCCCTCCTCTCAATGTCATCATCAGTGACTCCTTCCCTAGACCCACCACGTCCTCCTGAGGAGTCTCCTGAACTCTTTGAGCACAGTGTTGGGTACATGCTCCAGGAGGATGCCCGGTGTTTTGTGGGCTCTGATGATGACACTCAGCTAGAGGAAGGCAGTAGTGTGAGCACAGAGAGAGGGGATGCTCAAGAAGGACAGCAATCTGGCAGTCATGTTCCACAAGCTGCAGCATACTGCCAGGTTTGCTACAGCGATGAAGAGGGAGGGGATGATGAGGGCACTGACTCCACGTGGGTGCCTGGAAGGAGGGAGGAGGAGGAGGAGGAGGAGGCACATGTCCAACAAGGCAGGATGCCCTCCGGGGGCCAGCTTAAGGGCAGCACACCGACTGAATCACACCGCAGAGCTCCGCCTGCGCAGAGCGCTTCCTCTGCGCGTTATTCTAAAAGTTCTTTGGTGTGGGCCTTTTTTGAGACCAGTGCATCAGATCGCACCGCTGCTATTTGCAACATATGTCTCAAGCGTATCTCACGTGGCCAAAACATCAGCCGCTTGGGCACCACATGCTTGACCAGACATATGTTGACCTGCCATGCAGCTCGTTGGCAAGCGTACCTCAAAGACCCACACCAAAGAACAAAGCGGACCTCTCCTTGCTCCTCATCAGCTGGGATCTCCAACCCCACTAGACCTTTAGTCCTCTCTGAAACCTGCTCTGAGAGGAATGAAGGTGTAGAATTAGGTGTGTCACAGCCAAGTGCTTCCGGGAACTCTGCTAGTGGTACATCCACGTCCGATTATAGCAGACAAATGTCCCTGCCCCAGCTGCTGGACCGGCGGAAGAAATTTACTCCCAGCCATCCACATGCCCAGCGGTTGAATGCTAGCTTGGCTAAATTGCTAGCACTTCAACTGCTGCCTTTTCAGTTGGTAGACTCGGCCCCCTTCCGTGAGTTTGTACAATGTGCGGTTCCTCAGTGGCAGGTCCCCAAACGCCACTTTTTCTCACGGAAGGCGATTCCGGCTCTCTACCGGCATGTGGAAAGCAATGTCCTTGCCTCGCTGGACAGGGCGGTCAGCGGTAAGGTGCATATTACCGCTGACTCATGGTCCAGCAGGCATGGACAGGGACGTTACCTGTCTTTCACGGCCCATTGGGTCACTCTTCTGGCTGCTGGGAAGGATGCAGGACAAGGTGCAGTAGTGTTGGAGGTTGTTCCGCCACCACGCCTCCAAAATGCTACTATTGGTTGTGACACACCTCTCTCCTCCACCCCCTCCTCTTCTTCTTCCTCCATGGCCTCTTCCAGTGCTTTGTCCTCAGAACCAGCGGTGCTCCGTAGGCGTTGCAGGGGCTACGCAAGTACGCAGGCAAAACAATGCCATGCCGTGCTTGCGCTGGTTTGTTTGGGGGACAGGAGCCACACTGGGGCGGATGTTTTGTCAGCTCTGCAGGGGCAGGCCGAGAGGTGGTTGACGCCACGCCAGCTTAAGCCAGGAATGGTGGTTTGCGACAATGGCACCAACCTCCTCTCCGCCCTCCGACAGGGACAACTGACCCATGTGCCCTGTGTAGCTCACGTCCTTAACCTGGTGGTGCAGCGGTTCTTGGGCAGGTACCCGGGCTTACATGATGTCCTGAAGCAGGCCAGGAAAGTCTGTGTGCATTTCCGCCGATCATTTATTGCCTGTGCTCGGCTGGCTGAGCTCCAAAAGGAGTTGAACCTGCCCAAGAACCGCCTTATATGTGACATGCCCACCAGATGGAACTCAACATTGGCCATGCTGCAGCGGCTGCACACGCAGCAGAGGGCCATCAATGAGTACCTGTGCGACTACGGCACCAGGACAGGGTCAGGGGAGCTTGGTTTTTTCTCACCACGCCAGTGGGGCATGATCAGGGATGCATGCACTGTCCTGTCACCGTTTGAGGAGGCCACAAGGATGGTGAGCAGTGACAGTGCATGCATCAGTGACACTGTACCTCTTGTCCACCTCTTGGAGCATACGCTGCGTGGAATAATGGACAGGGCACTTGAGGCAGAACAGAGGCAGGAAGAGGAGGACTTCCTTGCCTCTCAAGGCCCCCTTTATCCAGACAGTGTTCCTGCTGTGCCACCCATCACACAGGAAGAGGATGAGGAGGAGGAAGAGGAGGAGGAGGATGATTGTGTCAGCATGGAGGTGGAGGCTGGCACTCAGCATCAGCATCAGCAGCAGCAGCAGCAGTCTTGTAGGGATGATTTACAGTCCCAAGAAACACGTGGAGTTGTACGTGGCTGGGAGGAGGTAGCTGCGGATCATGTTGTCCTTAGTGACCCAGAGGACTCCGGACCGAATGCCTCAGCTAACCTACGCTGCATGGCCTCCCTGATCCTGCAAAGCCTGCGGAAGGATCCTCGTATTCTTCGGATCAAGGAGAGGGTCCATTACTGGCTGGCCACTCTCCTTGATCCACGGTACAAGGGTAAGGTTGCCGACCTTATCTTGCCATCGCAGAGGGAGCAGAGGATGAGACATCTCCGGGAGGCCTTGCAGAAAGCTCTGTGCAACGCGTTCCCAGAGACTGGGAGGTTACAAACTCCTGGTCCTGGACAACGTGTTGCTGAGGCATCAGTCAGAAGGAGCGGTGGAGAAGGTGGCCGTCTGACTGATGCTTTCAGACAATTTTTTAGTCCGCAGCCCCAAGGTATGATCGGTTCCAGCACCCATCGCCAGCGTCTAATTTACATGGTGCAGGAATACCTAGGGGCAAGGTCAGACTTGGACACCTTTCCCACTGAAAATCCTCTGGCTTACTGGGTCTTGAGGATGGATCACTGGCCAGAGCTTGCACAGTATGCAATTGAGCTACTGGCCTGTCCTGCATCCAGCGTTCTTTCGGAACGCACCTTCAGTGCTGCTGGTGGCTTTGTTACCGATCACAGGGTGCGCCTGTCCACCGAATCAGTTGATCGACTGACCTTCATCAAGATGAATCAGTCTTGGATCACCCACAGCTACCAAGCACCTGAAGCTGATGTAACCGAATATTTTTTTTTGAAATACCACATGCCTTCAAGACTGCCTATGCTGATGCTGAGTGACTGTCCTGTTATGTTGATTGTCTATCCTCTTCCTCCTCCGCTGATATGTTGGAAGAACATTTTTGGTTCTGGGTGATGCCAGCAGCCCAATTTTTCTGCCCCTGTTTAACAGGGGCGTTTAATTACAATTTTTGATGCAATGCTTTGCAGCAGGGCTAATTCCTGCAATAAAACTAGAGTATATGGCAGAGGTTGCAGTGTGATGGCACCAGCAGTAGTGCCTAAGGCCCAATTTTTCTGCCCCTGTTTAACAGGGACATGTAATTACAATTCTTGATATAATATTTCACAGGAGGGCCCCTTCCTGTGCCCACCCAGAGTAACTGTGAGGACTTATAGTGTTGTGGCACCAGCACCACAACCACCAAAGGTCAATTTTTCTACCACTGTTCAACAATGGCATGTAATTACAATTCTTGGTATAATCGTTCACAGCAGGGCGCTCCAGCGGCCACCAAGAGTCACTTTGAGGGCTTACAATGTTGTGGCAACAGCAACACCTTGTTCCGCCATTTCTGCAGAGCATATAGGGCAGGCCCCTACTTTCAAACATCCAACTTACAAACATCTCCTACTTGTAAATGGAAGGAGACAACAGCAAGTGAGATGAAAAAAGATGGACGACAAAACAAATTATACAGGGGTGATAACCCTTCCCTATGTTTTCCAAAAAGCTTAAAAATAGTTTTTTTGACTGGAGCTACACTTTAAAAATGTACCAGTTGAAAATTACAAACAGATTCAACTTAACACAACAAACCTACACAGTCCCTGTCTTGTTTGCACCGCCTGTATACTGCTGTTCTGAGTATATAGGGCCTGGGGGCCACACGCATTTCCTTTTTTTAATATGGGTACGGGGTTCCCCTTAATATGCGTACAAGACCCAAATAGGCTGGTAATGGGCAGGGAGGGCTACCCATGCCATTTTTCTCAATGATTTTCATCCATATTGCAGGAACCAGATATAACATTAAAACCGCAAGCAGTTTTAAATGGTGTTATTTCCGTTTAATGTAATTTTGTGCAGGGACTGTTCTAAACACGGGAAACACGTGGCACTTCACAGGCATCCTACAGACACCCCCCAGGCACCATATTTAAAGGAATATTTCACTTTTTTTTTCACTTTAATCGTCATTAAAATCAGTGCTCCCGCCAAAACGGACATTTTTGAAACTTTTTTTTGCAGTGACCCATGTCCCCTGAGGCAGGAGCCAGGTCTCCAAACCCTTTTTAGGACAGTATCTTGCATATTAGCCGTTAAAATTAGCACTTTCCATTTCGAACGTTCGAGTCCCATAGACTTCAATGGGGTTCTAACGTTCGTACCGAACGTGGGGTCCGTTCGAAAGTTCTGGTGCGAACCGAACCGGGGGGTGTTCGTCTCATCCCTAGTTGTGAGGCATATTGGGTATAATGCAGTCGGTCGCTGGTGTAAGCCCCCGGGTAAATATGGAGAATAGACGATATCAAGGAGATATTGTGTATAATGCAAGTTAGATTCATGGGCGCCAGACACTTCTTGAATGCAAAGAGATTTTATTTCTCTTAAACAGAACTTTGGAAGAGAGGGTTAGGGCCAGGACACCCTTAGGTAGTTGAAATGTGCATGTGTAGGAATGCTGTCTCCTATGGCAACAGTCTTTAACAGTTTCTAACACAAAGTGTAACAGTTCCTTTCTATTCCACTACAATCATTTCTTGTAGTTCTTCAGCCCACTGAGCTCCCGGTCTATCACTAGACTAGAAGATTCACTGTCACTGAATCCTTTGAGCTCCTCCAATCTTCACAGTAGTATCTTCCTCAAGCGTCTCCCCCGCTTCTCTGCTGGGTCCCGAGCTTGCCACTCAAGATACTCCTCAAGCTTCACTGGCCCTCTCGGTCCCTGGCTTGACACACAAGGCTGCTCTGCAAGCGTCACCTTCGCTGGTTGGGTCTCTGGCTTGATACCTGTTGAAGTTTCCCGATTCTTCACCATCCCCAGTTGGTGAGAATACTGCTCCAGTACTTGCTTCAGCTACTCACTGTGGTCCCTGGTAATAAGGTAGGTGGTCCCTTAGTGGCAACAGCTTCCCCTCCACCCCCGACCAGGACAGGTTCTCCAGCCGGCAGAACCGTCACTTTTGGTTGGACTGCAAGCCGCAATCCCAAACCTGAGCTGCTCTCTTGGTTCTGGATTTGCCTCAGACAGCCTAGTGCCCAGATGTGCCCGGGATAGGCCCAAACTCCGGCCTAGCAGCTCAAGCAATGCAACACACGTCCACCCAGACAGCCGTCCAGGTGACACAGAACATCGATCACCTGACTCCACCCGAATATATAGGTTCTCCCAGCAGTCCAAGGGATTTAAGAAAACCCCTGCCCATTGGCTGAGACACCCCATATACCCATAATCTGACATTGCTCTGCCCTTGTCTTATCTAATGCCACCAACTGCCCGGCCACCTAGCGGCAAAAGAGAGAAGTGCCATAATTACAGACTTAGAGTCAAACCAATTGATCATCAACAATTAGCCAAGGTAAAATACCTGGCAGGTAAATTTAGGAGCAACCCGTGGCAAAATACCAGGGTGCTACTATAACACAGCATGCAGTCAGTGATGTCCCACGTCCATGTAGACAACACTGCTTCAAAAACCGTGCTTAGTCAAAAATTGGGCCTCCAACCTCAAAGACAACACCACTACCAGCAGATACAACCCAAACAAACTACTGGGGGCCGTACCCAAGATGGGTCCCTATCTACAGTATGTACATTTTTCTGTAATAAAGCAAATACAAGGACCTTGCACCCCACCAACTGCCATGGCAAACCACACCAAGGGAACTGGCCCAAGAAATGCCCAACAACTGAACCCCAAGATGGGAGGGAGAGTGGGAAGTTGTCCCGACACAGTTCCTCTTCTGAAGGAAGACCCCACCAGGGCCCTCCTACAAATCATCCTCTGAAGCCCCACCCGTTCCTTACAACCCAACAATCTGGTAAGAACCCCTTACCCTACCTAAAACTTCTCCCAATCCAAACTACTTTTAACCCTGTCATGTGGGCCTTACGTTTAGGTTTCCTTAACTCCAGGCCTAACTTTTTAGATACATACTACCAGGCCTTTTTTTTCTCAGAGGAAAGGTGTGGGAACTCCCCCCCTTCTGAGTCAGTTCTTGTCTCTGTCCCCTACTCACCTCAGAGCACTGTCCCTTGGTTCCACCCCCTACCCACCTCTGAGCCCTGTCCCTTGGTTCCACCCCTTACCCACCTCCGAGTCCTGTCCCCTGGTTCCACCCCCTACCCACCTCTGAGCCATGTCCCTTGATTCCACCCCTTACCCACCTCCGAGCCCTGTCCCCTGGTTCCACCCCCTACCCACCTCCCAGCCCTGTCCCTTGGTTCCACCCCCTACCCACCTCTGAGTCCTGTCCCCTGGTTCCACCCCCTACCCACCTCCCAGCCCTGTCCCTTGGTTCCACCCCTTACCCACCTCCGAGTCCTGTCCCCTGGTTCCACCCCCTACCCACCTCCGAGCCATGTCCCTTGGTTCCACCCCTTACCCACCTCCGAGCCCTGTCCCCTGGTTCCACCCCCTACCCACCTCCCAGCCTTGTCCCCCCTTGGTTCCACCCCTTACCCACCTCCGAGTCCTGTCCCCTGGTCCCACCCCCTACCCACCTCCGAGCCATGTCCCTTGGTTCCACCCCTTACCCACCTCCGAGTCCTGTCCCCTGGTTCCACCCCCTACCCACCTCCGAGCCCTGTCCCCTGGTTCCTCCCCCTACCCACCCCCGAGCCTTGCCCCTGGTTCCACCCCTACCCACCTCCGAGCCATGTCCCCTGGTTCCACCCCCACCCACCTCTGAGCCCTGTCTCCTGGTTTCATCCCCTACCCCCCTCCGAGCCTTGTCCCCTGGTTCCACCCCTACCCACCTCCGAGCCTTGTCCCCTGGTTCCACCCCTACCCACCTCTGAGCCCTGTCCCCTGGTTCCTCCCCCCTACCCACCTCCGAGCCCTGTCCCCTGGTTCCACCCCCCTACCCACCTCCGAGCACCGTCTCATTTCGAGAATACAGAGCCAAGTATCATTTTGTGGTTCAAAGTAATTTATATTGATTTTTTTAATGTTTTTTAATGATAACAAGAAAAGCAGTTAAATAGATTCCCTGCAGCCAGCTCCCCCCCCCCCCCCAGCAACAATAGATTCCCCCATCAACAATGGACCCTTGCAATAAAATATCACCCCAGCAACAATAGACCTGGTAGCAACAGTAGATTCTCCAGCAGCTAGGTACAATAGACCTCTCCCTCAACAGTAGATCCCTTCCAGTAACAATTGACCCCCTAGCAACATTAGCCACCCCCCCCCCCCCCAGCAACAATAAATCTCCCACCAGCAACAACATACCTCCCCAACAGCAATAGACTGCCACACAAACATAGATCTCCTCCAGCGACAAAAGACCTCCCAGCAGCCAGCATCAATAGACTATCCTGTAACCAGGAGCAATAGACCCCTCCTCCCTCTTCCACCAACAATTGACCCATGCAACATAAGCCTCCCCCCCTCCACCAGCAACAATAGATCCCCCACCAGCAACATTAGACCTCCCAGCAACAATAGACCACCACACAAAAATGGACTCCCATCCAGCAACAATAGTTTCGCCCCCATCCCCAGCACCACTTGCCATTAAATTCAACGCTGGAGGTGCCAAAATGGCTTTCCCACGCACTCCTGCCTTAATGGCGCCTCCCCCCTCCACCTTTTTCCCAGTGGATGCCTCAGCCCCTTTTCTGGATCTACAATCTGCTTTTTCAGGTCTGACCCCCTCGGACCTTCGAGGACCACCACCTCCTGAATCCGTGATCATCTGATTGTAAGCTCCTTGGGAGGAGCGGTTCTATAGGGTGCTCCGGTAGAGGCGACGTATAAAACAAATGGCGGCCTGAAGCGCCTGCTAGACAGCGGCCTCTCCTTTTGAAGCGGCAGAGCGTGTGTGATCTGAAGCTCTTTCCATGTCCCATCCCGTTGCCCGATGCAGCTCTTAGAAGTGGTTAAGTGATGATAAAAAAACGGAGAAGAAGTAAATTGTTTGAAAGGAACAGATGTAAGGAACCTCCTACTGGAAAGTTTTCATTGAACTTTATGAAATCAGCCGTCATTACACGGCTTCCAGTAAAAATATATTAAATGTAATGTAAAACGAGGCGAAGCTTTAAGCTCCTGTGGTCTGGTAAGTGTTCCCGCAAAGTTCTACCGCTGACAATCTGTGTTTACTTTAATGCTTTACTTAACCGGCTCCTTTTACGACATCAATCAGGGGGGGCACGCAGGCAGCGAAGTGCAGGAGAAGGCGCAGTGCCTTTGCCGCCATCGCCGGTCTGCGCTTTTTTTTTTTTTTTTTTTGCCTGTGGCGACATTTCAGTTTGTCGATGAAGCTCTGAGAAATCCCATCCCGGGTTACTGAAATGATTCTATGTTTGAAAACAAAATGTTAAAGTTTAAATAAGTGCAATAAATGTAGATGTGGGACGGAACCATATAAAAAATGTGATCCTATAGCACCAGTCCCATGAAAAGATTCCTTATAGACATAAAAGTCCAACTGTAAAGTGATGGTCTCCCGATAGGAAATAAATCCAAAACTGGTGAATCTTTAAAGTGGAAAGAGGTTGTGCACTCTTACCGGAACAGGTGGATCCGGATGTCAACGACACCGAATCAAATAGGTGCGGATATCCGGATGGATAATTCTCCCGAATGGAGATAAGGACCCAGAAATCTAATGGCGTCTCTTCTCAAGCTGGGAAGATCTCCACAGTATCCAACGAACTTGAGGGAGCTGCTTGACCGATAATAATAACACCAACTCTCACCCGGCCATTATGTATGGGGAAAAAAGAGGGAATCCTCTTACCGGAGCAGGTGGATCCGGATGTCAACGACACCGAAATCAAATAGGCGCGGATATCCGGATGGATAATTCTCCCGAATGGAGATAAGGACCCAGAAATCTAATGGCGTCTCTTCTCAAGCTGGGAAGATCTCCACGGTATCCAACGAACTTGAGGGAGCTGCTTGACTGATAATAATAACACCAACTCTCACCCGGCCATTATGTATGGGGAAAAAAGAGGGAATCCTCTTACCGGAGCAGGTGGATCCGGATGTCAACCACACCGAATCAAATAGGCGCGGATATCCGGATGGATAATTCTCCCGAATGGAGATAAGGACCCAGAAATCTAATGGCGCCTCTTCTCAAGCTGGGAAGATCTCCACGGTATCCAAGGAACTTGAGGGAGCTGCTTGACCGATAATAATAACACCAACTCTCATCCGGCCATAATGTATGGGGAAAAAAGAGGGAATCCTCTTACCGCAACAGGTGGATCCGGATGTCAACGACACCGAATCAAATAGGCGTGGGTATCCGGATGGATAATTCTCCCGAATGGACATAAGGACCCAGAAATCTAATGGTGTCTCTTCTCAAGCTGGGAAGATCTCCACGGTATCCAAGGAACTTGAGGGAGCTGCTTGACCGATAATAATAACACCAACTCTCATCCGGCCATAATGTATGGGGAAAAAAGAGGGAATCCTCTTACCGGAACAGGTGGATCTGGATGTCAACGACACTGAATCAAATAGGCGCGGATATCCGGATGGACAATTCTCCCGAATGGAGATAAGGACCCAGAAATCTAATGGCGTCTCTTCTCAAGCTGGGAAGATCTCCACGGTATCCAACCAACTTGAGGGAGCTGCTTGACCGATAATAATAACACCAACTCTCATCCGGCCATAATGTATGGGGAAAAAAGAGGGAACCCTTATACCGGAACAGCTGGATCTGGATATCAACGACACCGAATCAAATAGGCGCGGATATCCGGATGGACAATTCTCCCGAATGGAGATAAGGACCCAGAAATCTAATGGCGTCTCTTCTCAAGCTGGGAAGATCTCCACGGTATCCAACCAACTTGAGGGAGCTGCTTGACCGATAATAAGAACACCAACTCTCATCTGGCCATAATGTATGGGGAAAAAAGAGGGAATGCTCCAATGGTGCAGGTCAAAAACAGTTGGTTTATTAGAGAGCGATCCACATTGCTTTCATTTGTACGTGATCACTTTTTTACTATTTTTAAGTCTGTTGGTTTAATAAACCTAGATAAGGGTTAATATTAGGGGTTAGGATTAGGGGTTAATATTAGTGTTAGGGGTAAATACTAGTGTTAGGATTAGGGGTCAATATTAGCACTAGGGTTAAATACTAGGGTTATAATTAGGGGCTAATATTAGGATTAAGGGTGAATATTAGGGTTTGGGGTTAATATTAGGGTTTGGGATCAATATTAGGGTTAGGGGTTATGATTGGGGATAACTAGGGTTATAATTAGGGGCTAATATTAGGATTAAGGGTGAATATTAGGGTTTGGGGTTAATATTAGGGTTTGGGTTTAATATTAGGGTTAGAGGTCAATATTAAGATTAAGGGTAAACACTAGGGTTAGGATTAGGGCTCAATATTAAGATTAGGGGTAAATACTAGTGTTAGGATTAGGGGTCACTATTAGGATTAGGGGTAAATACTAGGGATAGGATTAGGGGTCACTATTAGGATTAGGGGTAAATACTAGGGATAGGATTAGGGGTCAATATTAAGATTAGGGGTAAATACTAGTGTTAGGATTAGGGGTCAATATTAAGATTAGGAGTAAATACTAGGGTTAGGATTAGGGGTCAATATTAGAATTAGGGGTAAACACTAGTGTTAGGATTAGGGGTCACTATTAGGATTAGGGGTAAATACTAGGGATAGGATTAGGGGTAAATATTAGGATTAGGGGTAAATACTAGGGTTAAAATTAGGGGCTAATATTAGGATTAAGGGTGAATATTAGGGTTTGGGGTTAATTTTAGGGTTAGGGGTTAGGATTGGGAATAAGGGTTAATATTAAGGATTAGGGGTCAATATTAGAGTTAGGGGTAAATACTAGTGTTAGGATTAGGGGTCAATATTAGAATTAGGGGTAAATACTAGGGTTAGGATTGGGTGTCACTATTAGGGTTAGGGGTAAATACTAGGATTTGGGGTTAATATTAGTGTTAGGGGTTAAGATTGGGGATAAGGTTTAATGTTAGGGGTTAGGATTAGGGGGTAAATATTAGCATTAGGGGTAAATATTAGGGTTTGGGATTTTTGTATGTATTTATTATTATTTATTTTTATCTATTTAATTTATTGTTTATGTATTTATTTTTAATTATTGTTTTTATTTAATTATTGCATTTGAGGAGAAAAACGTTTTTTCTCCTCCCGCGTTGCGGAGCTTCCAGCTACAATTCGCTGAGGAGTGAATGGGGTATTAAGGCAGATTTTAAAAAAAACATGTTCTACTTACCTGCTCTGTATTGGTTTTGCACAGAGCAGCCCCGATCCTCCTCTTCTCGGGTCCCCACCAGCGCTCCGAGCCCCTCCCTCCTTGCTGAGTGCCCCCCACAGCAAGCAGCTTGCTATGGGGACGCCCGAGCAGGCTCGCTCCCAAGCCGCTGCACTGTGTGTCCATTCCCACGTGGTGCCTGGCTTGGCCCCGCCCCCACTCTCTCCTCATTGGCTCACTGGCTGTGATTGACAGTAGCAGGAGCCAATGGCTCCTGCCGCTGTCTCAGCCAATGAGGAGGAAGAGACGTGGGAGATCGCTGGATCGAGAAGGAGCTCAGGTATTAATGGGGGGCTGTGGGGGGAGCTGCATGCAGAAGGTTTTTTACCTCCATGGATAGAACGCACCTTCAGCCTTTACAACCACTTTAAGTCAAGTGACCCCCCCCCCCATCGCGCCATCCCTGGCGCCATCTTGGCTTTGCCCTGTGTTGTACTACAATGTTTCAAACTGAATGTGTAATGAGGCCTGAGAGTGTGCAGTCCACGGAGGAGCTTCTGCATCCAATGTCATGTGATCTCAACCCAATTGCCTATAAATCACGTCCAGCAGAATCGGTGACACCGGCTTGCTTGGTGCCGCCAATTACCGCGCTCTCTTCCCCTTCACTTTAACATTAACAGTGGCATTGAAAATGGCTGTGAAGAGGAAATTCCAAACGATTAGAACATTCTTCCAAATACGTGCCAAGAAGGTTTACAGATCGCCAGAGACTTCTCCACACCCCAAACATCATGGAGGGGAAGTGTCTGAGAAATGGATACCAAGCCCAACCGAGGCCATAAATCAGATCAACTTTCCCTTCCACCTCTCCCACCGAAGAGCCCCATAAATCCAACACATCCAGACCCCCCCCCCCCAACCTTCCTAAATCACACCATCCCCGCAATTCTCCGTTATCTGCCGGCCCATATATCAGAGGAGACACCCTCCAGTGTGAGACCCATCACTCCACTTCCCATACCTAATAATGGTGAATCTAGACCCAGAAATAGAATTGGAATCTATTGCAGCTTACCAGTCCTTAGATGTGGTGACTGCATTCGTTTTCTTTTTTTTTTTTTTCATATTTTTCCTCTTCATTTTTAAGGAACATTCTTCTCACTGATCACCAATGTAAGGAACATTCTTCCCACTGATCACCAATGTAAGGAACATTCTTCTCACTGATCACCAATGTAAGGAACATTCTTCTCACTGATCACCAATGTAAGGAACATTCTTCTCACTGATCACCAATGTAAGGAACATTCTTCTCACCGATCACCAATGTAAGGAACATTCTTCTCACTGATCACCAATGTAAGGAACATTCTTCTCACTGATCACCAATGTAAGGAACATTCTTCTCACTGATCACCAATGTAAGGAACATTCTTCTCACTGATCACCAATGTAAGGAACATTCTTCCCACTGATCACCAATGTAAGGAACATTCTTCCCACTGATCACCAATGTAAGGAACATTCTTCTCACTGATCACCAATGTAAGGAACATTCTTCTCACTGATCACCAATGTAAGGAACATTCTTCTCACTGATCACCAATGTAAGGAACATTCTTCCCACTGATCACCAATGTAAGGAACATTCTTCCCACTGATCACCAATGTAAGGAACATTCTTCTCACTGATCACCAATGTAAGGAACATTCTTCTCACTGATCACCAATGTAAGGAGCATTCTTCTCACTGATCACCAATGTAAGGAGCATTCTTCTCACTGATCACCAATGTAAGGAACATTCTTCTCACTGATCACCAATGTAAGGAACATTCTCCCCACTGATCACCAATGTAAGGAACATTCTTCTCACTGATCACCAATGTAAGGAACATTCTTCTCACTGATCACCAATGTAAGGAACATTCTTCCCACTGATCACCAATGTAAGGAACATTCTTCCCACTGATCACCAATGTAAGGAACATTCTTCTCACTGATCACCAATGTAAGGAACATTCTTCTCACTGATCACCAATGTAAGGAACATTCTTCCCACTGATCACCAATGTAAGGAACATTCTTCTCACTGATCACCAATGTAAGGAACATTCTTCTCACCGATCACCAATGTAAGGAACATTCTTCCCACCGATCACCAATGTAAGGAACATTCTTCCCACTGATCACCAATGTAAGGAACATTCTTCTCACTGATCACCAATGTAAGGAACATTCTTCTCACTGATCACCAATGTAAGGAACATTCTTCCCACTGATCACCAATGTAAGGAACATTCTTCCCACTGATCACCAATGTAAGGAACATTCTTCTCACCGATCACCAATGTAAGGAACATTCTTCTCACTGATCACCAATGTAAGGAACATTCTTCTCACTGATCACCAATGTAAGGAACATTCTTCCCACTGATCACCAATGTAAGGAACATTCTTCCCACTGATCACCAATGTAAGGAACATTCTTCCCACTGATCACCAATGTAAGGAACATTCTTCTCACCGATCACCAATGTAAGGAACATTCTTCTCACTGATCACCAATGTAAGGAGCATTCTTCTCACTGATCACCAATGTAAGGAACATTCTTCTCACTGATCACCAATGTAAGGAGCATTCTTCTCACTGATCACCAATGTAAGGAACATTCTTCTCACTGATCACCAATGTAAGGAACATTCTTCTCACTGATCACCAATGTAAGGAACATTCTTCTCACTGATCACCAATGTAAGGAACATTCTTCTCACTGATCACCAATGTAAGGAACATTCTTCCCACTGATCACCAATGTAAGGAACATTCTTCTCACTGATCACCAATGTAAGGAACATTCTTCTCACCGATCACCAATGTAAGGAACATTCTTCCCACTGATCACCAATGTAAGGAACATTCTTCTCACTGATCACCAATGTAAGGAACATTCTTCTCACTGATCACCAATGTAAGGAACATTCTTCTCACTGATCACCAATGTAAGGAACATTCTTCTCACTGATCACCAATGTAAGGAACATTCTTCCCACTGATCACCAATGTAAGGAACATTCTTCTCACTGATCACCAATGTAAGGAACATTCTTCTCACTGATCACCAATGTAAGGAACATTCTTCTCACTGATCACCAATGTAAGGAACATTCTTCTCACTGATCACCAATGTAAGGAACATTCTTCCCACTGATCACCAATGTAAGGAACATTCTTCCCACTGATCACCAATGTAAGGAACATTCTTCCCACTGATCACCAATGTAAGGAACATTCTTCTCACTGATCACCAATGTAAGGAACATTCTTCTCACTGATCACCAATGTAAGGAACATTCTTCTCACTGATCACCAATGTAAGGAACATTCTTCCCACTGATCACCAATGTAAGGAACATTCTTCCCACTGATCACCAATGTAAGGAACATTCTTCTCACTGATCACCAATGTAAGGAACATTCTTCTCACTGATCACCAATGTAAGGAACATTCTTCTCACTGATCACCAATGTAAGGAACATTCTTCTCACTGATCACCAATGTAAGGAACATTCTTCTCACTGATCACCAATGTAAGGAACATTCTTCCCACTGATCACCAATGTAAGGAACATTCTTCCCACTGATCACCAATGTAAGGAACATTCTTCCCACTGATCACCAATGTAAGGAACATTCTTCTCACTGATCACCAATGTAAGGGATATTCTTCTCACTGATCACCAATGTAAGGGACATTCTTCTCACTGATCACCAATGTAAGGGACATTCTTCTCACTGATCACCAATGTAAGGAACATTCTTCTCACTGATCACCAATGTAAGGGACATTCTTCTCACTGATCACCAATGTAAGGGACATTCTTCCCACTGATCACCAATGTAAGGAACATTCTCCTCACTGATCACCAATGTAAGGAACATTCTTCTCACTGATCACCAATGTAAGGAACATTCTTCTCACTGATCACCAATGTAAGGCACGTTCTTCTCACTGATCACCAATGTAAGGAACATTCTTCTCACTGATCACCAATGTAAGGAACATTCTTCTCACTGATCACCAATGTAAGGAACATTCTTCTCACTGATCACCAATGTAAGGGACATTCTTCCCACTGATCACCAATGTAAGGAACATTCTCCTCACTGATCACCAATGTAAGGAACATTCTTCTCACTGATCACCAATGTAAGGAACATTCTTCTCACTGATCACCAATGTAAGGAACATTCTTCTCACTGATCACCAATGTAAGGCACGTTCTTCTCACTGATCACCAATGTAAGGAACGTTCTTCTCACTGATCACCAATGTAAGGAACGTTCTTCTCACTGATCACCAATGTAAGGAACATTCTTCCCACTGATCACCAATGTAAGGAACATTCTTCTCACTGATCACCAATGTAAGGAACATTCTTCTCACTGATCACCAATGTAAGGAACATTCTTCCCACCGATCACCAATGTAAGGAACATTCTTCTCACTGATCACCAATGTAAGGAACATTCTTCTCACTGATCACCAATGTAAGGAACATTCTTCTCGCTGATCACCAATGTAAGGAACATTCTTCTCACTGACCACCAATGTAAGGAACATTCTTCTCGCTGATCACCAATGTAAGGGACATTCTTCTCACTGATCACCAATGTAAGGAACATTCTTCTCGCTGATCACCAATGTAAGGAACATTCTTCCCACCGATCACCAATGTAAGGAACATTCTTCTCACTGACCACCAATGTAAGGAACATTCTTCTCACTGATCACCAATGTAAGGAACATTCTTCTCACTGACCACCAATGTAAGGAACATTCTTCTCACTGATCACCAATGTAAGGAACATTCTTCTCACTGACCACCAATGTAAGGGACATTCTTCCCACTGATCACCAATGTAAGGAACATTCTCCTCACTGATCACCAATGTAAGGAACATTCTTCTCACTGACCACCAATGTAAGGAACATTCTTCTCACTGATCACCAATGTAAGGAACATTCTTCCCACTGATCACCAATGTAAGGAACATTCTTCCCACTGATCACCAATGTAAGGAACATTCTTCTCACTGATCACCAATGTAAGGAACATTCTTCCCACTGATCACCAATGTAAGGAACATTCTTCTCACTGATCACCAATGTAAGGAACATTATTCCCACTGATCACCAATGTAAGGAACATTCTTCTCACTGATCACCAATGTAAGGAACATTCTTCTCACCGATCACCAATGTAAGGAACATTCTTCTCACCGATCACCAATGTAAGGAACATTCTTCCCACCGATCACCAATGTAAGGAACATTCTTCCCACTGATCACCAATGTAAGGAACATTCTTCTCACTGATCACCAATGTAAGGAACATTCTTCCCACTGATCACCAATGTAAGGAACATTCTTCTCACTGATCACCAATGTAAGGAACATTCTTCTCACTGATCACCAATGTAAGGAACATTCTTCTCACTGATCACCAATGTAAGGAACATTCTTCTCACTGATCACCAATGTAAGGGACATTCTTCTCACTGATCACCAATGTAAGGAACATTCTTCCCACTGATCACCAATGTAAGGAACATTCTTCTGATATTTACAAGTTACTATTGGGGTTTCCTCGATGAAGCCGGCCCCATAGAGATCCACCACGGCTGGTTTTGGGACTTCTATGTCTTCCACCTGCTGGACTGCCACGTACCTTCTCCGTCATCTCCGTCCTCCATGGACGTCTTGCAGCGCTCTGTTCCTCATCTGTTCAGTGGGTGGCGCTGTTGTATTAATATCCAGAGAGGACAGTTCACTTACCTTCTCCCATACAGTATGTATACATATTGTTGTAAGAGAAATAACCTTATAGAACATTGTACAGGATGTAGAGACGCAAATTAGAAAATATCCATCCTTTCCTCAGACTTTTCCTGTGCTGTACAGAACGAACGACAAGAGCTGATGAAGAAAAATAAAAAGATTGTCCCTTTAATTATGGCCAAAGCTTGTTTCCCCCCTGCAGGCACCTGGCGAGATACGTTGTATCGGTATCCAATCACTGTGCTGGATTCTCAGGATTCACTCAATTCCAGAAGCTCCTCCCAGAAAAAGGCAGCCAGAGGACAGACTAGTCGTTGGTATTAGACATGTTCGTTTCATTCCGAATTATAATTTAGACAGATTTTTCATTGTTTTAGAAATTCGGATTACAATGGTCACGAATTTAAACCAATAATATCGAAATAACGAATCTGAATTTCGGGCAAAATTTGAATTTGAATCGTTTTCAAATCTAATTCGAATCTTCCGAAGAGAATAGAAAATAAAAGAATAGAATAGAAAAGAATATAATAGAATGGAAAATAAAAGAATAGAGGATAATAGAATAGAAATAAAAAAAAAAAGAGATAGAATAGAAAATAAAAGAATAGAATAAAATGGAATAGAAAATAAAGGAATAGAACAGACTAGAAAATAATAAAATAGAAAGAATATAACCAACCCCTGAAATTCGAATTTTTAATAGAATAAATTTGAATTTGAACAGAATAGAAAATTAAATAATAGATCAAATTAATAGAATAGAATAGAAAGAATATAACAATATAACCATTTTCTGCAATTCAAATTTTGAATAGAATAAATTAGAACACAGTTGAAAATAATAGAATATAATAGAAAAGAAAAGAACAAAATAGAAAATAAAAGATAAGAATAGAAAAAACAATAAAATAGAATGAAATAGAAAGACTATAACCATCTTCCAAAATTAGAATTTCGAATAGAATAAATTCGATTTAGAATGAAATTTGATTTGAATTAGAAAACTTTGAATCAATTTGAATTTGAATAAAGGAAACAAATTTTGAAAACAAATTTAACTAATTTAACTTAATTAATTTATGATAATTACGAATTTAAACAAAACAATTTTTTGTTTGTTCTGCGCACGTCTAGTTGGTGTTGTTTGTGGTCTCCCAGCAGCTGATCTTTTTCCTCATCACTGACTTACCATGCCTTGTTCTGCACCCACTGTGTGGAGGCGGCCATCTTGGTAGAGCTGGGGCTTTGCTTCCTCATGTCAGAGCCTCCAGCAAGGAAAACAGTGAGCAGCACAAGTGGTGACATCACCAAATCTCACTCCAAATCTGGTGAGACTAGTAGAGGCATATATGAGTTTGTAAAAACAGGAGTGCCTAGGCACAGGAAGTGTACCAATATCAGGAGTGCCTAAGCACAGGAAGTACACCGATATCAGGAGTGCCCAGGCACAGGAAATGCTCTGATATCAGGAGTGCCTAAGCACAGGAAGTGTACCAATATCAGGAGTGCCTAGGCACAGGAAATACACCGATATCAGGAGTGCCTGAGCACAGGAAGTACACCGATATCAGGAGTGCCCAAGCCCATTAAATGCTCTAATATCAGGAGTGCCTAGGCACAGGAAATGCCCGATATCAGGAGTGCCTAGGCACAAGAAGTGCACCGATATCAGGAGTGCCTAGGCACAAGAAGTGCACCGATATCAGGAGTGCCTAGGCACAAGAAGTGCACCGATATCAGGAGTGCCTAAGCACAGGAAATGCCCCGATATCAGGAGTGCCTATGCACAGAAAGTGTACCAATAATAGGAGTGCCTAGGCACAGTAAGTGCACCGATATATCAGGAGTGCCTAGGGACAGGAAGTGCACCGATATATCAGGAGTGCCTAGGGACAGGAAGTGCACCAATATCAGGAGTGCCTAGGCACAGAAAGTGCACCGATATTATCAGTGCCTAGGAACAGGAAGTGCATCGGCATCATTAGTACCTAGGCACAGGAAGTGCACTGATATCGGGAGTAAGGATGAGCTTGGTGTTTGAGTCGAACGCATGTTCGACTAGAACACCGGCTATTCGCCCGTTCGGCGAAGCCAGAACTCTGTGGGCCGTTCGTGCCATATTCGCGTGGCGCTCACGGCCCACAATGCACTGCGCCATCGCAGGGCATTGCTGGCTCATGATTGGCCAAGCATGCACTGTAACCCCGCATGCTTGGCCAATCACAGCACTGGCAGCGAGGAGAGCCATATTTGGCCACAGGCAGGATGCCTGTGGCCAATTATAGCTCAGGGGGTTTAGTACACGCCCACACTATATAAGGCCGCCAGCGCGGCGGCCTTGTGTAGTGTGTTGCGGCGTGCAGGGAGAGAGCAGGCTAGGCAGGGACAGTGTGTTCTTTTCTTGTGAACCTAGCGCTGTTAAAGTGGGTGTTGTGTGCCTCCATCACAGTATACACCTGAAGATACCCCTTATTGCTGGTGTTCTGTAATACAGGCATCTGCAGCAGTTAAAGTGGGTGTTGTGTGCCTCCAGCACAGTATACACCTGAAGATACCCTTT
The DNA here is from genome assembly GCF_037356315.1 of Lithobates pipiens. Classification (NCBI taxonomy): domain Eukaryota; kingdom Metazoa; phylum Chordata; class Amphibia; order Anura; family Ranidae; genus Lithobates; species Lithobates pipiens. Next base: position 2,250,297 of record NW_027507825.1, read on the forward strand.
ATTGCTGGTGTTCTCTAATACAGGCATCTGCAGGAGTTAGTGGGTGTTGTGTGCCTCCAGCACAATATACACATGAAGCTTCCCCCTTATTGCTGGTGTTGTTCTGTTTCTGTAACAGAGGCAGGCAGCTGCAGTAATTACAGTCGGTGTACTGTGTCATCTGCTTAGTGTGCACTTAAAGCTACCCAATTGCTAGTTTTCCCATCTCCCTTCAGGCCATTACCATGTCTGGAAGGCCAGCAAGGAGAGGCAGACAGTCACGAGCCAATAAAAGAGGGCAAGCAGGCTCTGTGTCTAGAGACAAAAGGGCTGGTCGTGGACGCGGTGCATCGTCATCATCAGCACGTGGCCATGGGACACGCTTGTCCTTATTTTCGGTAGCTGGACGTGTTGAGCTGCATCATGTTGAAGAGTTGGTAGAGTGGATGACCAAGCCCTCTTCATCCTCCTCATCCTCTCTCACCCAGGCTCAGGGTAGTAGCAAAGCAGCTGCCAACGCATCGTCTTCCCTCGTCTCAATGTCATCAGTCACTCCTTCCCTAGACCCACCATGTCCTCCTGAGGAGTCCCCCGAACTTTTTGAGCACAGTGTTGGGTACATGCTCCAGGAGGATGCCCAGTGTTTTGTAGGCTCTGATGATGATACCCAGCTAGAGGAAGGCAGTAGCGTGAATGCAGAGAGAGGGGATGCTCAAGAAGGACAGCAATCTGGCAGTCATGTTCCACAAGCTGCAGCATACTGCCAGGTTTTCTCCAGTGATAAAGAGGGAGGGGATGATGAAGTCACTGACTCCACGTGGGTGCCTGGTAGGAGAGAGGAGGAGGAGGAGGAGGCACATTTCCAATGAGGCAGGATGCCCTCCGGGGGCCAGCTTAGGGGCAGCACACCGACTGAATCACACCGCTGAGCTCCGCCTGTGCAGAGCGCTGCCTCTGCACATTATTCCAAAAGTTCTTTGGTGTGGGCCTTTTTTGAGACGAGTGCATCAGATCTGCTATCTGAAACATATGTCTCAAGCGTATCTCGCGTGGCCAAAACATCAGCCGTTTGGGCACCACATGCTTGACCAGACATATGTTGACCTGCCATGCAGCTCGTTGGCAAGCGTACCTCAAAGACCCACACCAAAGAACAAAGCGGACCTCTCCTTGCTCCTCATCAGCTGGCATCTCCAACCCCACTAGACCTTCAGTCCTCTCTGAAACCTGCTCTGAGAGGAATGAAGGTGTAGAATTAGGTGTGTCACAGCCAAGTGCTTCCGGGCACTCTGCTAGTGGTACATCCACATCCGATTATAGCAGGCAAATGTCCCTGCCCCAGCTACTGGACCGGCGGAAGATGTTCACTCCCAGCCATCCACATGCCCAGCGGTTGAATGCTAGCTTGGCTAAATTGCTAGCACTTCAACTGCTACCTTTTTAGTTGGTAGACTCGGCCCCCTTCCGTGAGTTTGTACAATGTGCGGTTCCTCAGTGGCAGGTCTCCAAATGGCACTTTTTCTCACGGAAGGCGATTCCGGCTCTCTACCAGCATGTGGAAGGCAATGTCCTTGCCTCGCTGGACAGGGCGGTCAGCGGTAAGGTGCATATTACCGCTGACTGGTCCAGCAGGCATGGACAGGGACGTTACCTGTCTTTCACGCCCCATTGGGTCACTCTTCTGGCTGCTGGGAAGGATGCAGGACAAGGTGCAGTAGTGTTGGAGGTTGTTCCGCCACCACGCCTCCAAAATGCTACTATTGGTTGTGACACACCTCTCTCCTCCACCCCCTCCTCTTCTTCTTCCTCCATGGCCTCTTCCAGTGCTCTGTCCTCAGAACCAGCGTTGCTTCGTAGTTGTTCAAGGGGCTACGCAAGTACGCAGGCAAAACGATGCCATGCCGTGCTTGCGCTGGTTTGTTTGGGGGACAGGAGCCACACTGGGGCAGACATTTTGTCAGCTCTGCAGGGGCAGGCCGAGAGGTGGTTGACGCCACGCCAGCTTAAGCCAGGAATGGTGGTTTGCGACAATGGCACCAACCTCCTCTCTGGCCTCCGACAGGGACAACTGACCCATGTGCCCTGTGTAGCTCACGTCCTTAACCTGGTGGTGCAGAGGTTCTTGGGCAGGTACCCGGGCTTACAGGATGTCCTGAAGCAGGCCAGGAAAGTCTGTGTGCATTTCCGCCGATCATTTAATGCCTGTGCTTGGCTGGCTGAGCTCCAAAAGGAGTTGAACCTGCTCAAGAAACGCCTTATATGTGACATGCCCACCAGGTGGAACTCAACGTTGGCCATTCTGCAGCGGCTACACATGCAGCAGAGGGCCATCAATGAGTACCTGTGCGACTACGGCACCAGGACAGGGTCAGGGGAGCTCGGTTTTTTCTCACCACGCCAGTGGGGCATGATCAGGGATGCATGCACTGTCCTGTCACCGTTTGAGGAGGCCACGAGGATGGTGAGCAGTGACAGTGCATGCATCAGTGACACTGTACCTCTTGTCCACCTGTTGGAGCATACGCTGCGTGGAATAATGGACAGGGCACTTGAGGCAGAACAGAGGCAGGAAGAGGAGGACTTCCTTGCCTCTCAAGGCCCCCTTTATCCAGACAGTGTTCCTGCTGTGCCACCCATCACACAGGAAGAGGAGGAGGAGGAGGCTTGTGTCAGCATGGAGGTGCAGCCTGGCACTCAGCATCAGCAGCAGCAGTCTTGTAGGGATGATTTACAGTCCCAAGAAACCCCTGGACTTGTACGTGGCTGGGAGGAGGTGGCTGCGGATCATGTCATCCTTAGTGACCCAGAAGACTCCGGACCGAATGCCTCAGCTAACCTACGCTGCATGGCCTCCCTGATCCTGCCATGCCTGCGGAAGGATCCTCGTATTCTTCGGATCAAGGAGAGGGTCCATTACTGGCTGGCCACTCTCCTTGATCCACGGTACAAGAGTAAGGTTGCCGACCTTATCTTGCCATTGCAGAGGGAGCAGAGGATGAGACATCTCCGGGAGGCCTTGCAGAAAAGTCTGTGCAATGCGTTCCCAGAGACTGTGAACATACTTTTCACATAAGATGTTCCATCTCTCTACCATCACGGGGAAGGGAATGTTTTGGCATCGTTGGGCAAGGCAGTCAGCCATAAAATCCACCTTACTGCTGACACGTGGTCCTGCAAGCATGGGCAAGGACGTTATATTTTGTTCACAGCACACTGGGTAACGCTGTTTGCAACTCAAAAGGATACAGGACAGGGCTCAGTGCTGCAGCTTGTTGTGCCCCCACATCTCCATACAGCTGGTGGTGCCGATGCGAGACCTGTGAGCTCCTTCCCCGCCACTTCTATGCCCTCCTCTGCAGAATTGTTCTATGAACATCAGGTACCCCCTAAGCGTTCAAAGGGCTATTCCCAGAGTCAGGCTAAAAGGTACCATGCAGTGCTTCAGCTGGTGTGTCTAGGGGACAGGAACCACACCGGAGCAGAGATTCTTGCAGCTCTGCAGGGACAGGCCCAGAGGTGGTTCGCACCACGCCAGCTGGAGCCAGGAATGGTGGTGTGGCTCAAATGGCTCAAACCTCCTGTCCACCCTTAGACAAGGAAAGTTGACACGTGTGCCATGCTTGGCACATGTCCTCAATTTGGTGGTGCAGCGTTTCCTAAGTACGTACCCAGGGTTGCAAGATGTGCTAAAGCTGGGCAGAAGAGTCTGTAGCCATTTCAGGCGGTCATACACAGCCAGTGCTCAGTTGGCTGAAATTCAGCAGGAATTCTACCTGCCGGTAAACTGCCTAATTTTTGACATGCCCACCAGGTGGAACTTGACTTTTTCTATGCTGCAGCAGCTATACATACAGCAGAGGGCCATCAACGAGTACCCGTGCGAATACAGCACGACGACAGGCTCAGGCCTCCTCGATTTTTTTCCCCCATGCCAATGGCTGATCATTAAGGATGCATGCACTGTATTGTCACCATTTGAGGAGGCCACAAGGCTGTGACAGTGCATCCATCAGTGACACAATCCCTGTTGTGTTCCTGTTGGAGCAGACTCTGTGCGGCATTATGGACAGGGCACTGGAGGCAGAGCAGCAGGAGGAAGAGGAGGACTTCCTTTCCTCTCACATCCAGACACCATCTTTCCTATATCACAGAACACACAAGAGGAGAGAGGGGAGGAAGATGAGGAGGAGGATTCTGGCACTTTCATAGACTTCGAAGAAGAGGAAGACGTGTCAATCTGTAAGTGATGGCTTTCCAACCTCAGGACCCTTGGGAGTAGTACGTGGCTGGGAGAAGGAAGTTCCAGATGCTGTCATCCCGAAAGACCCAGAGGAATCTGCTTCTCGAACCTCTGCAAATTTGAGGCGCATGGGCAACCTCACGCTTCAAAGCCTGCAAAAGGACCCAAGAATATGTGGCGTAAAGGAGAAGGATGATTACTGGTTGGCAACCCTCTTTGACCACCGTTATAAGGGGAAGGTCTCAGAACTTATCCCATCCCATCCCCACAGAGAGTGCAGAGGATAAAATATTTTGAGGACACATTAAAGAGGATTTTATTGAACGTTTTTCCGTGACTCCAGTAGCTTACAGTGTGATGGAAAACATCGTTTTGAGTCTTCTGTTGGTCAAGAGAGGAGTGTTGGAGAAGGTGTCTGCCTAAGTGAGGCATTTCGGATTTTTTTTTTAGTCCTCGCCGCCCAGGGCTGTCAGCTTCTACATCCCATCGGCAGCGCCTGCATCGCATGGTGGACCATAACCTCGGGGGCCAAAACAGAGATGAAGAGCTTTCCAGCTGACGATCCACTGACTTACTGGGTCATGAGAATAGACCACTGCCCAGAACTTGCCCAGTAAGCTATTGAGTTGTCGGGCTGCCCGGCATCCAGCGTGCTTTCAGAATGGGCATTCAGTGCTGCAGGAGGTTTTGTTACTGATCATAGAACGTGTCTGTCCACAGACTCCATGGACCGTTTGACTTTTATAAAAATGAATCAGTCCTGGATTACCAGCTATGAAGCCCCTGATGCCGATGTCACTGATTAAGTCTTTTTGGTATGAGGAATCTCTGCAGGACTTCAAGGCTGCCTAGCTTTGAGGGTGTTTAATCACTTTATCTGGAAGAATGTTTTTGGTATAGGTTTCATGGGCACAAATAACACCCAAAGACCAGTTTTTCAACACCCGTTTGACAGGTGCATATCATCGCAATTTTTTTTTTGCCTTCATTAAGAGCACCTCTGTAGGGTTATGGTGGGAAGGGGCCACCGACACCAAAAGACTAATTTTTAAGCACCTGTATGACAGGTGCATATCATTGCAATTTTTTACAGCAAGGCCAATTTCTTGCTTTCATCAAGATTACCTCTATAGGGTTACGGTGGGAAGCCGCCACCGACACCCAAAGACCAATTTTTTACGCACTCATTACGTCTATCCAAAGTCAAAATGACACCAGACTGTATCCAAAAAATCTCTAATCTTGTCCCCGGTGCACCACATTGTGGACTTGTCATACACACCGGCTCCCCAGCTGTTGCTGAGCAAAATAAAGGCAGCTTGCAGGGAAAATGTCATTTATTTTTTCTTTATAAATGCAATTATTGCTGCAGCAGATTCTAGACATGCTACAGATCTGCCACTTTACAGGTAGACTAAGGGGACACCCCCCCCCCCCCAGACACTATTGGAATATATTTTTCATTTTTATGCTTTCACTTTTAAAACAAAAAATCACTGCTTATTTATAAATGAAGTTTTTCACAAACCTTTTTTTTTTCGATACATGTCCTCCAGGGCAGGGACCGGACTCCTATAACCATTGTATGCCCAATTACTTGAATATAAGCCTTCAAAATGAATACTTTTGATTTTTGATGTTTGGGTCCCACTGACTTTAATGGGGTCCAAATTTTCACGGAGTTCGAAAGTTCTGGTTCGAACCGAACAGGGGTCTGTTCGGCCTATCCTGATGACAGGTGACGTGGCAAATGACAATCCACATCTGGTAACAGGCAAAGGTGGCAAGTGACAAGCTGCATCTGGTGGCATGTGACTGTGGCAAGAGACAAGCTGCATCTGGTTGCGGGTGACTGTGGCAAGTGACAAGCTGCATCTGGTGGCGGGCGACTGTGGCAAGTGACAAGCTGCATATGGTGGCGGGTGATGAGGGAAAGTGACAAGCTGCATCTGGTGGCAGGCAACAGTGGGAAGTGACAATCCACATCTGGTGGCAGGCGACAGTGACAAGTGACAATCCACATCTGATGGCGGGCGATGGGGGCAAGTGACAATCTGCATCTCATGGCGGCCAACAGGGGGAAGGGACAATATGCATCTGATGGCGGCTGACGGGGGCAAGTGACAATCTGCATCTGGTGGCAGGCGACGGTGGCAAGTGACAATCTGCATCTGGTGGCAGGCGACAGTGGCAAGTGACAATCCGCATCTGGTGACAGGCAACGGTGGCAAGTGACAATCCGCATCTGGTGGCAGGCTACGGTGGCAAGTGACAATCTGCATCTGGTGGCAGGCGACAGTGGCAAGTGACAATCTGCATCTGGTGACAGGCAACAGTGGCAAGTGACAATCCGCATCTGGTGACAGGCAACGGTGGCTAGTGACAATCCGCATCTGGTGGCAGGCGACAGTGGCAAGTGACAATCCGCATCTGGTGACAGGCAATGGTGGCAAGTGACAATCCGCATCTGGTCACAGGCAACGGTGGCAAGTGACAATCCGCATCCGGTGGCAGGCGACAGTGGCAAGTGACAATCCGCATCTGGTGACAGGCAACAGTGGCTAGTGACAATCCGCATCTGGTGGCAGGCGACAGTGGCAAGTGACAATCCGCATCTGGTGACAGGCAGTGGTGGCAAGTGACAATCCGCATCTGGTGACAGGCAACAGTGGCAAGTGACAATCCGCATCTGGTGACAGGCAACGGTGGCTAGTGACAATCCTCATCTGGTCACAGGCAACGGTGGCAAGTGACAATCCGCATCCGGTGGCAGGCGAAGGTGGCAAGTGACAATCCACATCTGGTGGCAGGCAACAGTGGCAAATTACCCGAAAATTTTTTGGCAGTGCCCCTCCCGAGATTAGACTCTGGATCCGTCCCTGGGGACATTGCAGGTCAATAAAAAGCCCTGTAGATATGTATTTAGATGATTCTCCTGTGCTTTTCCCTGAAATGTTTTAAGTTAGTAATAAGAGTTTCTTTAAAGACCAACTCTGGGCAAAAACTGAAATGTTTAAATTCCCTCCCTCCTACCCCTTTTAACCCATCACGAGTGAGATTTTTTTGGCTTATCTGGTGATAAGGTCAGATATACCTACATCCACCGGCCCCGTCCCTCGCTGCTGCTGCTTCCTGCCGGGGGGGGGGGGTGCATCTGTCTGGAGGGGCAGAATGCAGGCTGGCTGATCTGTACCCACATGGGGAGGTTTCCAGGTAGTATGGCATATCTCTATCCCTTCCCTACTTGTCTGGAACCTCTCCCTGCCGCTAATCACCTAATCACCGTCCATGTCAGACCTGTCCCTACACTACCCACAAAATGCGTGCCAAAACCTGGGAGCCAGGGTCTTAAATAGGCTTTGCCTGACCCAAGATGGCTGCTAGAGTCACATGGGGCAGCAGCATCCAATCTGATAGCTTCCCCAGTGAAAGAAAGCATAGCGGAACCACGCTTCTCTTGATTTCCTCTCCTGCAATGCTGCTGCGGTTGAGCGCCCTCTGCAGTGGAGAAAGTAGACTACATCCGCCTAAATGCAGCTTATTTCTCGCCCGTCTAGACCCCTACCATCCCCTTGCAATGATGTCACTCCTCTTCTGGATCCTGACAGGATGCCCCCATTGGACAGCCAAGAGGAAGTGTCTGCATCACACAGGCCCGTGATGTTGAAGCTCGAAGAAGAACCCTGCTTGAGGAAAACTGAAGAAGAACGAAGAATCTGGACCCAAATGTCACCTGACTGGGTTTGGGTAAGAAAATAGGGTATCTGGAAAGGTTTTTATTTAGCATTCCAGCGTTCAGCTAGGAAGGAGGGTGGAAGGGGGGTTCGTTTTCTGCCCAAAGTTGGGCTTTAAGTTAAACTCAAAATTGCCCCAACAGAAAATACTCCATATTTTCCCTTTAAATTGATCACAAGCATATCCAAAATAAGAATACCGTTAAAAAAAAGATATATTCCTGCCTTTAATGTAAGGACGAGGAACCTCAACTTAAAGGAAAGCTAACTTCTGAAAAACCCATCAGGTAAAATTATCTGAAATGATTACGTTGGGAATCCTCGAGTCCGGTCAGAGAATTAGCACTATCAGGCTCCCCTTTGTTCCTCCAGTTGATGCCTTTTGGAGACCCTCTTTCCAGCTGTGGAAAAGAAAACAGACTTTGGCTGGGAGGAAGAGAGGTTAGCCGTCAGCCTAATGTGCTAATGTAACCATATTGTGAGATCGGACACCTTCTGGACTTACGTCTCTCACCTTCTTGTGAAGGTGATGCTGGTGGAGTCTCCATATAGATACATAAGACAAAAACACCAGACAAGTACACTTCCAGTTACATCCATCTTCTGGCAATTACTAGGCCAAGTTTCACTCAACCCCCCCCCCCCCCCCCTCCTCCCCTCCCGAGATAAAATGCTTCATTGCATCACTCAGTAAATATGCATTTTTCCTTCTTTCCAATGATTCTCTTCCAACATACCTCGATAATGACAAATGGATTTACTCCTCTCTTTCTGGTAACAAAGGTGCTGCAGACAGTTAGAGGTAGCGGTGACTACCCTAGGAGATTAAGAGGATTAGCTGAGATCCTTGAAGTTCTTTTAAAGTTTTTAGGACATTAAAGCGTCATTTCATGTTCACTTGGAAAGACGGAACCCCACCCAGAGGATAAACACGCCAAGCTGTGCGAGGATGCCAAGTATCTGCTGCTGTACTAAAAAAAAAAATGGCTCCTCTCTTGTTCCTATTGGGTATCTGCATTGCCTGGGAAAAGACACCCAAGGCAAGGATGCCAAAGTGCGCCATATCCCCTCCCCTGGGAAGAAATGGATGGAGCTTGGACCTCAATATGTCCAGTGGCCAGGGTACCACCTCCATTCTCCCAAACTGAGATGGATGGAGCTTGGACCTCAATATGTCCAGTGGCCAGGGTACCACCTCCATTCCCCCAAACTGAGATGCATGGAGCTTGAACATCCACATGTCCAGTGGCCAGTGCGCTACTTCCCTTCCTCTGAACTTAGATGGATGGAGCTTGCACATCCACCTGTTCAGTGGCCAGTGCGCTACTTCCCTTCCCACCAACTGAGATGGAAGGAGCTTGCACATCTGCCTGTTCAGTGGTCAGTGCGCCACCTCCCTTTCCCCGTACTGAAATGGATGGAGCTTGGACATCAGTATGTCCAGTGCCCAGTGCAGCACCTCCATTCCCCCAAACTGAGATGGATGGACCTTGAACATTCACAAGTCCAGTGGCCAGTGCACCACCTCCAATCCCCCAAACTGAGATGGATGGAGCTTGAACATTCACAAGTCCAGTGGCCAGTGCACTACTTCCCTTCCCCTGAACTGAGATGGATGCAGCTTGGACATCAATATGCACCACCTCCATTCCCCCAAACTGAGATGCATGGAGCTTGAACATCCACATGTCCAGTGGCCAGTGCGCTACTTCCCTTCCCCTGAACTGAGATGGATGGAGCTTGCACATCCAAATGTCCAGTGCACAACCTCCATTCCCCCAAACTGAGATGGATGGACCTTGAACATTCACAAGTCCAGTGGCCAGTGTGCTACTTCCCTTTTCCTTAACTTAGATGGATGGAGCTTGCACATCCACCTGTTCAGTGACCATTGCACCACCTCCCTTCCCCTGAGCTGAGATGGATGCAGCTTGGACATCAATATGCACCACCTCCATTCCCCCAAACTGAGATGGATGGACCTTGAACATTCACAAGTCCAGTGGCCAGTGCGCTACTTCCCTTTCCCTGAACTTAGATGGATGGAGCTTGCACATCCACCTGTTCAGTGGCCGGTGTATCACCTCCCTTCCCACCAACTGAGATGGAAGGAGCTTGCACATCCGCCTGTTCAGTGACCAGTGCACCACCTCCCTTCCCCCCAACTGAAATGGATGGAGCTTGGACATCAGTATGTCCAGTGCCCAGTGCACCACCTCCATTCCCCCAAACTGAGATGGATGGAGCTTGCACATCCACATGTCCAGTGCGCCACCTCCCTTTCCCCAAGCTGAGATGGATGGATTTTGCACATACAAGGGCCAGTGGGCCACCTCCCTTCCCCCAAGCTGAGATGGATGGAGTTTGAACAACCACATGTCCAAGTGGCCAGATTAACACAGAAATGACAACCGTTGCCCACTCATTGGACCACTTTTTGGTCAAAGGACAACCAAACGGGATAAAGAGAGGTGTTACAATAGTGTAATTATATCATGGTGTTAAAAAAGAGCCAGCTTTTTTTTTTTAAGCCTAACCAAACTGGGAACTAAAGTAGCTTATAACTCATCAAAACACACAAAAATTACGTTTTTAATGAAAAGCATTTTCTTTTTTCATTCGGTGGCACAAAAATAAAATGATCACACTTTTGAAAAGGTTAGGAAAAATTAAATCAGGCAATTAACTAGATGAAGGAGTTAATAATATCTAAGTAACTAAAATATTAGTTAAAAAATAAAAAGAGGCTTTTTTTTTGCACTTTACACATGACAGTAATTTATGAATCAGGGCTGGTACTGCTTCAAAACTGAACCCAGGTAAGTTGTCTCACCTCTACTGAGGGAAGGGGAGGTCTTCTGTAGTCTTGTCCTAGGGTGACAACAACGATGCTTCTCTAGGGATACAATACAGTAAGTGAGCGTTGTCACCCTATGGCAGGAAGTGTCGGTGTGTTATTGGCAGGTTCACAAAGTGATAATAAAGGCAAAAAGCCTGAAAAGACACACTTTAAGACAGATAGGCTTTAAGCAGAAGTGTTGTGTACAATATATATATATATATATATATATATATACAGTATAAAACGAACATACTCTCAGCACCGTGTCAGAATCAAGATTATGTAGTGTCTAAACCAGAGAAGAATGCCCCCTTACAGTTGTGGTCAGTAGAAAGAATGCTCCCTTTATAGGGGAGCATTTACAAACAGCTAAAAAGTTCAATGGTTTCATACTGATGGCTTGGCCAGGTGGCGAGGTAGGCCAACCATCCACATCTTAAAGGACCTCTAACAACCTCTGGAGCAGCCTTTCTCAAACTTTTTAATAGAGGAACCTTAGAAATAATTTCCATGTCCCAGGAAATCCCTGCTAAATTATTCCGTGTCTAGTTCACGTAACATTGGCATGCTCAGTAGGTTGTAAATATAATAATGCATTAAATAATAAATAAATTAATGTATCCAGCATATTTGACAACCGGAGCAGACAGTTGTTTTAACCTGGTTGAGAAAGCTTGCTCTGGAGTAACCTTGGTTGACAAACCCAGCTCTGAAGGAACCGTGGTTAAGATGTTCTGCTCTGGAGGAACCCTGGTTGAGAAATCCTGCTCTGGAGGAAACCTGATTGACAAACCCTGCTCTGGTGGAACCATGGTTGAAAAGTCCTGCTCTGGAGGAACCCTAGTTGAAAAACCCTGCTCTGAATGGACCTTGATTGAGAAGCCCTACTCTGGAGGAACCCTAGTTGAGAAACCTTGCTCTGGATGAGCCCTAGTTGAGAAGCCCTGCTCTGGAGGAACCCTAGTTGAGAAACCCTGCTCTGGAGGAACCCTAGTTGAGAAAGCCTGCTTTGGAGGGATCTTTTTTGAGAAACCCTGCTCTGGAGTAACCCTGAGAAACCCTGCTCTGGAGGAACCCTGGTTGAGAAATCCTGCTCTGGAGGAAACCCGATTGAGAAACCCTGCTCTGAATGGACCTTGATTGAGAAGCCCTACTCTGGAGGAACCCTAGTTGAGAAACCTTGCTCTGGATGAGCCCTAGTTGAGAAGCCCTGCTCTGGAGGAACCCTAGTTGAGAAACCCTGCTCTGGAGGAACCCTAGTTGAGAAAGCCTGCTTTGGAGGGATCTTTTTTGAGAAACCCTGCTCTGGAGTAACCCTGAGAAACCCTGCTCTGGAGGAACCCTGGTTGAAAAACCCTGCTCTGAAGGAACCCTGATTGAGAAACCCTGCTTTGGAGGGACTTTTGTTGAGAAGCCCTGCTTCGGAGATACCCTGGTTGAGAAAGCCCTTCTCTGGAGGAACCCTGGTCGAGAAACCCTGTTCTGTAGAAGCCCTATTTGATAACTCCTGGTCTAAATATGTTCTTCAGCAGATAATAACAAAATGTCTGAAGTTAGGCTTTCAAATGAACTTACCTACTAGATGAAATAAATACATCGAAGGGATTTCAGCATAACCAGATTCATAAATGTCTTTGTTCTAAAGAATCCACTGTTTACTGTTTCCTCTTTCAAGTTGATAAATAAATGAGTCTGGGGGGAAAGAAAGGCTTAATTATCATCACCACCCCAGCAATCGAATGCGATGTAATAAGAAAATCCACAATATGTACATCATTTTAGGCAGCAAACCTAAAATCTCCCAGTAAGCCCATTGCATTGCTACACTGGAATGAGGAAAGAAAATGAACTCACAAAATATCGTTAAGCATAGCCCAAAATCCATATTTTTAAAACCAATAAAATGTACTTTTGTGGAAGTGCTATATTATAACAAAATACGTGTTAAATCACATAGTTATGTAATGATTTTTTTTTTATATGCACCATGAAGTGGGACCTATTCTAGCGGTTCAAAAATAAAACTCCTAATGCGGAGGATGGTTATAATTTCAAGTAGAGCTCTGTGCCAACTTCTGGGAAAGAAGAGAGACTAGAAACGGGAGCCAATCAGAGCTTGTGCGTGAATATACCTGGGATCACAGGGATCAGCTCATCATTGTGTTGCTGATTGATAGTGGTCAGTGACAGGCGTGGAGCTCCATAGATCTTTTAGGAAGTCTGTTTAAAAAATAAAAAACTCCGCCCACTCTCTCCCACTTTTTAAAAAGTAATGCATGCATACATTTTTTCCAAGGTCTTCTGGCTAGTCCAATGACTATACAGGTTATCAGTGGTGGCAATGGACAGCCATTTCAGTGCAATATTTTGGGCCCAGCTTGTAAAATGATGTTGCCAGAGGGCAGTGGCGTAATGTGGGTGGCGTAACGTGGAAGGCGCAACAGGGCTGGTTGCCCCCTGAGGGGGGGGGGGGGCAAAATCATTAAGGATTAGAGGTGAGAAGAGGCAGGAGATCAGTCTGTGCATGCTCGCTTCTTCTCCCTCTTAGGCTATGTGGGTGGATCCAGCTTGACGATTCAAGGCTGGAGTGGGCGGAGTTGACAGCATGGGCTCAGAGGAAGTGGATCCTATTCAACCCAGAAGCCTGGGGAACATCTGGCGGTGGAAACGAAGTACTGCGGGAGGACAGATCCAAATGAAAGGCGAGTGTTTCAGCAAAAGGTTGCCTTTTTATGTTTACTATTGGGATATTCATTTTATAGTTTCAGCTTTAAGTACATTGTAGCCTGTGGAGGTGTCCAGGACCTTTTTGGGGTGCCTGGTCCACAAGACTGAGAACTACAAATACTTTGGCAGACAAGAATGTTCAGATATACTGGATATACCATATACTCGTCCGTTGAATGGTGCTCAGCCTTATAGGAAATGTTGTCTTATAGACAAACAAGAGTCAGGACACTGAATTGTAACTCCAAACCCTTTGAGCGTCCGACCACGACTCACCCGCGATCCTTTCTATATACACGCCGCTTCAATTTATAAATGTTTATCTTCTTTTTTTTTTTTTTCCTCTGGGTCCACCTGCAGCTATAAAGTTAGATTTCACTGTGGGGTCCGGGAGAGGATGTTTGCTTTTGGGAGATGGCGAGAACGTAGAGATGTGTGGTGAAGCCAACGATCCAGAAGGATGGGCTGGGTAACCACAAGCCGAATTTTCGAAGGACCACAGGAATCTACGCTGGAGAACTGCAGGTGCTCCGTGGCCTCATTGCAAGGAAGCCCATGTGACCGGCCGGAGGAAACACGAGACCTATTTAAAGAAGAACTTGCTAAAGGAAAAATTCCTGTAGTTTAATTATGTTTTAATTCCAGTGGATGGTAGAAGTTTGGATTTCGGGTGATGCCATTTATTGATGAGCTCGCTGGATTGTAGGGCCAATGAACAATATCACCCTAAATCCCAACTTTGGCGATAGCTAACGTGGTACCAGACCTTGCTGCTGATATGCTTAAATTGGCTCTCATGCCAAAACTTTTTTTTTTTAACCACTTGCCAACCCGCCGAAGTACATATGCTGTGGCAGGGCGGCTCGTACAGGCACCGTATTGCAGGGCTCGACAAACCCCCCATGGCGACCAGAAATTTCAACCTGGCAACCTTTTTATCCCGCGTGCATCTCTCCCCCTTTCCCCCGCTATGTATTCTGGGCTCCGCTTGCCCATCTGTGGACCTGGGACTGGTGTAGCGGGTGCCATGGGCTAGAGGGGGCGTGGAGGAAGGGAGGAGAGTTGGACACATGTCTCCTATCCTCCTCTTCTAGTTGTTGACCCGGAAGTGACGCGTGACCTTTTCACATGCTTTTTACTTGCTTCAAAATCCTTCCATGCTCTGCCCTCTTTGCAGTGATTAGGGAGGGGGGGGGGTGGGGGACTGCGGAGGAATTTTTAACATAACCCCATCTGCACTGTGTTCACAGCTTTCCATTATCAGCTGAAAATTAGATTGTGTCTGTGCAAAGAAAGGGTTACAATTTTAGAAACTGCCCTCCTGAATTGTATGTTAATGAGAGATAGCTGAGACGGTGTGGGGACAAAGACACTGTAAGACATTCCGGAATTTCTTAGAAGGGTTGGTTCAAAAATTTGGAGCACCACACCGAAATTTTAAAATCCAAATGAAAGGCATTGTTCCTAAACATGTAAACGCAATAGGCAACACGTTTTCGGGGCTTCACTCCTCCCCCTCCCCAACATGGGGGGGGGAACTTGATATCTACACATCCTCCCCCTGGACTTCAGGGTAGGCCCAAGGATCCACATCCTACCATCCATGAGTGAAGGCCCAAACTCTACTTTCCATGCATGCGTGAAGACCCAAAACCTTACCATCCATGACTGAAGACCGACACTCTACCATCCATGAGTGAAGACCCACACCCTTTCATCCATGAGTGAGGACCTACACTCTATCATCCATCCATGAGTGAAGACCCTATACTCTACTATCCATGAGTGAAGACCAACACCCTTCCATCCATGAGTGAAGACCGACACCCTACCATCCATGAGTTGGAACTGGTTAATCAATCAATGAATCCGGTGTGCCTAGAACCCCCAGAAAGCGAATCCCAAGATTACTGTGACAAACTGTCGGATTTTTTCATCGATAAAGTCAAAACCATCAGGGAAACAATTTGTCAGAAGAAAACATCCAACCTCAGCCAGCAAATACATAAAGAGGATGTCCGCACCAACATACCGCAACCGCCAAAATTTTCACTATCCCCAATTACCGTAGACACCGCAAAAAACATCATTAATAAACTGCGTGACAGTACCTCACCTATTGACATCATCCCCACAAAACTACTGAAAGAATGCTCCGACATCGTGGCTCCAACCATAACCCACCTCATAAACCGATCATTCCACGAAGGGATTGTTCCCAGCATCCTCAAACAAGGCATCGTCAAACCTCTACTCAAGAAACCAAACCTGGACCCTCAGGATCCAAACAACCGTAGGCCGATTACAAGCCTCAACACCATTTCTAAGATCATGGAGAAAGCTGTAGTACATCAGCTACAACTCCCCCTGGATCCTCACAAACTCCTGGACCCGCTGCAATCAGGCTTCCGCCCGGGTCATGGAACAGAAACAGCTCTCCTCAAGATTTGGGATGACGCCCTCGAAGCAGCAGATGAAGGAGAGCCGTGTCTCCTCGTACTGCTAGACCTAAGTGCAGCGTTTGATACAGTAGATCACAATACTCTACTCGTCCGCCTCACAGAAGTAGCCGGAGTCCAAGACATAGATCTCCAATGGTTCGCGTCCTTCCTAGGAAATCGGTCACAGACAGTGAAACTAGGAAAATTCCTCTCCGAAACTCGGGCAGTCACCTGCGGAGTCCCTCAAGGCTCTCCGTTGTCACCCGTTCTCTTCAACATTTACATTCGCCCACTCCTTCAAATCATCAGATGCTCAGATCTCTGCTTCCACTCTTACGCTGACGACACGCAACTTTATTTCCGGATCAATGGAAAAAAAGATCACCAACAACAACTTGAAAACTGCCTCAAATCAATAGAGGACTGGATGACCACCAACTCCCTCCAGCTGAACCAATCAAAGACAGAGCTTCTTATCTTACACCCAAATCATAAGCCCGCAACCAAAACCTCCTGGTCTCCACCAACCGTCTTTGGGTAGACTATCTCCCCAAAGACCAAAGCCAAGAGTCTTGGGGTTATTTTAGACGCACAAATGTCAATGGATGCGCAAATAGGATCTGTAGTCAGTCGATCTCACCATCTGCTGCGCATGCTTCGCAGACTCATCCCTTTTATCCCAAAGAATGACAAAGCAGTGGTAGTTGGAACAATCATTAATTCACGACTGGACTACGCAAACTCGCTTTACATAGGATTACCACAATATCAACTTGTGTGATTACAACTGATCCAAAACACGGCGGCAAGGCTGATAACAGGAAAAAAACCCTGGGAATCCATCTCTCCTTCACTGAGGAGCTTACATTGGCTAACCGTAAAAAATTGGATCACATTCAAGACCCCTTTGCCTCACCCACAAATGCGTGCATAGAGAAGCTCCGCAATACCTAATGGAGAAAATAAATCATTACACACCAAACCGCAGTCTTCGATCAGCCAACAAAAACCTCCTCCTCGTGCCCAAAGCCCGGTATAAATCCAAGGGTGATCGGAGATTCGCTGTCCAAGGGCCTCGGCTATGGAATGCTCTACCAATCAACATCCGCCTGGAAGAAAATCACCTGGCTTTTAGGAAAAAACTCAAGACCTTCCTCTTTTAGCAGATGATCAAAGCTCGCCACAGCGCCTAGAGGCGATTCAGTTCGCATTGTGCGCTATACAAGTATTTCATTCATTCATTCATTCATTCATTCACGAGTGAAGACAGACACTCTACCATCCATGACTGAAGACCGACACCCTTCCATCCATGAGTGAAGACCTACACTCTACTATCCATGAGTGAAGACCTACACCCTACCATCCATGAGTGAAGACTCACACTCTACCATCCATCCATGAGTGAAGACCCTATACTCTACTATCCATGAGTGAAGACCGACACCCTACCATCCATGAGTGAAGACCTACACTCTACTATCCATGAGTGAAGACCGACACCCTTCCATCCATGGGTGAAGACCGACACCCTTCCATCCATGAGTGAAGACCGACACCCTACCATCCATGAGTGAAGACCTACACTCTAGTATCCATGAGTGAAGACCGACACCCTTCCATCCATGAGTGAAGACCGACACTCTACCATCCATGAGTGAAGACCCACACCCTTCCATCCATGAGTGAAGACCTACACTCTACTATCCATGAGTGAAGACCGACACCCTTCCATCCATGAGTGAAGACCGACACTCTACCATCCATGAGTGAAGACTCACACTCCACCATCCATGAGTGAAGACCCACACTCTACTATCCATGAGTGAAGACTCACACTCTACCATCCATCTATGAGTGAAGACCCTATACTCTACTATCCATGAGTGAAGACCGACACCCTTCCATCCATGAGTGAAGACCGACACCCTACCATCCATGAGTGAAGACCCACACCCTACCATCCATGAGTGAAGACCGACACCCTACCATCCATGAGTGAAGACCCACACCCTACCATCCATGAGTGAAGACCCTACACCCTACCACCCATGAGTGAAGAATCACACTCTACCATCCATCCATGAGTGAAGACCTACACCCTACCATCCATGAGTGAAGACTCACACTTTACCATCCATCCATGAGTGAAGACCCACACCCTACCATCCATGAGTGAAGACCGACACCCTACCATCCATGAGTGAAGACCCACACCCTACCATCCATGAGTGAAGACCCTACACCCTACCACCCATGAGTGAAGAATCACACTCTACCATCCATCCATGAGTGAAGACCTACACCCTACCATCCATGAGTGAAGACTCACACTCTACCATCCATCCATGAGTGAAGACCTACACCCTACCATCCATGAGTGAATACTCACACTCTACCATCCATCCATGAGTGAAGACCCTATACTCTACTATCCATGCGTGAAGACCCACACCCTACCCTCAATGATTTAAGATCTATACCATACCGTCCACATGTGAACGCAATAGCCAGCACGTTTTGTGGGCTTCACCCCCCCCCCCCTTCCTTATTAGGACTACAGAAATTCTTAGAATTGTTGGGTATAAAAATTGGAGCACCACTTTTCCAAAACACAATAGCCAACATGTTTTGGGGGCTTCACTCCTCCCTCTTCATCAGGGCTACAGATATTCTTATGCCCTGTACACACGACCGGACTTTCCAGCATACTAGGTCCGACGGACTTCCCGCCTTTCCGAACGAACGGACTTGCCCACACATGACTGGATTCGTTCCATCTGACCTTTGCTGTCAAAAAGTCCAGTCATGTGTACGTGGCATTAGAACCAGCCATGACACCTTCTCCTTAGAAATGTTAAGAAATATGTTTTTTTTTAGGTATGCTGTGTAAATGGGAACACATAATATACATATAGTGGGGTTTTATCAAATTTTGACCTCAAAAGTGGAAATATGCTTTAAGTAGCCATACGAGGTGCATCTAAAAATTTCAGTGAATGGTATCAAAAAACAAACAAAACAGAAGATACAAACGAATTCCCTTTATTGGCCTTCAAAATATTCGCCATCCTTTACAACACACTATTGTATTCTGGAAACTGTCAGCAAAGGCCCTTTTTAGGAATCGATCACAGAACTGCTGTCACACATTCTTGGATTGCTGTCACATCCGCAATCAACATTGTCTTGACCTTGGACTTTTGCGGGTGACTCTTTTTGGGTTGCAGGGAGGACGGTGAATGCCATTCCATCGATTGGCACTTGGACTCCAGATGGAATTGTTAGCACCAGGTCTTCTCCCCTGTGGCCAGGGATGGCGCTACCACTAGGCAAACTAGGCAGCCACATAGGCCGCACTACCACCTAGGGCGCAGCCACTGCCTATGTTCCAGTGAAGCCCTAGGTGTTTACTGTGAGCTCAGCTCTCCTCTCCTGGTCGCTGTGATCCCCGTTCAGTGACTGCTGTCCCAGGAACACATCTGATGCAGGTGCCGCCAATCCCCCAAGGTGTCCCCCTAAGCTCCCCGATGTCACATCTCCTCACCATAATACCTGACAGCACCAGCCCCAGCCTGTCCCTCTGGTGCAGCCTGTGTGTGAGTACAGCGGAGGGGCTGGATCGGTGCCTGGTGGAAATCATGGGAGAGGTGTAGTGGCTGTGAGTTGACCTCCCAGTGGGGGGCACCAAGGAGCAGCTGGATGGCGCTGGCAGGGACTCCTAAACAATACTGCCTGTCCAGTGCTGAGGAGAGCCCTGATCAGATGGACAATGAGGCCATGAAGAGGTAAGGAGGAAGATGTGTCCTCCAATCTACATCATACTGTGTGTGCGGGGGAGGAGGTGTGAGTAGTGCAGGAAGAAGGAATCCGGTAGGTCAGTGTAGTGGTCAGGTAGGTCTGTGTAGTGGTCAGGTAGGTTAGTGTAATGGTCAGGTAGGTCTGTGTAGTGGTCAGGTAGGTTAGTGTAATGGTCAGGTAGGTCAGAGTAGTGGTCAGGTATGTTAGTGTAATGGTCAGGTGGGTCAGGTAGGTCAGTGTAGTGGTCAGGTATGTTAGTGTAATGGTCAGGTAGGTCAGTGTAGTGGTCAGGTATGTTAGTGTAATGGTCAGGTAGGTCAGTGAAGTGGTCAGGTAGGTCAGTGTAATGGTCAGGTAGGTCAGTGTAGGTGTCAGGTAGGTCGGTGTAGGTGTTAGGTAGGTCAGTACAGCGGTCAGGTAGGTCCATGTAGTGGTCAGGTAGGTCAGAAATGTCAGTGTAGGGGTCAGGTAGGTCAGTGTTGGTGTCAGGTAGGTCGGTGTGTAGTGGTCAGAGAGGTCAGTGTAGGGGTCAGGTAGGTAAGTGTAATGGTCAGGTAGGTTAGTTTAGACTGCTTGTGTGTCACAAACTGGGAACAGATCTTCTGCTTACTCAAATCTTCACCAACGATGGTGCTCACCATGTCCTTGCTAATGCCCAATTCCTCTGCCATCAATCGTAGAGTCAGTTGCCAATCTTGTGCCAGCATTTGTCACACTCGATCATGCCTAGGGTTCTGCTTGTCATGATCAGGTAGGTCCGTGTAGTGGTCAGGTAAGTCAGTGTAGTGGTCAGGTAGGTCAGTGTAATGGTCAGGAAGGTCTGTGTAATGGTCAGGTAGGTCAGTGTAGGGGTCAGGTAGGTCAGTATAGTGGTCAGGTAGGTCAGTGTAGGGGTCAGGTAGGTCAGTGTAATGGTCAGGAAGGTCCGTGTAATGGTCAGGTAGGTCAGTGTAGTGGTCAGGTAGGTCAGTGTAGTGGTCAGGTAGGTCAGTGTAGTGGTCAGGTAGGTCAGTGTAGTGGTCAGGAAGGTCTGTGTAATGGTCAGGTAGGTCAGTGTAGGGGTCAGGTAGGTCAGTGTAGTGGTCAGGTAGGTCAGTGTAGGGGTCAGGTAGGTCAGTGTAATGGTCAGGAAGGTCCGTGTAATGGTCAGGTAGGTCAGTGTAGGGGTCAGGTAGGTCAGTGTAGTGGTCAGGTAGGTCAGTGTAGGGGTCAGGTAGGTCAGTGTAGGGGTCAGGTAGGTCCGTGTAATGGTCAGGTAGGTCAGTGTAGTGGTCAGGTAGGTGAGTGTAGTGGTCAGGTAGGTCAGTGTAGGGGTCAGGTAGGTCAGTGTAGGGGTCAAATAGGTCAGTGTTATGGTCAGGCAGGTTAATTTAGACAGCTTGTGTGGCACAAACCGGGAACAGAGCTTCTGCTTACTCAGATCTTTGCGGACGTTGGTGCTTTCCATGTCCTCGCTAAAGCCCAATTCCTCCGCCATCAATCCTAGAGTCAGTCGCTGATCTCCTCCCAGCATTTGTCACACTCCCTATATAATGCCTGGGCTTCTGCTTGTCGACGGCGGACCCGAACATGGCTTATTCTCAGTCGATTCCCTCCCATTGCGAAAGCGTTTGAACAGGTCTTAAGCACATTTTCTGCTCGCGGCTCCTGCCCCGTACACTTGCATCAACATTTCATGCACCTCCATCGCCATTTTCCCCAGTTTGTAGCAGAACTTGATAGTCACCCGTTGCACCACTGCATGGTGACCCTACCTCTGACACTGACTACGTTCCACTGACCTCAGCGGGTTTACCCTGATGGTCACGTGTACTCCATGCTAAGCGGTGCTTCTCGAAATGTTCCCTGGACAGCCGCGTGCATGCGCGCGCACCTAGCCCATGTTGCTGTTGAGATATCGGACCCTTCATCAAACGTTTTAGACACACCTCGTAAAATTCCAGCTAAAAGTTTTAGTCAGGCTCTGGTCACAAAGAAAAGCTCATGGTGGGCACCACTAGTGTGGAGATTATCACTGGTAGTCCATAAAGCGTGTAGAGGGCGGGGCAGTGGCAAGCAGCAGGAAGTACCCCGAGGCCCTGAAACGCGTTGTCGCCCTGTGCATTGAGTGCAGCCGGGGTGGAAGCCGCTGTGATGACTGAACATGTGGGTAGATCCGTTCTATTTTGGCGTGGCAGCAGTCATACTCTACGATGTGCGGTTTTAGAGCAAGATAGTTTTAGCAAGGGCCTGCGTGTGCGTCCAAATCTGTAATTACTACTTGGCCTAGAAAGTTGTTTTTGGAGGTTTGTGGCCTAAAAATAGAAGCCGGTTGAAGCTGTGGGCAGCGCAGCGCCGTATTCATTACTGCCTGCACAGTCATTTCTGGTTACAAGATCCCGAACAATAGCAGAAGGAACGCGTTAGAGTACGACGTGTGGGATTAGTCAGCTCGTGGCCGAGTGAAGCTCACATTCGCAAAGCCGTTTCCCGCCCATCGACCATATTCCTGTACCAGCCAGAGCCGGCTTCACCGGGAGGCATTAGGGGGCCACGCTGGCCAACATGACTTACTGCATGTGTCCCCCATTTTCTCCATATAACATTTCCTATTCTTTCATCCATAGAACGGGTGCCCACCTATTTATTAATTTTTTTTTTGGAACCCGCAGTGGTGCGCAAAACCAAAAAACCTGTAAGTGAACAAAAAAAGTGCCCATGAAAAACACTCAAAAAAATGCACTTAAGGGTGTTTCTCTCATCCACCTTGTGAAGAAGTAGAACCCTTTCCTTAACCCCCCCCCGGGGTACAAGACTCCTGACAGGGGCAAAGCATACTTGTGGGCCACCTAGACAAAAGACTGGCAGACCTGTAGGCAGGTGCAGTCTGTACTTCCCACTGTAGGTGGCGCTAGGATGAAGCAGCCATACAGTAGGTGAGGTAAGTCTCTGGGTTCCCTTATGATTTCCTTTGGTCATCAGGAGACAGCTGTCTGATTAGATGCTGGTGTGCCTTGTGACCTCCGTGGCCATCTTGGGTGAGAGTAAAGCTTATTTAAGCCCCTGGCACCCTGAGTTGGCACACAGTCTGAGAGTGGTTAGTGTAGGGATAGTGTCTAATGTTAGGGAGAGGTTCTGGAGGAGTAGGGACAGTGCAGGGACCACGCTACTTCTTACTTGGGAAGCCTCTCGTTTGTTCAGAGCGATGAGGCCCAACCCCCGCTCCTCGTTGCAGAATCTTTCGGCACCAAGTCAACCTAAAATACTGCTGCTGTGGCTCTGGACAGCTGTGCACACCCGCGGGGCCTAGTTGCACCCTGTTGGTACTTTCTGCAATACAAAGTTCAAGTTACTCAGCCTGTTTGTGATTCCTGCGCCTTCACATCACGCTGCACCCTGCTCACAGACCCCTCTACTTATGGTCAACCAAAGGAAGCCAACCCAGTAGAAGGTGAGGGGCTCTCCCCAAAAGAAACCCACCAAGGAAGGGAAGGAACCTGATCGCTAAACATCTTACCCCTAAACTTCAGGGTAGGACCAATGATCCACACCTTACTATTAAGGAGTGAAGACCCACACTCTACCATCCATGAGTGAAGACCCACACTCTACCATCCATGAGTGAAGACCCACACCCTACCATCCATGAGTGAAGACCTAAACACCACCATTCATGAGTGAAGACCCAAACCTTACCATCCATGAGTGAAGACCTAAACCTTACCATCCATGAGTGAAGACCTAAACCTTACCATCCATGAGTGAAGACCTAAACACCACCATTCATGAGTGAAGACCCAAACCTTACCATCCATGAGTGAAGACCTAAACCTTACCATCCATGAGTGAAGACCTAAACCTTACCATCCATGAGTGAAGACCCAAACCTTACCATCCATGAGTGAAGACCCAAACCTTACCATCCATGAGTGAAGACCTGTGACCTACCATCCATGAGTGAAGACCTACATCCTACTATCCATGAGTGAAGACCCTACACCCTACCATCCATGAGTGAAGACCCAAACCTTACCATCCATGAGTGAAGACCTGTGACCTACCATCCATGAGTGAAGACCTACATCCTACTATCCATGAGTGAAGACCC
This sequence comes from Lithobates pipiens, assembly GCF_037356315.1. NCBI lineage: Eukaryota > Metazoa > Chordata > Amphibia > Anura > Ranidae > Lithobates > Lithobates pipiens. Next base: position 2,274,148 of record NW_027507825.1, read on the forward strand.
TACACCCTACCATCCCTGAGTAAAGACCCTACACCCTACCATCCATGAGTGAAAAACCACACCCTACCTTCCAAGAGTGAAGACCCTACACCCTACCATCCATGAGTGAAAGCCCTGCACCCTACCATCCATGCGTGAAGACCTACATTCTACCATCCATGAGGGAAGGCCCTACACCCTACCATCCATGAGTGAAGACCCTACACCCTACCATCCATGAGTGAAGACCCTACACCCTACCATCCATGAGTGAAAAACCACACCCTACCTTCCAAGAGTGAAGACCCTACACCCTACCATCCATGAGTGAAAGCCCTGCACCCTACCATCCATGCGTGAAGACCTACATTCTACCATCCATGAGGGAAGGCCCTACACCCTACCTTCCATGAGTGAAGACCCTACACCCTACCATCCATGCGTGAAGACCTACATTCTACCATCCATGAGGGAAGGCCCTACACCCTACCATCCATGAGTGAAGACCCACACCCTGCCATCCATGAGTGAAGACCCTACACCCTACCATCCATGAGTGAAGACCTACACCATACCATCCATAAGTGAAGACCCACATCCTACCATCCATGAGTGAAGACCCTACACCATACCATCCATGAGTGAAGACCTACACCCTACCATCCATGAGTGAAGACCCACACCCTACCATCCATGCGTGAAGACCTACATTCTACCATCCATGAGGGAAGGCCCTACACCCTACCATCCATGAGTGAAGACCCACACCCTACCATCCATGAGTGAAGACCTACACCATACCATCCATAAGTGAAGACCCACATCCTACCATCCATGACTGAAGACCCTACACCATACCATCCATGAGTGAAGACCTACACCATACAATCCATGAGTGAAGACCTACACCCTACCATCCATGAGTGAAGACCTACACCCTACCATCCATGAGTGAAGACCCATACCATCCATGAGTGAAGACCCACACCCTACCATCCATGAGTGAAGACCCACACCCTACCATCCATGAGTGAAGACCTACACCCTACCATCCATGAGTGAAGACCTACACCCTACCATCCATGAGTGAAGACCCACACCCTGCCATCCATGAGTGAAGACCTACACCCTACAAAAGTGCAAAGTGCCAAACACATCAAGAGAAAAATAATTAAAATAAATAAGTGCCAGTGCATTAAGTACCTGGTAACAAAAACTTCCCCGAACTTACAGCCCAGGAGGAGCTATGCAGAAGCAAGCAACAGGTAATATGTCCTTGTGTGTATTCTCATAGTAGTTCTCCTAGGCCCAATTGATACTAAGAGAATCCCTGGGGTAACCAACACCCAGGGGGCACTAATACCGTGGGTTCTCTGCCCTTCCAGCCCATAACCAGACCAGGAAGCACCATTCAAATCAGGAGGCACTGTGCCCCTCTAGTTTGTCACCGTGGTCCACGGCCAGCTCTATGGTAACCCAGATCGGATACCAGGCTCCCCGATCAGATGGGAGAGCCCAGAGAGGCGCCGGTTGACAGCAGGAGGGGGTCATCATTCCCAAGACAGGACCAGGATAATTGGAAGGAGCTTCTGCAACCCTTTAGAAGCCATTCGAAACCGCCTTTAATCCTCCCTCCGGCCTCCCCTGTAGTCTTGCACCGGTGTCCCGGCTCCTCTCCTGGGCTGAAATGGCTTCCTCTGATCTCACTGCACACTGTGAGCTTCTCACAATGTGCGTTAGAAGCTGCAGCAGGTCAGATAGAGCCCCGCCTCATTTCCTTTGCTGGAGGACGTCCAGCGTCATTTAGCACTTTCCTCCCACGCCTGACTGTCCCTGGCCCCGTCCCTTTGATTCATTGGATTTAAGCATGGAGGCTCAGCATCACGTGTAGGTGTTCTGCATGCAAATACAGCCTCCCTAGGATCGCCCACTCCCCCAGAATGACACCCCCCCCCCATCAAGACATTTTGATATTGGCGTAACTCCTCCCACTGCTTGCATCAGGACAGAGGGTTCTTGAGAGGAGTACTGAGGCCCGAGGGCTGGGATGTTTTCAGGAAGCTATGTACAGCTCCCACCAGCCATGATCTGCCTGCATTGCATAGAGAAGCGCGGAGAGCCGGTGATGGTGTCACTGGGCCAAAAAGAAAAAAACTGATATGTAATGAAAAAGGAAATATTTTATTAAAAAAATGTCAGTAGAATGTTGGCGATGGGAGAGGGCGGAACCAGGGAAGGCAAAATATAAGCGATTAAACTGAAACATTCATTTAGTTGTTCCCATTCTCTCCACTGCATGTGGCCACAATGGTGAAATATTGCAGAAATCTGATGAAACTTGGGGTGGGGGTGGTAGAAAATATCAAAATTTTGCTCCTCCCTCCCGCCATAGGTTCCAATTAATAGATGAATGCCACGTACACACGATCGGACTTTCCGGCAAACTTGGTCCGGCGGACAATCCGCCGGACTTTGCAGCGGAGGTCCGCCGGACTTTCCGAACGAGCGGACTTGCCCACACACGGACGGACTTCCCGTCTGACTTTTTGCGGAGATCCGACGGACTTTCAAAATGAACGGACTTGCCCACACAGGGACTAAAGTCCGTTCATTTTGACCGTGACTCCAGGTACGACGGGACTAGAGAGGGAAGTCAATCTCGCCGCTTTCATCAGCGAGATTGACACCTTGCGAGCCACGTCGCCTGGTATGGATCTGAAGGGTAACTCCCTACGCCTGAAAAAATGGCGTGGGGGTCCCCCCAAAATCCATACCAGACCCTTATCCGAGCAGGCAGCCTGGCCGGTCAGGAAAAGGGGTGGGGACGAACGAGCGCCCCTCCCCCCCCTCCTGAACTGTACCACCCCAAAGCACCTTGTCCCCATGTTGATGAGCCTTCCCGACAACCCTTGGCTGTTGGTTGTCGGGGTCTGCGGGAGGGGGGCTTATCGGAATCCGGGAGCCCCCTTTAATAAGGGGGTCCCTAGATCCCGGCCCCCCCGCACCCTATGTGAATGAGTATGGGGAACATCATAACCCTACCCAGTCACCTGGAGGAAAAAGTGTCAATAAAAAAACACACTAGACAGGTTTTTTAAAGTAGTTTATTAGGCAGCTCCGGGGGTCTTCTTCCGACTCCGGGGGTCTTCTTCCAACTCCGGAGGTCTTCTTCCAACTTCGGGGGTCTTCTTCCGACTCCGGGGGTCTTCTTCCGACTCCGGGGGTCTTCTTCCGACTTCGGGGGTCTTCTTCCAACTTCGGGGGTCTTCTTCCGACTTCCTCCGCACTTTCCGGTTCTTCTCGCCGGGCTCCTCCGCTATCTTCTGCTCTTTTGCCGCTCTTTTGCTAGCGGAGGAGCCCGGCTTTCTCCTTCGTCGTCGCCGTCGTCTTCTTCTCCCTCCCGCCTCGTTGTCACTGTAACAATTTTTTCTGGATCCTCTTCCAGTACATAAGGATTGGTTGTTATTTGTTTAACCCGGCAGGGTGACCTCTTGTGTATGTGACAGGAAGAATGATGGGGCCATGTCAGGTTACTTGTTACTACTGTACTGCGTTACTCCATCAGCCAAGATCTGCAGCTGTCTGTCGGCGCTCGGTGATTGCACTGGTTGGCGACCAACAGTACATGTTTGTTTGTTTTTTAAATCACTAAAGGGAACTATGTAGCCAAACTTTAGTAGACACCTGACCATCACACCAGGATGAGCTTCTCCCATTCCAAAACCATGTCCGGTTTATAGGGAGATGCCCCTTCCTCCTATTCCCATTCATACACAGTTGGCCCCCTTTACAGCTATGACTTCCTCCACTCTTCTGGGAAGGCTTTCCACAAATTTTGGAGTGTCTGTGGGAATTTGTGGCTATGTTGGATGAGGAGACCTGGCCCGCAATCACACTTCCATCCCAAAGGTGTTCAGTAGGGTTGAGGGCAGGGCTCTGTGCAGGACAATAAATAACAGATAAGAAGGCGCACATCTCAAGCGTAAAAACGTTTATTACAATATGAAGGTGTCAAAAACATACAAAATCGGTACGGCGAAAGTTCCTCCACACCAAACTGGTCAAACCATGTCTTCATGGAGCCGGATCTACTCTTCTGGGAAGGCTCCCTACAAAATGTTACATAGTAGGTGAGGTTGAAAAAAGTCCATCAAGTCCAACCTATAATACTTAACGTTTATTACAATATGAAGGTGTCAAAATGTGGATCTATTCTTCTGGGAAGGCTCCCTACAAAATGTTGGGGTGTATCTGTTGGAATTTGTGTCCAATCAGCCAAAGGAACCTTTGTGAGGTCAGGTACTGATGTTGGATGAAAAGACCTAGCTCACTATCACACCTTACAATTCATCCCAAAGGTGTTCGGTAGGGTTGAGGGCAGGGCTCTGTGCAGGACACCCGAGTTCCTCCACACCAAACTGGTCACGCCATGTCTTTATGGAACTGGACATCTCATTCCAAAAAACCAAAGCCATTAATATAATAAATATACATTTAATCCTAAAGATGTTCAGTAGGGTTGAGGTCAGGGCTCTGCACTCAAAACTGGGCAAATTGTGTCTTTATAGAGATGTTGGTTTAGAAGACCTGACTCATTCCAATTTGTCCCAAAGGTATTCAGTAGGGTTGAGGTCAGGGTTCTGTGAAGGACACTCATGACTTTATGGAACTGGTCAAACATTTAATCCTAAAGATGTTCAGTAGGGTTGAGGTCAGGGCTCGGCACTCAAAACTGGGCAAACTGTGTCTTTATAGAGATGTTGGTATACAAGTATTTCATTCATTCATTCAAGAAGACCTGGCCCATTCCAATTTATCCCAAAGGTATTCAGTAGGATGAGGTCAGGGCTCTGTGCAGGACACTTGTGTTCTTCCACACCAAACTGGTCACACCATGTCTTCATGGAGCTGGCTTCACTCTTCTGGGAAGACTTCTCACAAGTGTTTGGAGTATGTCTGTGGGAATTTGTGTCCAACCAGCCAAGGAATATTCTTGGAGTCGGGTACTGAAGTTGGATGAGAAGACCCGGCTCACCATTAGAGCTCCAATTCATCCCAAAGGCGTTCAGTAGGGTTGAGGTCAGGGCTCTGTGAAGGACATTCATAACTTTATGGAACTGGTCATAAAGTGTCTTGGATGCCTTAATGTTGGAAGGACCTGGCTCATAATTGCCAATTAATCCCAAAGGTATTCAGTAGGGTTGAGGTCAGGGCTCTGTGAAGGACATTCGTGACTTTATGGAACTGGTCAAACATTTAATCCTAAAGATGTTCAGTAAGGTTGAGGTCAGGCACTCAAAACTGGGCAAACTGTGTCTTTATAGAGATGTTGGTTTAGAAGACCTGGCCCATTCCAATTTATCCCAAAGGTATTCAGTAGGGATGAGGTCAGGGTTCTGTGCAGGACACTTGTGTTCTTCCACACCAAACTGGTCACACCATGTCTTCATGGAGCTGGCTTCACTCTTCTGGGAAGGCTTCTCACAAGTGTTTGGAGTATGTCTGTGGGAATTTGTGTCCAACCAGCCAAGGAATATTCTTGGAGTCGGGTACTGAAGTTGGATGAGAAGACCCGGCTCACCATTAGAGCTCCAATTCATCCCAAAGGCGTTCAGTAGGGTTGAGGTCAGGGCTCTGTGAAGGACACTCATAACTTTATGGAACTGGTCATAACGTGTCTTGGATGCCTTAATGTTGGAAGGACCTGGCTCATAATTACCAATTAATCCCAAAGGCGTTCAGTAGGGTTGAGATTGTAGAGATAGGAATGCCATGCGTGAATAGAAGGTCTTGGAAACTCAGCTGTTTGGAGAACATTTTTACTTTATTTTTGTACCTAAAATGTGGCTAATGCTTCTCAGGACATTCAAGCTCCCTCTTCTTCAGTTCTTTTGTAGCACTGGATCTGTTGGTCATGAGGGCTGCAGTCTATGTTCTAATATGAAATAGTTTTTTGCCCTTTGCTCCTGCAGCTATACCACCTTCCACTCTTCTGGGAAGACTTTTTGTCATCAAACCTTACAGTTTAGCACTTGGGGCCCAACTGACCTATTTCCAGACCAAAGTGTTGTCATATGGGCGGGGACTACTTAGCCATATTCAAATTCTGACTTTTAGAAAGTTGTTATTTGCATAGGGTGTCCAGGGGGGCCTGCTGGGCCCCTCCCATAGCTCTCCTTGTGCAGGCGGACTGGTCTTGTCTCCGCCCCTCCTGTAGTATTCTGTAGTGGGTGGGGCCTGCTGGCCCCTCCCACAACTCTGCTCTATCCCCTTGTGCAGGGGGACTGGTCTTGCTTCTGCCCCCTCCTGTAGTTTTCTGTAGTGGGTTGGAGTATGCAGAGCCCCACCCACAGCTCTGCGCTTTCTCCTGGTGCAGGGGCGCTGGTCTTGTCTCCACCCCCTCCTGTAGGATTCTGTAGTGGGTGGAGCCTGCTAGGTCCCCTCCCACAGCTCTGCTCTCTCTTCTTGTGCAGAGTGGATGGCCTTGTCTCTGCCGCCTGTTGGTTTTTGTAGTGGGCGGAGCCTGTTGGGCCCCTCCCACAGCTCTGCTCTTTCTCCTTGTGCAGGGGGACTGGTCTTGTCTCCGCCCCCTCCTGTAGTATTCTGTAGTGGGTGGGGCCTTCTGGCCCCTCCCACAGCTCTGCTCTATCCCCTTGTGCAGGGGGACTGGTCTTGCCTCCGCCCCCTCCTGTAGTTGTCTGTAGTGGGTTGGAGTATGCAGAGCCCCTCCCACAGCTCTGCTCTTTCTCCTGGTGCAGGGGGGCTGGTCTTGTCTCCGCCCCCTCCTGTAGTTTTCTGTAGTGGGTGGAGCCTGCTAGGTCCCCTCCCACAGCTCTGCTCTCTCTTCTTGTGCAGAGTGGGTGGTCTTGTCTCCGCCCCCCTCCTGTAGTATTCTGTGGTGGGTGGAGCCTGCTGGGCCCCTCCCACAGCTCCACTCTATCCCCTTGTGCAGGGTGGCCGGTCTTGTTTCTGCCCCCTCCTCTAGTATTTTGTAGTGGGTGGGGCTTTCTGGGCCCCTCCCACAGTTTTGCTCTATCTCCTTGTGCAGGAGGGACTAGTCTTGCCTCCGCCCCCTCCTGTAGTTTTCTGTAGTGGGTTGGAGTATGCAGAGCCCCTCCCACAGCTCTGCTCTTTCTCCTTGCGCGGGGGGGGGGCTGGTCTTATCTCCGCCCCCTCCTGTAGTATTCTGTAACGGGTGGGGCCTGCTAGGCCCCTCCCACAGCTCCACTCCCTGCACCGGCTGTGCACAGCACAGTGATGATGTCACAGCTACTTTTACAAGGTAATATCTGGGTTTTCTAAGGCATTCGGTGCCTACAGAGTGGAATTTTATCCTTTCGTGGCTATTAAGGAATGAATATTTAAATGAGCGTTCCTCTGCCCGGATCTCGGCTTTACCAATCCCTCTTCCGTGAACCGCCTTGTGAAGAATCTGACCGATTTTTTTGGTTTGAAATTTTTTTAAATGAAACACATTTTTTTTTTTTTTTTTACCCAACTTCAGGAGAAGAAGAAAGCGCCGGCAGTGACTTTATCTGGGCGTGTAGTAAATGGCTTTCAGAGCGGGTCTGTGGCCATTGGGTTGGGGCAGGAACGGGGCAAATGACTTTTAAGTAGACGGAGCTGTAGAGGAATTTTAACCTGTGATAAGATATCCATCAAAACAGATGGCAGAGAGCCTGGAAAAGACACCGGAAGGTGGAGGCTGGAAGAAGAAAGGGAAGACGGCCCAAGGCGGCGGAGGTGAGGGGCGGCTCCACGTGTGCCGTGTCATCAGAGGCAGATACCATCACCATGGGGGTATGTGTGTGTGATGGCAATCTGCCTCTGATGGTCTGTGTACAGGGAGATGCCACCGGAGGGGCGGGGCTCCGAGGAGCTGCACCCCACACCGGGGGGGGGGGGCACAAATAAAACTCCAAACTACCATTTGTAGGCTGTTGTGGTTTTTAGATACACTATATTACCAAAAGTATTGGGACGCCTGCCTTTACGTAAACTTTAAAGACATCCCAGTCTGAAGCCTCGTACACGCGATCGGATTGTTGGCCAACCGAGCGTCAGACTTTTGTCTGAAGGGCGAGTGCCGGGATCTTGTCTTCCATACCAACGACGCACAATTGTCGGCCAACAAACACGAACGTGGTGACGTACTACGTGGAAATTCAGCTCTGCAGCGCCACCCTTTAGGCACCTTCTGCTAATGTCGTGTTTGGTAAACATTGATTTCGAGCTTGGACTTTGGACTTTTGTGTGACGGATTTGTGTAAACCCCCCTCCACCCCCCACACCATAATCCCCCTCCACCCCCCACACCATAATCCCCCTCCCCCACACCATAATCCCCCTCCACCCCAAACCATAATCCCCCCTCCACCCCCCACACCATAATCCCCCTCCACCCCCCACACCATAATCCCCCTCCACCCCAAACCATAATCCCCCCTCCACCCCCCACACCATAATCCCCCTCCACCCCCCACACCATAATCCCACCTCCACCCCAAACCATAATCCCCCCTCCACCCCCCACACCATAATCCCCCTCCCCCCACACCATAACCCCCCTCCCCCACACCATAATCCCCCTCCCCCCACACCATAACCCCCCTCCCCCACACCATAATCCCCCTCCACCCCACACCATAATCAACCCTCCCCCCGCACACCATAATTACCCCTGCACCCCCACACCATAATCACCCCTCCACCCCACACCATAATCCCCCCTCCCCCCCACACCATAATCACCCCTCCTCCCCACAGCATAATCCACACTCCACCCCACACCATAATCCTCCCACCCCACACCATAATCCCTCTTCCACCCACACCATAATCCCCCTCCTCCACACACCATAAAACCCCCTCCACCCCACACCATAACCCCCCTCCACCCCCCCACCATAATCCCCCTCCACCCCCCCACCATAATCCCCCCTCTACCCCACACCATAACCCCCCTTGGGGGTGCAGAGGTGGGGGTGTTGGGGTGCAGAGGTGGGGGTGTTGAGGTGGGGGGCAGAGGTGGGGGTGCCGAGGTGGGGGTGCAGAGGTGGGGTGCAAAGGTGGGGGTGCAGAGGTGGGGGTGTTGGGGTGCAGAGGTGGGGGTGCCGAGGTGGGGGTGCAGAGGTGGGGTGTTGAGATGGGTGTGTCGAGATGGGGGTGCAGAAGTGGGGGTGCAGAAGTGGGGGTGTCGAGGTGGGGGTGTCGAGGTGGGGGTGTCGAGGTGGGGGTGTAGAGGTGGGGGTGTCGAGATGGGGGTGTAGAGGTGGGGGTGCAGAGGTGGGGGTGTTGAGGTGGGGGTGCAGAGGTGGTGGTGTTTTGGTTGGGTTGCAGAGGTGGGGGTGCAGAGGTGGGGGTGTCAAGGTGGGGGTGTCGAGGTGGGGATGCAGAGGTGGGGGTGTCGAGATCGGTGTGTCGAGGTGGGGGTGCAGAGGTGGGGGTGCAGAGGTGGGGGTGTAGAGATGGGGGTGTAGAGGTGGGGGTGCAGAGGTGGGGGTGTCGAGGTGGGGGTGTAGAGATGGGGGTGTAGAGGTGGGGGTGCAGAGGTGGGGGTGTAGAGATGGGGGTGTAGAGATGGGGGTGTAGAGATGGGGGTGTCGAGGTGGGGGTGCAGAGGTGGGGGTGTCAAGATGGGTGTGTCGAGGTGGGGGTGTCGAGGTGGGGGTGTCGAGGTGGGGGTGCAGAGGTGGGGGTGTCGAGGTGGGGGTGTCAAGATGGGTGTGTTGAGGTGGGGGTGCAGAGGTGGGGGTGGAGAGGTAGCAGTGGAGAGGTGGGGGTGCAGAGGTGGAGGTGCAGAGGTGGGGGTTGAGAGGTGGGGGTGGAGAGGTGGGGGTTGAGAGGTGGGTGTGTTGAGGTGGGGGTGCAGAGGTGGGGGTTGAGAGGTGGGTGTGTTGAGGTGGGGGTGGAGAGGTGGGGGTGGAAAGGCGGGGGTGCAGAGGTGGGGGTTGAGAGGCGGGGGTGCAGAGGTGGGGGTTGAGAGGTGGGGGTGGAGAGGTGGGGGTGCAGAGGTGGGGGTGGAGAGGTGGGGGTGGAGAGGTGGGGGTGGAGAGGTGGGGGTTGAGAGGTGGGTGTGTTGAGGTGGGGGTGCAGAGGTGGGGGTTGAGAGGTGGGTGTGTTGAGGTGGGGGTGGAGAGGTGGGGGTTGAGAGGTGGGGGTGGAGAGGTGGGGGTGGAGAGGCGGGGGTGGAGAGGCGGGGGTGCAGAGGTGGGGGTTGAGAGGTGGGGGTTGAGAGGTGGGGGTGCAGGGTGGGGGTGGAGAGGTGGGGGTGCAGAGGTGGGGGTGGAGAGGTGGGGGTGCAAGGTGGGGGTGGAGAGGTGGGGGTGCAAGGTGGGGGTGGAGAGGTGGGGGTGCAGAGGTGGGGGTGGAGAGGTGGGGGTTGAGAGGTGGGGGTGGAGAGGTGGGGGTGGAGAGGTGGGGGTGCAAGGTGGGGGTGGAGAGGTGGGGGTGCAGAGGTGGGGGTGGAGAGGTGGGGGTGGAGAGGTGGGGGTGCAGAGGTGGGGGTGGAGAGGTGGGGGTGGAGAGGTGGGCTTTAAGGTGAATCACTAAACAAAGTTCTAAAAAAGTTTCCTGAAAAAAGAAGACCCCTGGTACTTACCTTTCCTGAGGGTCCTCCTCACTTTTCTATCTTCAGAAAGCTGCGCCCTGCATGACTTTCAGGTGTCGGGGTCCCGGCTCCCCCTCTGCATGCTCTGGTCACATGTGTCCACCACCCTACAGGACACAGGAAGGCTCATTGACACTCATTGCTACATCACATAAAACTCCTATCACTTCTGATGGGTTTTTGATGCTTCTGTGATGCTTTTTTGAAGCTTTAATGAAGCTTGGCAAATGCCCCTTGTGTGCTGATCTTCTTTTTATTTTAAAGGGGCCCCAATCCTCAGCTCATTAGTACCCCCCACTCAGCAGATCCCAAGCTCATTAGTACCTCCTACTCAGCAGATCCTCTGTTCATTAGTACCCCTGTTTAGCAGATCCCAAGCTCAATAGTACGACTGTTCAGCAGATCCCCAGCTTATTAGTTCCCTCCACTCAGCAGATCCTCAGCTCATTAATACCCATGTTCAGCAGATCCCAAGCTCATTAGTACCCCTGTTCAGCAGATCCCCAGCTCATTAGTACCCCTGTTCAGCAGATCCCCAGCTCATTAGTACCCCTGTTCAGCAGATCCCCAGCCAATTAGTACCCTCCACTCAGCAGATCCCCAGCTCATTAGTACCCCTGTTCAGCAGATCCCAAGCTCATTACTACCCCTGTTCAGCATATCCCCAGCTTATTAGTACCCTCCACTCAGCAGATCCCCAGCTCATTAGTACCCCTGTTCAGCAGATCCTAAGCTCATTAGTACCCCTGTTCAGCAGATCCCCAGCCTATTAGTACCCTCCATTCAGCAGATACCCAGCTCATTAATACCCATGTTCAGCAGATCCCCAACTCATTAATACCCATGTTCAGCAGATCCCCAGCTCATCAGTACCCCTGTTCAGCAGATCCCCAGCTCATCAGTACCCCTGTTCAGCAGATCCCCAGCTTATTAGTACCCTCAACTCAGCAGATCCCCAGCTCATTAATACCCCTGTTCAGCAGACCCCCAGCTCATTAGTACCCCTGTTCAGCAGATCCCCAGCTCATTAGTACCCCTGTTCAGCAGATCCCCAGCTTATTAGTACCCTCCACTCAGCAGATCCCCAGCTCATTTGTACCCAGGATCAGCAGATCCCCAGCTCATTAGTACCCCTGTTCAGCAGATCCCCAGCCTATTAGTACTCCTCTCTCAACAGATTCCCAGCTCATTAGTACCCCTGTTCAGCAGATCCCCAGCTTATTAGTGCCCCTGTTTAGCAGATCCCCAACTTATTAGTACTCCCACTCAACAAATGCCCAGCTCAAATGTGTCCCCATTCTGCAGATCCCCAGCTTATAAGCACCCTTGTTCAGGAGACTCCCAGCTTATTAGTACTCCCACTCAGCAGATCTCCAACTCATAAGTATCCCTGTTCAGCAGATCCACAGTTCATTAGTACCCCCATTCAGCAGAGCCCCAGCTTATTAGTTCCCTTGTGCAGTAGATCACATCCCGGGTTATTAGTACCCACTTTCAGCAGATCTCCTGGTCAGTAGTACCCCCAGTTCTGCTGATCCCCCAGTCAGTAGTAACACCCTGCTCTGCTGATCCCCCGCTCAGTAGTAACCCCCAACTCTGCTGATCCCCGCTCAGTAGTAACCCCCTGCTCAATAGTATTTCCCAGCTCTGCTGATCCTCTGGTTTGCAGATTCTCCTCTCTCTCTGGTCCCTTCCACTATAGTATTCCTATGTTGCACACCATCTGAGTTATGTAGTTGCTCCTCTCCAGTCCGGACCCCGCTCACCTTCCCGCTGCTCCACGCTGCACACCAGATGCGACGTCTGCACCATACACTTCCAGAATATATACGCATGAACTGGAAGTGACTGCTGATGACGTCTTTCCACTTCACTTGTTGGTTTCCCAGTGCATCCTGGGATATCTCATACCTGCTATACCTCCAGAACAAAGCAAAGCTAAAGCTGAATAAAAGCCCCTGAGAAGCTGCAGGTGTTGTTAGCGAGCGTTGTCATGGACTTCTATTGAGGCTTTGGAGACGCTCTGAAGCACCAAGTAAGTGACACAAGGGGATCATTTTTTGGGTGCTGGGTGTAGCAAGATGGCCGCCGTCATCCAGTGTAGGCCGGAGCCAGGGCCTTTCCTGGGAAGAAGGGCTGCAGCAGGCTGGTATTTGGTGTAAATTCAGGGGCAGTTAACAGGGCTATCTCTAGCCTCGGCCTCCTCACTGCCCAGGGAGACAGCACCCACCCGATAGGGAGAGAGTAGCAGGGAAGGCTAAGAGTAACCCCTCAGGGGACTCACCAGGCCAAGGGAAGTCCGTTTCTGATGGCCCGAGAGGCGGCTCCGGTCTGGGAGGTTCCACGAGTAGAGGGACCTCTCCCGATGGCCGTCCGCTGCCGATGCGGTGGTTCCCGGCCGTCCCGGCAGGCGAGCACGGTGGTGCCGGAGGCCGAGTAGGCCGCAAGATCAAGGGGATCATTTTTTAAAGCAAAGCAACCGCAACATGTGACCGGGACTGTGAAGTGACCGTTTCACTTAGAGACAGGAGCTTTGATTGGCATTCAGAACTGGCAAGAGGAACCACAGCACCCAACGGGGGGAACCAGGCACCTACCATACCTGGGAGTCTCGGAATCTGAAGTTTATTTGGGAGGTGGAAGCTCTTGAAGAGAGAGAAGAGAGCACCCACCAGACAGGTAAGTAACAAGCGTTGTCTCTTGCAGGCAACCATTTCTGGAATCTCCTTTTCTTGGGGGGTTGTCCGGGTTGGTTGGTGGCCGGGCACACACTATAGATGAGAAGACCTGGACAGTCAAGGCCATGTTCCCGATACTTCATACGCCATGTTCCCGATACTTCATACGCCATGTTCCCGATACTTCATACGCCATGTTCCCGATACTTCGTACGCCATGTTCCCGATACTTCATACGCCATGTTCCCGATACTTCATACGCCATGTTCCCGATACTTCATACTCCATGTTCCCGATACTTCATACGCCATGTTCCCGATACTTCGTACGCCATGTTCCCGATACTTCGTACGCCATGTTCCCGATACTTCATACGCCATGTTCCTGATACTTCATACGCCATGCTCCCGATACTTCATACGCCATGCTCCCGATACTTCGTACGCCATGTTCCCGATACTTCGTACGCCATGTTCCCGATACTTCATACGCCATGCTCCCGATACTTCATACGCCATGTTCCCGATACTTCATACGCCATGTTCCCGATACTTCATACGCCATGTTCCCGATACTTCATACGCCATGTTCCCGATACTTCATACGCCATGTTCCCGATACTTCATACGCCATGTTCCCGATACTTCATACGCCATGTTCCCGATACTTCATACGCCATGTTCCCGATACTTCATACTCCATGTTCCCGATACTTCATACGCCATGTTCCCGATACTTCGTACGCCATGTTCCCGATACTTCGTACGCCATGTTCCCGATACTTCATACGCCATGTTCCTGATACTTCATACGCCATGCTCCCGATACTTCATACGCCATGCTCCCGATACTTCGTACGCCATGTTCCCGATACTTCGTACGCCATGTTCCCGATACTTCATACGCCATGCTCCCGATACTTCATACGCCATGCTCCCGATACTTCGTACGCCATGCTCCCGATACTTCATACGCCATGTTCCCGATACTTCATACGCCATGTTCCCGATACTTCATACGCCATGTTCCCGATACTTCATACTCCATGTTCCCGATACTTCGTACGCCATGTTCCCGATACTTCATACGCCATGTTCCCGATACTTCATACGCCATGTTCCCGATACTTCATACGCCATGTTCCCGATACTTCATACTCCATGTTCCCGATACTTCGTACGCCATGTTCCCGATACTTCGTACGCCATGTTCCCGATACTTCGTACGCCATGTTCCCGATACTTCATACGCCATGTTCCCGATACTTCGTACGCCATGTTCCCGATACTTCATACGCCATGTTCCTGATACTTCATACGCCATGCTCCCGATACTTCATACGCCATGCTCCCGATACTTCATACGCCATGCTCCCGATACTTCATACGCCATGCTCCCGATACTTCATACGCCATGCTCCCGATACTTCATACGCCATGTTCCCGATACTTCATACTCCATGTTCCCGATACTTCATACGCCATGCTCCCGATACTTCATACGCCATGTTCCCGATACTTCATACGCCATGTTCCCGATACTTCATACGCCATGTTCCCGATACTTCGTACGCCATGTTCCCGATACTTCATACGCCATGTTCCCGATACTTCATACGCCATGTTCCCGATACTTCGTACGCCATGTTCCCGATACTTCATACGCCATGTTCCCGATACTTCGTACGCCATGTTCCCGATACTTCATACGCCATGTTCCCGATACTTCGTACGCCATGTTCCCGATACTTCGTACGCCATGTTCCCGATACTTCGTACGCCATGTTCCCGATACTTCATACGCCATGTTCCCGATACTTCATACGCCATGTTCCCGATACTTCATACGCCATGTTCCCGATACTTCATACGCCATGTTCCCGATACTTCGTACGCCATGTTCCCGATACTTCATACGCCATGTTCCCGATACTTCGTACGCCATGTTCCCGATACTTCGTACGCCATGTTCCCGATACTTCGTACGCCATGTTCCCGATACTTCATACGCCATGTTCCCGATACTTCATACGCCATGTTCCCGATACTTCATACGCCATGTTCCTGATACTTCATACGCCATGTTCCCGATACTTCATACGCCATGTTCCCGATACTTCATACGCCATGCTCCCGATACTTCATACGCCATGTTCCCGATACTTCATACGCCATGTTCCCGATACTTCATACACCATGTTCCCGATACTTCATACGCCATGTTCCCGATACTTCATACGCCATGTTCCCGATACTTCATACGCCATGTTCCCGATACTTCATACACCATGTTCCCGATACTTCATACGCCATGTTCACGATACTTCATACACCATGTTCCCGATACTTCATACGCCATGCTCCCGATACTTCATACGCCATGTTCCCGATACTTCATACGCCATGTTCCCGATACTTCGAAATGTTCTCCTCGTCCAAAGCGCTCCTTTAAATGCCACATTTTCACGGCTGGCCGGAGTCCTCGCGATGTGTCACCTGGTGGTCTCTCGTGTTTCCGCAGTTGACTTCATAAAGCTTTCCAGCCCCTCCAATCTTTCATCTCGGCCCTTTGAGGCTCAGATGTCTTCTCTTCAGACGTTTCCACACGTCCATCACCGCCGGTCACCGGCCATTCCGTGACCTCATATTCACCTAAATATGACTCTTTCTTCTCCTCGCTGGAGATCCTATTCAGTAATTAGATGGAGGGAAGCCCCCGAGAGACACCCCCCCCCCCCCCCCAACCAACACACCCAAACAAATCAAGTCAAGTCCCTCAAACTGGCATCGCATGAGGCCCCGAGCAACTTCTCCGCCCTTCCCAGGTTTCGAGGCTGAACTCCAGCTAACAGATTGAAATACGTACATTTTACCTGCCAAAGGATTTGCATTTCTATCCATCCAGTTCTAAGGTTTACACAGCTCTGCCACCCCCCCACACACTTCAAATCCCCTCTCCCAGCACAAATTCTCCCCCAAATCCCCCTTCAGAGCACAAATCCTCTACCCCTAAAATGTCCCCCTTTTAGCACCCCCCACACTTCAAATCCCCCCTCCTAGCACAAATCTTCTACCCCTAAAATGTCCCCCTCTTAGTACACACCCCCCACACTTCAAATCCCCCCCTCCTAGCACAAATTCTCCCCAAATCCCCCCTCCTAGCACAAATCTTTTACCCCTAAAATGTCCCCCTCTTAGTACACACCCCCCAGTTCATATCCCCCCACCCAGCACAAATTCTCCCCAAATCCCCCTCCGAGCACAAATCCTCTACCCCTAAAATGTCCCCTCTTAGTACACATCCCCCC
Source organism: Lithobates pipiens (assembly GCF_037356315.1). Taxonomy (NCBI): domain Eukaryota; kingdom Metazoa; phylum Chordata; class Amphibia; order Anura; family Ranidae; genus Lithobates; species Lithobates pipiens. The sequence continues at coordinate 2,290,721 of NW_027507825.1, forward strand.
ACACTTCAAATCCCCCTTCTTGCAAAAATTCTCCCCCCTCTAGCACAAATCTTCTACCCCTAAATTTCCCCCTCCTAGTACACCCCCTCCCCTCCACACTTCAAATCCCTCCTCCCAGCACAAATTCTCCCCAAATCCCTCTCCTAGCACAAACCTTCTACCCCTAAAACTACCCCCTCCTAGTACACATCCCCCTCCCCACTTCAAATCCGTCCTCCAGCACAAATTCTCCACAATTCCCCCCTCCTAGCACAAATCTTCTACCCCTAAAATTTCCCCTCTTAGTACCCCCCCCCACACATTTCAAATCCCCTCTCCCAGCACAAATTCTCCCCCAATCCCCTCTCCTAGCACAAATCTTCTACCCCTAAAATTTCCCCCTCCTAGTACACATCCCCTCCACACTTCGAATCCCCCTCTCAGCATGAATTGTCCCCAAATCCCCCTCCTAGCACAAATCTTCTACCCCTAAAATTCCCCCTCTTATTACACCCCCCCTCCACTTCAAACCCCCCCCCCCCCCCCCAGCACAACTCCTCTACTTCTAAAATTTCCCCCCACACTTCAAATCCCCCTCTCAGCAAAAATTCTCCCAAAATCCCCCCTCCTAGCACAAATCCCCTACCCATAAAATTTCCACCTCTTAGTACACCCCCCACTTCAAATCCCCCCCAGCACAAAATTCTCCCCAAATCCCTCCTCCTAGCACACAAATCTTCTTTCCCCCACCCCCATCCAACACAAACCCTCCTAAAATCTTAGCACCCCCCCCCCCCCCCAATTTCCCCTCCTAAAACAATACTTACTCCTTGGTGCTTCTCAAATTTGACCTTCCAACACAAATCCCATCTCCCCCAATCTCCTTGTGGCACCCCCCTCCCCCACCTGACATGATACCACAATGCCCAAGGCAGCCGCCCCCTTCCTGCCCGCCCCTTGTCACGCCCATTCCTGCCCGCCCCTTGTCACGCCCCTTCCTGCCCGCCCCTTGTCCCGGCCCTGGTGGTGGCGCATTACAAAGCTATGGCAAAAAAGAAGAGGATCTGAGCGGCACAATGCCGGATCCGTTGGGTGGGTGAGCATCTGAAATCTAGCTGGGGGGGGGGGGGCTGAAGATTGCCTTTAAGCATCTCCGGACAGGAAACGTGTTACTGGCAGGATCACCAGGTGAAAATAAGGGAATAAATGAAAGAAATGAAGACTAATGCAGCCACCACATCTAAGGACTATACTTTGCACTTCTATTATATTTTTTGTCCTTAATTTTGTCCCCAACCAAAAAGGAAGTAAAACCCCCCAAAAGCGCCATGGAAGCTGGTGGGAAATGAGATTTCCCGTGTGGCCGGGCACCGCTCCGCTTCCCGGTGTCACCGGACCTGTTGCAGCCTGCAGAGGCGATAGCACAGCCACCTATGGATCCCTATGCACATACATGGAGAAGGTATGCCGCGATGACATCACAGAAGTATGACTGACTCACTCTCGGGGGAGGTGAGCAAAGAAAGAAAAAAAAAGTCTTTGTTGTGGAAGCGATAATTGGAAGGCTTTAGCCTTGTAATTACTGACAAGAACAGGAAAAAAAAACCCGCCCGGGATCCGTGCACAGGACGGCACAGGACGGCACAGGACGGCAGACTCGCAGGGCCGGGTGGTTTTATTTGCGTTGGGGAAGCCTGCGGGCAAGGCGTAGCGAGACGTTCCTCGCAGACGATGTCCAGATCAATATTTATGGGCAGGCAACAAGAATCCCACCAATCAGAGCTCCTGACATGGCATGGTGGAGGCTGGTACAGGCCGGGAGCGTTGCAGGAACATGTCGGCGGCAGACGCGGGGCCTGACAGGGTTAAATAGTTGTGGTCAATTACACATAGTTTGTTGTAGGGCCCCGGGGCCATGCCTTTTGTACTTTAAAGTGTTATTGTATCATAGAGCAGCGCTGGAGCTCATGTACTGAGGATTCATACACCGCGTGATGGGATCTACACACAGCGCTGTGTACACCCACCATCCGCATAGGAAGGCCACCTATACACGCCTAGTTCCTATACACACACCTATCACCTATACACGCCTAGTACCTATACACGCCTAGAACCTATACATGCCTATCACCTATACACGCCTAGCACCTACACACGCCTATCACCCATACACGCCTAATACCTATACACACCTATCACCTATACACGCCTATCACCCATACACGCCTAATACCTATACACGCCTATCACCTATACACGCCTAGCACCTATACACGCCTAGCACCTATACACGCCTAGTACCTATACACGCCTAGCACCTATACATGCCTATCACCCATACACGCCTAGCACCTACACACACCTATCACCTATACACGCCTATCACCCATACACGCCTAATACCTATACACACCTATCACCTATACACGCCTATCACCCATACACGCCTAATACCTATACACGCCTATCACCTATACACGCCTAGCACCTATACACGCCTAGCACCTATACACGCCTAGTACCTATACACGCCTAGCACCTATACATGCCTATCACCCATACACGCCTAGCACCTACACACACCTATCACCTATACACGCCTATCACCCATACACGCCTAATACCTATACACGCCTAGCACCTACACACGCCTATCACCCATACACGCCTAATACCTATACACACCTATCACCTATACACGCCTATCACCCATACACGCCTAATACCTATACACGCCTATCACCTATACACGCCTAGCACCTATACACGCCTAGCACCTATACACGCCTAGTACCTATACACGCCTAGCACCTATACATGCCTATCACCCATACACGCCTAGCACCTACACACACCTATCACCTATACACGCCTATCACCCATACACGCCTAATACCTATACACGCCTATCACCTATACACGCCTATCACCTATACACGCCTATCACCTATACACACCTAGCACATATACACGCCTATCACCTATACATGCCTAAAACCTATACATGCCTATCACCTATACACGCCTATCACCTATACACGCCTAGCACCTATACATGCCTATCACCTATACACGCCTAACACCTATACACGCCTAGCACCTACACACACCTAGCACCTATACACACCTATCCCTTATAGACACCTATGACCTATACATGCCTATGACCTATAGACGCCTATCACCTATACACACCTATCACCTACACACACCTAGCACCTATACACGCCTATCACCTATACACGTCTATCATCTATACACTAGATAATTGTTGTGGGCTGCTGGCGCTACCTCAAACTGATGTTACATCCAAACCTACATTACCTTTTATCTTCCCTAGAGACTCTATGTAAACTAAATCCGTGTTTGCTATCATATCCCAATTTCTGTAATTGTGTCAAACAGATTTTTACTTATTTATCCTAAATTCAACCACATGCGACTACACAACATTTGTATTAATTACCCTACATAAATAAACTCCCTGAGTTCATCACTTTTTCACCAAAAATAGTTGATCAAAAAATCCAAAAAAATTTATTAAATAATTAATTAAATAATTAATTAAACCCAAAGCACCCCAAGACCATATATAAAAAACAAAAAGAGTCAGAAGGAACCGAGCAATACTCAAAAAAAATTTTTTTTGTGATACTAAAAAAAAACCCACTTTATGATACTAAAAGGAACCCCTTATAGGGGAAGTGTAACACCTATAATTCCACTGCACGTGCGCAGTTCCTGTGCTACTAATTATTTATACTGTGCGCAGTTCCTATGCTAATTATTATTTATACTATAAGGCCCCAAAACCCAATAAGTAAAAAGGTTATTATAGTGTAAAAAAATCAGAAAAAATTACGAATAATTATAACCCCCTTAGAAATACACAAAGCACAAAAAATGCAGAAGTCCTATGAAAAATAAATGTGAATAAGGTAAAAAAATATTTATAAATATGTGTATATAGTCCACAGAAAAGTCTCTTATCAGGTATTTCCAGCTGTACAATTATTCTGTTTCAGATAACAGGAAGGTGACTTTTGTGATTAAGCCTGCTTATTGGTAACTTCCGTGCTCATTCCCCCTCAAGGGTCCCCACTCACCGAATCCACGCACCCCCTAGGGGGTTTTTCGCCTGTAGTCTGTATTCCACTTATTGAGGATTCCACTGCTTGGCTCAGTCTTCAACGGGTCCTCCCCAGGATTTTTTGGAGGAGATGAGAGAAAGAGGCTCTGTTGTCCACCAGTAGTTCCTCAAAATAGAAAAAATCTGCTCATGGTGTAGTATTTTAATTACTGGACACTTAGGCCGCGTACACACGCGGGGACTGTTCGCTCAACTTTGTCCGCTGAACAGTGTTTCGGCGGACAGTCCGCTCGTGTGTGGGGCTTTCAGCGGACAGTTTCAGCGGACAGTTTCAGCGGACAGTCTGCTGAACAAAGTTTTTCGGAAATTCCGTAAAACTGTCCGCTGAAACTTGGTTTGAGCGGACAGTCTGCTCGTGTGTAGGCTTGTTCGTCAAACTAAGTTCCGCGCATGCTCAGAAAGGATTTACACGCCGGAAGGTTGCATTGCAGTGTATAGGACGTCGTTTTCTAGTCCCGTCGTACGTGCCGTTCACGTCATCGCGCACGGTTTCAGCGGACTGTTCGTTCGTCGTGTGTGGGCAAGTCCGTCCATGCTAATTTTGAGCGGACTGTCCGCTGAAACTGTTTGACGGACAAAGTTGAGCGAACAGTCCGCGCGTGTGTACGCGGCCTTAGGGGAGGGGAAGCAGGCTGCAAAAAAACTTCTCCAAAAAAATATATATATTTTCTTTATATATATATATATATATATATATATATATATATATATATATATATATATATATATAGCGGAGGACTAATAGCCACTTGGAATATACTTTATTACAAACAATGTATATAATTACAAGAACGTTAAAAAGGACTTTTACATATACCAAAAAGATTATTTTACAGCACTTTGTACAAAAAAAATTTTTCTTTTACAAAAAATTCTTCTCTTCTTACAAAAGTGCGATCTAGACCAATTGCACTGAGGGCCTGCAAAATTGTGTATATGTACCAGTACTGCAGCTCAAAAGAAGGTGCCAATAAAAAATGAAAAATAGAAAATAAATAAAAAATCAGAAAAAATAAAAAATAATAATAAAAAGTATTTTGTAAAAAATATTTTTAAAACCAACAATGCAGTCCTTTTTTATGCAAAACGACACTATGCTCAGTCATATAGAGCCTATTTCCCCCGGATCTGTATCCTCCTTCTATGGCGGAGAGCCCCAAACGCTCTTTAAGGGGTACTGTTTTTCAGGCTGCTCATATGCTGAATAAAAGGTTACTTAGCTTCATAGACACAACAATTATCTAATTTCTAATTAATTAGTCTGTCTGATGTAGATTGTGCTTTCAGGGAGGCAGCAACCTTATAAGAACTAATTTAAATAGATTAAAAAAAAATGTATATATATTTTTTATATTCCTCAAAAAAACTGAAATTAATAATAAATTACTAAGAGAAATAGGGCCTGGGGGGATATAAACATTCACATATATCGCTGTCTGATTGTGGCCTATTCCATAAGCGCGGCCTTTCTTGTATAATTGTCTATCATCTATACACGCCTAGCACCTATACACGCCTATCACCTATACACGCCTAGCACCCATACTCGCCTAGCACTTATACATGCCTATCAACTATACACGCCTATCACCCAGAGACACCTATCACCTATACATGCCTATTCCTTATAGACACCAATCATCCTGAGACACTTATCACCTATACACGCCTATCACCCTGAAAAACCTATCACCCATAGACACCTATCACCTATACACGCCTATCACCTATAGACACATATCACCTATAGACGCATATCACCTAAAGATACATATCCCTTATAGACATCTATCACCCATAGACCCCTATCACCTATAAACACCTATCACCCATAGACACCTATCACCTATACACGCCTATCACCTATAGACACATATCACCTATAAACACCTATCACCCATAGACACCCATCACCTATAAACACCTACCACCTAGAGACACCTATTCCTTATAGACGCCTATCACCAATAGACAGTGGTGGCACGTGCATTGTGGGCACATGGGCGCAGCCCCCCGATACCTCCGCCGCACCCTCCCTATTCATGTTCCCGGCCCCTTTCAGGATGCCGATCACATGAAATACTATGGCGGGGATAGGCAGGGGACATGTATTTTGAAGCACGTGATTAGAGCCTGAGGCTCTAATAGGCTTCAAAGTAGGGTGGGCTGTTGTGTGGCATAGCGAATGAATTTTCACTATATTCACACTAACGTTCCTCCCTGCCAATCAGCAGACAGGTCAGTGAGACCTGTCTTCCAATTGGCCAAAGCATTAGGCCATCCTTTTGGATGCCTAACGCTTTGGCGGAAGAGGAGACACGGCGGAGGAAGCCTGAGGAGCCGAGCGGACACAGGAGCCCCAGCCACCACTTCCCGCTGAGGAGGAGAGCCCTGTCACTTCAGGAGAGGAGCAGAGCCCTGCCACACTAGTGGTAAGTGCCGCTGGACAGGCCGCAGGGGGGGGGGGTAGTGAAGTGATAGCTAAGCCTGGATTTGATGGTACAGTGGCTGCATATGTACATATGATGGGCATAAGTGGCTGCATATGATGGGCACAGTGGCTGCGTTTGATGGGCACAAGTGGCTGCATATGTACATATGATGGGCACAGTGGCTGCATATGATGGGCACAGTGGCTGCGTTAGATGGGCACAAGTGGCTGCATTTGATGGGCACAGTGGCTGCATATGTACATATGATGGGCACAGTGGCTGCATATGATGGGCATAGTGGCTGCATATGTACATATGATGGGCATAAGTGGCTGCATATGATGGGCACAGTGGCTGCATATGTACATATGATGGGCATAAGTGGCTGCATATGATGGGCACAGTGGCTGCATATGTACATATGATGGGCACAGTGGCTGCATATGATGGGCACAGTGGCTGCATATGTACATATGATGGGAACAGTGGCTGCATAAGGTAGCCACAAGTGGCTACATTTGATGGGCACAGTGGCTGCATATTATGGGCACAGTGAGGCTGCAATTGATGGAGGGGGGTTCAGTATTTTTCATATTTGTTTGCACCCCCCCAAAAATTTTGAGCACCAGCCGCCACTGCCCATAGACACCCATCACCTATAAACATCTATCACCTAGAGACACCTATCACCTATAGACACCCATCACCCATAGACACCTATCACCTATAGACACCCATCACCCATAGACACCTATCACCTAGAGACACCCATCACCCATAGACACCCATCACCCATAGACACCTATCACCTATAGACACCCATCACCCATAGACACCTATCACCTAGAGACACCCATCACCCATAGACATCTATCACCTATAGACACCCATCACCCAGAGACACATATCACCCATAGACACCCATCACCTATAAACATCTATCACCTATAGACACTTTTCACCCATAGACACCCATCACCCATAGACACCCATCACCTATAGACACCCATCACCTATAGGCACCATCACCCATAGACACCCATCACCCATAGACACCTATCACCTATAGACACCATCACCCATAGACACCTATCACCCATAGACACCCATCACCCACAGACACCTATCACCTATAGACACCCATCACCCACAGACACCTATAGACACCCATCACCTAAAGACACATATCACACATAGACACCTATCAATCATAGACACCCATCACCCACAGACACCTATAGACACCCATCACCTAAAGACACATATCACACATAGACACCTATCAATCATAGACACCCATCACCCAGAGACACCTATCACCTATAGACACCCATCAGACACAGAGACACCTATCACATATAGACGCCTATCACCTATAGACACCCATCACCCAGAGACACCTATCACCTATAGACACCCATCACACACACAGAGACACCTATCACCTATAGACGCCTATCACCCATAGACACCCATCACCTATAGACACCCGTCACACACACACAGAGACACCTATCACCTATAGACGCCTATCACCCATAGACACCCATCACCTATAGACACCCATCACCCAGAGACACCTATCACCTATAGACACCCATCTCGCACACAGAGACACCTATCACCTATAGACACCTGTTACCTATGGAAACCATTGCAGGAATTGGAGATTCTTTCATGAAAAGGATACAGTGTATTTGGAATGTGAGAAGGAGGTGAACTTCATCCAAATGACACAAACTGGCCGCCCTCAATTTTTTTCCAGGTACAGACCCCTTTAAAAGTTCCACAAGGCCCCCTATATCTAATGGTAAAAAAATGTAAAGGTTACTTATCAACAGTGGGAAAAAGAATTGCAGGTATGGATATATATATATATACAGCTTAGACCAGCTATGTATATACCAGAGCTGTGGGATCGTCCAGAAGCTGGAAATCACTGTATGGACCCTATGGGGTGGTGGGGACCCTATGGGGTGGTGGGGACCCTATGGGGTGGTGGGGACCCTATGTATGGACCCTATGGGGTGGCGGGGACCCTATGTATGGACCCTATGGGGTGGTGGGGACCCAATGTATGGACCCTATGGGGTGGTGGGGACCCTATGTATGGACCCTATGGGGTGGTGGGGACCCTATGTATGGACCCTATGGGGTGGTGGGGACCCTATGTATGGACCCTATGGGGTGGTGGGGACCCTATGTATGGACCCTATGGGGTGGTGGGGACCCTATGTATGGACCCTATGGGGTGGTGGGGTGGAGGTCGGACTCACCATGGACAGAAGAGAAAACTGGGCAAATTTAGGTAGATGGACAATCCAGCCCATTGGGGTCCCCCCAGCCCCCTCCCCCGATGTTGGTGTGAAGTACCCATTATATTGTTATATACGCACCTCTATCTCCGCCCCCCCCGCCGGCACTGACGTCCTGATAAATATATCCCTTGGGCTGGATCCCAGGAACGGCAAATCCAAACTCGTCAGCCATTCCTCTGTAAAAATAAAACGGGATCTGAGTGTCATCGCCGTGTACAATGTGTAACAATGCGCCGATCCGAAGGTAAACACAGAAACAAACGATGTACCTAAGAGGGATGTTCACAAAAGTCACCTTTTAACCTGTTCATACAAAAGCAACAAATAGCGCGGCTTCCGCCACCCCCGGCCCACGTTTCCTCCGCACAGGAAAGTGCTCCGCTGACTTCAATCTCCAGCAATAAACAAATAAGACATTTCTATGTAACATTCTAAGAATTCTTTGGTGTCCTTAAACATTTTTTAAAGAATAGCAATACCACAAAGCGCAAATCTACTCCGGAAACCCAGAAAACACAAAACAGCCGAATCCGGGCCGCCCGCGAGACAACACTCCCCGAATCCCGACTGACAACACATTGTAAGCTTGAATTGTCCTAAAGGAACGGAGATCCCAGCAAAGCCACACACCTGTGTTTGCTCATCCTTCTTGTGTAAAGCCGGGATTCCACCGCAGACGGGTTTACTGGTGCCAAAAAACATGTTCACTCGTTAAAGTGCACCTGTCACAAATGTCCATTCAGGAGGACCGAGTGCGGCTCACTGAGAATGCGTTCAATAAAGAGCGGTGACATCACTGAGAATGCCGCCTATCCATTCACTAGAGAGCGATGACATCACTGAGAATGCAGCCTATCCAATCACTAGAGTGCGGTGACATCACTGAGAATGGAGCCTATCCAATCACTAGAGAGCGGTGACATCACTGAGAATGCAGCCTATCCAATCACTAGAGTGCGGTGACATCACTGAGAATGGAGCCTATCCAATCACTAGAGAGCGGTGACATCACTGAGAATGCAGCCTATCCAATCACTAGAGAGCAGTGACATCACTGAGAATGCATCCTATCCAATCACTAGAGAGCGGTGACATCACTGAGAATGCAGCCTATCCAATCACTAGAGAGCGGTGACATCACTGAGAATGCAGCCTATCCATTCTCTAGAGAGCGATGACATCACTGAGAATGCAGCCTATCCAATCACTAGAGAGCGGTGACATCACTGAGAATGCAGCCTATCCAATCACTAGAGAGCGGTGACATCACTGAGAATGCCGCCTATCCATTCACTAGAGAGCGATGACATCACTGAGAATGCAGCCTATCCAATCACTAGAGTGCGGTGACATCACTGAGAATGGAGCCTATCCAATCACTAGAGAGCGGTGACATCACTGAGAATGCAGCCTATCCAATCACTAGAGAGCAGTGACATCACTGAGAATGCATCCTATCCAATCACTAGAGAGCGGTGACATCACTGAGAATGCAGCCTATCCAATCACTAGAGAGCGGTGACATCACTGAGAATGCAGCCTATCCATTCTCTAGAGAGCGATGACATCACTGAGAATGCAGCCTATCCAATCACTAGAGAGCGGTGACATCACTGAGAATGCAGCCTATCCAATCACTAGAGAGCGGTGACATCACTGAGAATGCAGCCTATCCAATCACTAGAGAGCAGTGACATCACTGAGAATGCAGCCTATCCAATCACTAGAGTGCGGTGACATCACTGAGAATGCAGCCTATCCAATCACTAGAGTGCGATGACATCACTGAGAATGCAGCCTATCCAATCACTAGAGAGCGATGACATCACTGAGAATGCAGCCTATCCATTCACTAGAGAGCGATGACATCACTGAGAATGCAGCCTATCCAATCACTAGAGAGCGGTGACATCACTGAGAATGCAGCCTATCCAATCACTAGAGTGCGGTGACATCACTGAGAATGGAGCCTATCCAATCACTAGAGAGCGGTGACATCACTGAGAATGCAGCCTATCCAATCACTAGAGTGCGATGACATCACTGAGAATGCAGCCTATCCAATCACTAGAGAGCGATGACATCACTGAGAATGCAGCCTATGCAATCACTAGAGAGCGATGACATCACTGAGAATGCAGCCTATCCAATCACTAGAGATCGATGACATCACTGAGAATGCAGCCTATCCAATCACTAGAGAGCGATGACATCACTGAGAATGCAGCCTATCCAATCACTAGAGATCGATGACATCACTGAGAATACATCCTATCCATAATGCCCTCAGAGGGGCTTTGTTGCATTTTAGGACTCATGATGAGACAGTCTGCAAGCTTCCTCAGTAGCAGCAGGAAAAGCCTGCTGAATTTTGCGGGTGTAAATTAGGCTTTCAGTTTTCAGCTCAGCGGATGATTCTCCTTATTATCCCTTTATTGTCCATGAATAGTACATTCCGGGGGAGATTTACTAAAACTGGAGCACTCAGAATCTGGAGCAGCCAGTGGCGGAATTATCAGGGTCGCACCAGTCACATTTGCGACTGGGCCTTTGATTTCCGCCATTGTAGGGGGGCCCGCCCCCGCCCGGGAGATAGTCATTTACACGGAGTCCCGGTCTGCTCCGCCCATCCTTTCCGGCTGCTCCGCCCATCCTCCCCGCCTATCCTCCCGCCCATCCTCTGCTCCCATTCTCTCTGCCCGCACAGTCTCCGCCCATCTTCTCTATCCCCATCCGCTCCGCCCATCTTCTCCGGCCACACCTTCACTCACAGGCCCCGCCCATCCTCTCTGCTCGCCCAAGCAAGACCGAGCAAGGAGGGGGAACCAAGTGCTCTGCAGGTGAGTGGCACCCATCCCTTAATATCAACACTGCCACTGATCCCCCCTCCACACCACTGCTGCCACTGATACCCCCCCTACACCACCACCAGTGCCACTGATACCCCCCACACCAACACTACTGCCACTGATACCCCAAACACCACCACTACCACTGATACCCCTCCTGCACCACTACTACTACCACTGATACCCCCCTGGCACCACCACTACTGCCACTGATTCCCCCTCCCCCCACACCACCACCACTGATACCCCTCATACCACCACAACCACTGCTGCCACTGATCCACCTCAACATGACCACTGCTGCCATTGATCCACCCCACCATGACCACTACTGCCACTGATCCTATCCCGCAACCACCATCCTTGCCACTGATACCATTCCCCTCCCCACCACTCATCCCATCCCACACCCCCAACCACCACCCTCACCACGGATCCCATCCTCCCACCACCACTGTCACTCATCCCATCCCCCTCCAACCATCACCCTTGCCACTGATCCCATTCCCACCACATCTTCCACTCATCCCGCAACCCTTGCCACTGATCCATCCCATCCCCCCTCACTACTGCCACTCATCCCATTCCCCCCCCACCACCGCTACTACTGATCCCATCCTCACCCAACCACCACTACCACTGTTTCCATCTCTCCCTCACCAATGCCACCCATCCCATCCCCCGCCACCGATGCCACTGATCCTATGCCTCCTCAACCACCACTGCTGCCACTAATCCCATCCCCCACCAACACCACTGGCACTCATCCCAGGGGCGTAACTACAGGGGTCACAATTGCAATAGTGCACATGTTGCCCCTGAACACCTGGATGGGGAGGGGGGCATTTAGAGGAACAAATCCCCATCAATTTTTCTCCTGCAGCCACTAAAAGTCTGCTTCTCCTTCTCTCCCTCTGATAGACATTAACTGACTGCAGGAGGAAAATGGAGGGTATTTGGTCCCCCTCCTATTCAGGTCCTGCTGCCCCGGTATCAGTGTGAAGAGCCCTGGCTGAAGGCCAGGGGGGGCCTCCATAGTTTCTTGCACCGGGGACCTGAAGGTTCTAGTTACGCCACTGGGAGCAGCTATCCCTGGGAGCCAATCAGCTTCCCACTTCAGCTTGTCCAATGAAGCTTTGACAATAAATCCTGGAAGCTGATTGGTTTCTCTGCAGAGCTGCACCAGATTTTGCCCTCTCTAGTTTTAGTAAATCCCCCCCCTCCCCCGTGTATCCGGAGAGCCCTCACATTGCAGCGACTTTCTCTGACGCGTTCCTTGCGATCGATCCAACGCAGACAAGCGCCCTTCACATGACACCGAATCTCAGAGCGCGCAGACATTAAAATGATGTTTGCAAACCGCGGGCACCAGCCTTGGCATAACGACTTCTAAAGTGCTTTATAAATAAGAAGGCTATTTGCCTTGTCCGGGCGCCATGGAAGGTTGGGAAGTTGTGGTCGGGGTGGCTGCTCCGACACTTAACCACCTGTCCGCTATCCAAAACCAACCCCAAGATTAAAGCTGAGTCCGTCCTCTATGCCAACCCCCTTCAAACATGCAGGTCTTGTCTGGAGGTCGGCTTCATTCAGCCCGTTCCACCTCAAACACAAACACATAGGCTCTTCTGGCTTCTAGAAAGTTCTTTGCCCATCCAACGTTTTGATAGCACCTCCCTAATTGGCACGATCTGCGAGCTGCTCATAGGTCAGGCAGTGCAATCAGTACTCCTTGTGTGCGGTGCCCATCTATCAGTCTGGAAATCGGTATTCATTTTAGATGGGGGGGGGGGTGAGGATGGAGCGGGGAATGGGGATGGAGCAGTGAATGGGGATGGAGCGGGGAATGGGAATGGAGTGGGGAATGAGGATGGAGCGGGGAATGAGGATGGAGGGGGGAATAAGGATGGAGCAAGGAATGAGAATGGAGCAGTGAATGGGGATGGAGCGGGGAATGATGATGGAGTGAAGGATGGGGATGGTGCGGTGAATGAGGATGGAGTGGGGCATGAGGATGGGTCGAGGAATGAAGATGGAGCGGGGAATGGGGATGGAGTGGGGAATGGGGATGGAGCGAGGAATGAGGATGGAGCAGGGAATGGGGATGGAGCTGTGAATGGGGATGGAGTGTGGAATGGAAATGGAGCGAGGAATGAGGATAGAGTGGGGAATGGGGAATAGAGTGGGGAATGGAAATGGAGCGAGGAATGAGGATGGAGTGGGGAATGGGGAATAGAGTGGGGAATGGAAATGGAGCGAGGAATGAGGATGGATCGGTGAATGGGGATGGAGTGGAGAATGAGGATGGAGCGAAGGATGGGGATGGTGCGGTGAATGAGGATGGAGTGGGGCATGAGGATGGGTCGAGGAATGAAGATGGAGCGGGGAATGGGGATGGAGTGGGGAATGGGGATGGAGCGAGGAATGAGGATGGAGCAGGGAATGGGGATGGAGCTGTGAATGGGGATGGAGTGTGGAATGGAAATGGAGCGAGGAATGAGGATGGAGTGGGGAATGGGGAATAGAGTGGGGAATGGAAATGGAGCGAGGAATGAAGATGGAGTGGGAATGGGGAATAGAGTGTGGAATGGAAATGGAGCGAGGAATGAGGATGGAGTGGGGAATGGGGAATAGAGTGGGGAATGGAAATGGAGCGAGGAATGAGGATGGATCGGTGAATGGGGATGGAGTGGAGAATGAGGATGGAGCGGTGAATGGGGATGGAGCAAGGAATGAGGATGGAGTGGGGAATGGGGATGGTGCGGTGAATGGGGATGGAGCGAGGAATGAGGATGAAGCGAGGAATGGGGATGGTGCAAGGAATGAGGATGGAGCGAGCACAGAGGATGGAGCGAGGAATGAGGGTGGATCGGGGGAATGAGGATGGAATGGGGATGGAGGGGGGAAAGGGGATGGAGCGGGGAATGAGGATGGGGCGGGGAATGAGGATGGAGTGGGGAATGGGGATGGTGCGGTGAATGGGGATGGAGTGAGGAATGAGGATGAAGCGAGGAATGGGGATGGTGCGAGGAATGAGGATGGAGCGAGCAATGGGGATGGAGCGAGGAATGAGGGTGGATCGGGGGAATGAGGATGGAATGGGGATGGAGGGGGGAAAGGGGATGGAGCGGGGAATGAGGATGGGGCGGGGAATGAGGATGGAGCGAGGAATGGAGATGGAGCGGGGAATGAGGATGGAGTGAGGAATGAGGATGGGGCGGGGAATGGGGATGGAGCAGGGAATGAGGATGGAGCGGGGAATGGGGATGGAGTGAGGAATGAGGATGGAGCGGGGAATGAGGATGGAGCGGGGAATGGGGATGGAGTGAGGAATGAGGATGGAGCGGGGAATGAGGATGGAGCGGGGAATGGGGATGGAGTGAGGAATGAGGATGGAGTGGGGAATGAGGATGGAGGGGTAAATGAGGATGGAGCGGGGAATGAGGCTGGAGCAGGGGAATGGGGATGGAGCAAGGAATGAGGATGGAGGGAGGAATGAGGATGGAACGAGGAATGAGGATGGAGCAAGGAATGAGAATGGGAGGAATGGCGGCCCATCCTTGGAGTCAGTGGGAGGAATGGCGGCCCATCCTTGGAGTCAGTGGGAGGAATGGCGGCCCATCCTTGGAGTCAGTGGGAGGAATGGCGGCCCATCCTTGGAGTCAGTGGGAGGAATGGCGGCCCATCCTTGGAGTCAGTGGGAGGAATGGCACCCCACTGTTGCTGACAGTGGGGGGAATGATGCCCTGTGGGCCAGATCAATGCAAGCAAAGAGCCACATCTGGTCCCAGCGCCGCAGTTTGGAGACCACTTTTTCGATTGAAAAAAACCTATGGCGTGCAAAACACACCCAAAAACTTCCAGCCGGTGCCAAAAAAAGTGCCCACACATCAAGAGTGACACACAAAAACGTGCAACGGGTGTCTGATGTCCTCCACAAGGAAGGACCTTACCCTGATCCCCCGGGGCGTTAGGCTGACGGGGACTGAGGTACCAGATTCATGGCTCATCCAGCCGAAGCCGGATGACGGCATTTCTCCGGAAGGTCTGCCGAAACAGACCCACCCAGGTACTAGGGTAGGGGCTCCCCCGAAGGGAGACCCCCCAAAGAGAAGGCAAATCCAAGCCAGAAGGCCTATGTCCACCCTCCCACAAGACGTTCAGGGTTGGCCCGAGGACCGACACCCTACTCATCAATCGTGCAGTGACAACATAAACGTGACAAACCACACAAATAAAATAAATAAAAAGTGGGGAAGGGATAGTGGAGAGGAGGAGTAAAAATGGTGGCCATTGTGTAAACATAATGACCAGGCCCTCCGGCAGTTTGGAGACCACTGGGCTAGATGATGGTGGACGTCCTCCAGCCAGGAAATGAGGGCGGGGCTCTATGTGACTTGCTGCAGCTTCTAATGCACATGGTGAGAAGCTCACAGTGTGCAGTGAAATCAGAAGAAGATGTTTCAGTCCAGGGAGAGGAGCCGCTACACCTGTACAAGACTGATGGGGGGGGCCGGGGGAAGGATTTAAAGTTATTAAAAATAATATTCCAGTGATTGGAATTACTTTGCGGTGATAATTCTTCCCAGGTGGGGGTTGAAGATTCGGCGGTGGCGTTCCCCGTTAATCCCTCGGCGCTCAGAGACGTGAAGTTTGCGGCGAGGACAATAAAAAGGCAGACAATGGACGCGGTCACGCTCTGTGACTCTGAGTGGTGTTGTTGTCGCGGCGGTCTCAGACACGAGAGGCGGCGAGTGTCACGCCATGTTTGTTTATCTTCGGGGAAGAAGAAGAAAGGTTGTGAGGGGGGGGGGGGGGGGCGATTAAGGCGAAGAGACGATGATCCCGGCGGTTGATCGTGTCGGTGCAGATGGGGGGGGGGGGGGGGCAGAATCATTCCTCTGCCGGGTTATTTCCACTTTAAAATGAAATTCTTTGGCGCGGCGAGGGCATGCCGGCATCAAAGGGAAGGCAGTTGGCGGCCGGAGCCCCGGGCAGGAACACCCGTGATAAGAGGAGGAATGAGGGACGCCATCTTCACAAAGACAGAAACTTTCCGCCAACTATTTATAAAATCTTTGTGGTTCTAATTGATAAAGAACAAAAATTGTATCCATTCTTATCAGCTGAACTCTAATCAGAGATACAAGTATAATCCAGCTCCGTATTCATTAATACACCATTAAATATAGATATTCCAAATACAATGCTATCAGCCTCCTATACAGCAGGGCTGGAATGTGAGAGGAAGAAGCAGCACAAGGAGCCAATCAATTCACGTGCTGACAAAAAGCATGGTGATAGGAGGAGAGAGCAGAGTGACAGAGAGGTGAGCTCGTCACCGAGTTGCTCCTCCTTTCACCATCCAGTCACGGACTGGGGGTCAATCCTGGACAACCTGGGCTCAGAGGGTGGAATGATAATGATTTTATCCTGGTTTTAACCTCTTGCAATTCCTGTACAGCAGAGCTGGAGTGTGAGAGGAAGAAGCAGCACAAAAAAAAGCCAATATGCGCATGCGCTCACAAAGAGCATGCTGATAGGAGGAGAGAGCAGAGCGACAGAAAGATGAGCTAATCACTGTGCTGCTTCTACATTCGCAGGCTAAACCTAAGAAAACCCTAACCCCAACGTAACCATAACCCTAAGATAACCTCTAACACGATGATAAACACTAACCAAAACATAACCCTAAACCTGGGATAACACTATCCCTAAAATAACACTAAATGAAGGTAAACCGAACCCCAAGATAACCTCTAACACTAGGGTAACCGGATGATAACACTAACCTTAAGATAACCCTCACCATATGTTAACACTAACCCAAACATAACCTTAACCCTACGATAACACTAACCGTAAGGTAACCCTAACCCAAACATAACCCTAGCCCTAGGATAACACTATACCTAAAATAACACTAACCAAAGGTAAACCTAACCGTAAGATAACACTAACCCCAAGGTAACCCTAACCCTAGATAACCCTAAGATAACCCTAACCACAGGGTAACCCTAACCCAAACATAACCCTAGCCCTACAATAACACTAACCAAAGGTAATCCTAACCCTAAGTTAACACTATCCCTAACATAACAGTAACCGAAGGTAACCTTGACTGTAAGATAACACTAACCCTAGATAACCCTAATCATAAAATAGCACCAAGCCTAAGGTAACCCTAACCATAGATAACCCTAACCATAAGGTAACCCTAACCCAAACATAACCCTAGCCCTAGGATAACACTATACCTAAAATAACACTAACCAAAGGTAAACCTAACCCTAAGGTAACCCTAGATAACCCTAAGATAACCCTAACCACAAGGTAACCCTAACCCAAACATAACCCTAGCCCTACAATAACACTAGCCAAAGGTAAACCTAACCCTAAAATAACCCCAACCCTAAGGTAACCCTTAACACTATCCCTAACATAACACTAACCAAAGGTAACCTTGACTGTAAGATAACACTAACCCTAAGGTAACCTTATGATAACACTATGCCTAAGGTAACACTAACCCTAAGATAGCCCTAACCCTAAGGTAACACTAATCTTATGATAGCCCTAACCCTAAGGTAACACTAACCCTAAGATAGCCCTAACCCTAAGGTAACACTAAAGTTGCCCAAACATGGGTCAGTTTTTTCCTTCAGCCAGCTGCCCCTCATCTCCACACTGGATGTGGGTGGGGGAATCCTCCCCGCTGTGTTCTGTACTCTGACATTAATAAATCTATATATTGTACATTCAGTTATAATATATGGTAGGGCAGAGCGTCTCAACCAGGGTGTCGCCTGGGTTGCCCAAGAGCGTTGCACACACAGGACCCAGTTTGCCCCAGATTGGCATTAGGAGTTGCCATGGTATATGCAGGCTGGCCGCCAGCACCATCACAACCAATTCATTGATCATTCGTTGCTATAGTAATGGCAGATCAATTGCCTGCACCAGGACAACACATGACTGTGATCCAGGGCAGGCAGCACTCAAGGCCACCCTCAGCATTCAGATGGGGACAGATGTCCATCTCCTCTAGACCTCCTCCACCTCCCATACTCTACTGTGCTGCTGGGGCCAAACGATAGGGATCTGAAGAGGGGACTGTGTGATTGATGGGGCTCTGTGGTGTTGGGAGGAATCATATACAGTATAGGGGCCCCCTGATGTATAGGGGTGACTCTAATATTTATGAGAGACTTTGACATGAAGAGGTGACTGATGTGAATGGGGACTAATGTAGGGGGGACTTTGGCATGATTGGGGGTGCCTCTAATGTGAAGGGGGCTCTGATGTAAAGGGGGGCCTACCTCTGATGTGAGGGAAGGACCTCATTGGGACTCTCTATATGCCGTCCAGGGAAGCTTTTCTGAGACTTTGAGTTTCTGAAAACCTCTCACAGCGATGAGAACAAGTGAAATGATGGCCATGAATATTCAATGAGAGAGGAACATGAACTATGCTGCTTCCTCTGGTGTCAAAGTCGGGGGGGGGGGGGGTATTTACAGACACACATTGGGGTCATTAGCGTTGTGATGCTAAATGGTCCTGGAACAATCCCTGCAAAATTCATGCAGGACCCCCAGACCAAACAAACAGCACTGACCTCCCAGGAATGCAGCGAAGAACAGGTAATGCATGACCGGTCCTTGTCGTGATCCTGACTCTATGACCGGTCCTTGTCGTGATCCTGACTCTATGACCGGTCCTTGTCCTGATCCTGAGTCTATGACCGATCCTTGTCGTGATCCTGACTCTATGACCGGTCCTTGTCCTGATCCTGAGTCTATGACCGGTCCTTGTCGTGATCCTGAGTCTATGACCGGTCCTTGTCCTAATCCTGAGTCTATGACCGGTCCTTGTCGTGATCCTGAGTCTATGACCGGTCCTTGTCCTGATCCTGACTCTATGACCGGTCCTTGTCCTGATCCTGAGTCTATGACCGGTCCTTGTCGTGATCCTGAGTCTATGACCGGTCCTTGTCCTGATCCTGAGTCTATTACCGGTCCTTGTCCTGATCCTGAGTCTATGACCGGTCCTTGTCCTGATCCTGACTCTATGACCGGTCCTTGTCCTGATCCTGAGTCTATGACCGGTCCTTGTCCTGATCCTGACTCTATGACCGGTCCTTGTCCTGATCCTGAGTCTATGACCGGTCCTTGTCCTGATCCTGAGTCTATGACCGGTCCTTGTCGTGATCCTGAGTCTATGACCGGTCCTTGTCCTGATCCTGAGTCTATTACCGGTCCTTGTCCTGATCCTGAGTCTATGACCGGTCCTTGTCCTGATCCTGACTCTATGACCGGTCCTTGTCCTGATCCTGAGTCTATGACCGGTCCTTGTCCTGATCCTGACTCTATGACCGGTCCTTGTCCTGATCCTGAGTCTATGACCGGTCCTTGTCGTGATCCTGAGTCTATGACCGGTCCTTGTCCTGATCCTGAGTCTATGACCGGTCCTTGTCCTGATCCTGAGTCTATGACCGGTCCTTGTCCTGATCCTGAGTCTATGACCGGTCCTTGTCCTGATCCTGAGTCTATTACCGGTCCTTGTCCTGATCCTGAGTCTATGACCGGTCCTTGCCAGGTTCAAGGGGTTATAGCAGGCGGCTAGGAGGTAATACAAGGCCTCCTCACTGCCTGTCAAATGCTCTCTGAAGAGAAAACCAAATGCAGATCACTCTTCAGAGGGGCTAAAGTGGAGGGAACAGGAGTATCTGCTTATCTGGTCTGAGGCAGGAGATGGTCGTTGGATTTGAGGATGCAATCTCACCCCTCAACAATGGTCCAAATGTGAGCGGCCACGACATCCAAGCATACATAGTCATGCAATGAGTGGAAGGTGGGCAGACGGATTTGCTCAATTATTATTATTATTAAACTGAACCCACGCTTTACACTCATTGGGCAAAGTGATAGGTTGCCATCACGGGAGGCACCATAAGAGCTCAGATATTTTATACAATTGTGCAAAAACCAAAGAAACTTCCAATGACCAGCTTCAATTGTATCCAGTTTCTCTGCTTTGCACCAAATTAGACAATATAACTAGCAAACTTAAGAAAAACGTTTCTGATTGGTTAACAAAAGCAGTTCACACAAGTCCAACAAGCCCTCGTGTCACCTGCATTGACCTCTCAAAGGGGGCTGGGCACAGGTAAACGCATGGACAGCCCAAATATATACTAACCTGGCTCACAACGTGTTTGCTCCGCCACCACAGATCTCACACAAACGATATACTTTAAAGATCTAAAACATGGCATGAATGTTTTAAAGGCCTGGTAAACAATACAAAAAAAGCGAATGAAGGTCTATCGCACGCAGACGTTGGCCTTTGTAGACCATTCTGTAAGCGAAGTTCTTCCCTCAAGCTTGAAGACCTCAAAGCATGGCTCCTAATTGCTAGCACTGAATACAGATCCCTGTAGCTTTAGACTCCATTCACACTTGTGTGACTTCAAAAGCGTGTGATTTCCATTGCGACTTTACAGGACTTGATGCGACTTTGGATGAGTGCAACTTTGGCTTTGGCCAATGATAACATGCATGGTGTGACTAGGGTAAGGGTTATGGCTATTGTTAGGCTAGGGTTAGAGTTAGGCAAGTGTTAGTGTTATGGCTAGGGTTATGGTTGGGGTTAGTGTTATGGCCAGGGTTATGGCTTGAGTTAGAGTTATGGCTAGGGTTAGAGCCAAGGTTAGGTTAGGGTTATGGCAGGTGTTAGAGTTATGGCTAGGGTTTGTTTAGGGTTATGGCTAGGGTAGGGTTAGGCCTATGGCTAGGGTTAGAGTTATGGCTAGGGTTAGAGCTAAGGTTAGGGTAGGGTTATGCCTAGGGTTAAGGCAGGTGTTAGGGTTATGCCTAGGATTAGGGTTATGGCTAGGGTAGGGTCAGGGTTATGGCTAGAGTAGGGTTAGGGCTATGGCTAGGGTTAGAGTTTGGGCAAGTGTTAGGGTTATAGCTAGGGTCAGAGTTAGGGCAAGTGTTAGAGTTATGGCTAGGGATAGGGTTAGGACAAGAGTTAGGGTTATCGTTATGGCTAGGGTTAGAGCTAAGGCTAGGTTAGGGTCACAGCTAGATTTAGGGTTATGGCTAGGGTGGGGTTAGGGTTAAGGTTTGGCTAGGGTTATGGTTAGGGTAGAGTTAGGGTTAAGGTTTGGCTAGGGTTATGGTTAGAGTAGAGTTAGGGTTAAGGTTTGGCTAGGGTTATGGTCAGGGTAGAGTTAGGGTTAAGATTTGGCTAGGGTTATGGTTAGAGTAGAGTTAGGGTTAAGGTTTGGCTAGGGTTATGGTTAGGATAGAGTTAGGGTTAAGGTTTGGCTAGGGTTATGGTTAGGGTAGAGTTAGGGTTAAGGTTTGGCTAGGGTTATGGTTAGAGTAGAGTTAGGGTTAAGGTTTGGCTAGGGTTATGGTTAGGGTAGAGTTAGGGTTAAGGTTTGGCTAGGGTTATGGTTAGGGTAGAGTTAGGGTTAAGGTTTGGCTAGGGTTATGGTTAGAGTAGAGTTAGGGTTAAGGTTTGGCTAGGGTTATGGTTAGGGTAGAGTTAGGGTTAAGGTTTGGCTAGGGTTATTGCTAGGGTAGGGTTAGGGTTATGGCTAGAGTTAGGGTTATGGCTAGGGTTGGGATTACGGCTAGGGTTAGAGCTTAGGGTTAGGATTAGAGCTCATTTCTCTTTCAGAAGGGACACCAGGAACAGAGATGGATGGACAATTTGCTCGGGAGGGGCTTCTCTGCAGAAAGGGTGGGCTGGCACAGGGGTCAAAAAGCAGATGTGATGTGATTGTTTGTGCTTTACAAAAATCGCACACAAGTGTATATGTAGATGCATGCATGTATATTATGCAGGTGTGACTTTCATGTGACTTTTGAGGGTTTACATTGAAGTCTATGGCCCTCGGGTCACATGAAAGTCAGACCAAAGTAGTGCAGGAACTACTTTAAAGTCGCTGCAAGTTTAAGTCACACAGATATGAACTGTACTAATTTTAAAACATGGAGTGCGACTTGTGATTCGAATTTGGGGTCCAAAGTTGCATGACAAATCGCACTAGCGTGAATGGGGCCTTGAAGACTCTTTAAGCCGTACTGTTGTTAAAAAAATAAAATCTATATTGAGTATTCACAGACAGGTGCTAAAGGGTGTTTTATGGGCTTCAAGTGAGCTTCTTGAAGCTTCATGAAAGATGTCTACACAATGCTCCATCTACACCCTGTATTGGACTGGTCCTGAGGGGAGCTTATAAATACACACCGGAAGAAAGAAGGTTCTCCATAGAAGCGGAGTCATTCTCGCTGAAACAAGGCATTCCATTGGTCCATTTTGTGGAGACCTTTCTTTTCTCTAATTTTTATGGGCTGCTTAGAACATTCACACCTACCATACACATGTAAAATCACCCACACCGTACAGAAAATCTGATATTTGAACCAATATCACTTGCAGAGCTGACCGTTGTTCTATATTAACCGCCACATTAGGATTAAAAAACAAAAAAAGTTCAAAAGCATCACCTGGTGGTTCTTTTTAACGGGTTCACGTGGACAGGAAGTCAAGAGTGTTGGGATTGACCATTTCACCCACCTCCCCGTTCCCCTCTAAGTTTAAATAAATCTGCTCCTTAAACTTTTTACATTTATCAAAGAACACAACTTTAGGATATAAAAGTTCAAAAGCATCACTTGGTGCTACTTTTTTAAGGGTTAAATGACCAGGAAGTCAAGAGTGTTGGGGTCAACTCTTCCCCTCCCCTAGAATATAAAATATTCAAAAAAAAATTTTTTTTAAATGGTTTGCATGGCCAGGAAATTAAGAATGTCGGGGTCAACTCTTCCCCACTCCTAGAATATTAAATATTCTAAAAACACTTAAAAAAATTGTTTACATGGCCAGGAAGTTAAGTATATTGGGGTCAACTCTTCCCCTCCCTTAGAATATTCAATTTTTGAACCATTAGCCCTTGCGGAGCACACTGTTGTTATATGTTAGCTGCTATTTTGGGCTTAAAAAAAAAAAAAACAATCAAAAACAAGCGTTGAAGTCGGCTCTTCCCTTCCTCAAGAAAATTTGATATTTTAACCTCCATAATTTGCAGAGCAGACTGTTGTTCTATGATAGCTGGCACTTTAAAAAAAAACAAAAAAAAGTTCAAAAACATCACCTAGTGGTACTTTTTTTTATGGGTTATATGGCTAGGAAGTCAACTCTTCCCCTCTCCTAGAAAATTAGAAATTTGAACCAATATAATGTTGGAGAGAAGACTGTTGTTCTGTTAGCCACCACTTTAGGATACAAGAAAAGTTAAAAAACATCACCTGGTGGTACTTTTTTTATGGGTTAAATGGCCAGGAAGTGTTGGAGTCAACTCTTCCCCCTCCCCTAGAAATTTAAATATTTGAACCAATATCCCTTGTAGAGCACCCCATGTTGAGCTTAACCCCCCCCCCCCCCCCACTATCTAATTTTATCTGCTCCTTAAACTTTTTAGTTATCAAAGAATGCCATTTTAGGATACAAAAGTTCAAAAACATCACCTGGTGGTACTTTTTTTTTAATGGCTTACATGGCCAGGAAGTCTACAGTGTTGGAGTCAACCCTTCACCCTCTCCTAGAAAACTAGATATTTGAACCAATATAATGTTGGAGAGAAGGCTGTTGTTCAATGTTAGCCACCACTTTAGGATAAAAAAAAATAAAATAAAATTAAAAACATCACTTTTTTAATGGTTTACATGGCCAGGAAGTCAAGAGCGTTGGAGTCAACTCTTGCCCTCCCCTAGAAATTTAGATATTTGAACCGATATCCCTTGCAGAGCAGACTGTTGTTCTATGATAGTTGGCACGTTAAGATAAAAAAAAAAAAAAAAAGTTCAAAAACATCACCTGGTGGTACTTTTTTATGGGTTAAAGGTCTAAGAAGTCAAGAGTGTTGGGGTCAACTCTTCCCCTCCCCTAGAATAGTAAATATTCTAAAAACCATTTAAAAAATGGTTTACATGGCCAGGAAGTCAAGAGCGTTGGAGTCAAGTCTTCCCCTCCCCTAGAATGTTAAATATTCTAAAAACATTTAAAAAATGCTTTACACGTCCAGGGAGTCAAGAGCGTTGGAGTCAAGTCTTCCCCTCCCCTAGAAATTTAGATACTTGAACCAATATCCCTTGCAGAGCAGACTGTTGTTCTATGATAGTTGGCACGTTAAGATAAAAAAATAAGTTCAAAAACATCACCTGGTGGTATTTTTTATGGGTTAAAAGGGCTAGGAAGTCAAGAGTTGTTGGGGTCAACTCTTCCCCTCTCCTAGAAAACTAGATATTTGAACCAATATAATGTTGGAGATAAGGCTGTTGTTCTACGTTAGCCAACACTTTAGGATAAAAAATATAAATAATGTTCAAAACATCACTTATTTTTAATGGTTTACATGGCCAAGAAGTCAAGAGCGTTGGAGTCAAGTCTTCCTCTCCCCTAGAATAGTAAATATTTCTAAAAACATTTAAAAAATGGTTTACACGGCCCGGAAGTCAGGAGCGTTGGAGTCAAGTCTTCCTTTCCCCTAGAAATTTAGATACTTGAACCAATATCCCTTGCAGAGCAGACTGTTGTTCTATGATAGCTGGCACGTTAAGATAAAAAAAAAAAAAAAGTTCAAAAACATCACCTGGTGGTACTTTTTTATGGGTTATATGGCTAGGAAGTCAAGAGTTGTTGGGGTCAACTCTTCCCCTCTCCTAGAAAATTAGATATTTGAACCAATATAATGTTGGAGAGAAGACTGTTGTTCTGTTAGTCAGCACTTTAGGGTACAAGAAAAGTTCAAAAACATCACCTGGTGGTACTTTTTATGGGATAAATGGCTAGGAAGTCAAGAGTTGTTGGGGTCAACTCTTCCCCTCTCCTAAAAAACTAGATATTTGAACAAATATAATGTTGGAAATAAGGCTGTTCTACGTTAGCCAACACTTTAGGATAAAAAATATAAATAATGTTCAAAACATCACTTTTTTTAATGGTTTACATGGCCAAGAATTCAAGAGTGTTGGGGTCAACTCTTCTCCTCCCCTAGAATAGTAAATATTCTAAAAACATTTAAAAATGGTTTACATGGCCAGGAAGTCAAGAGTTGTTGGGGTCAACTCTTCCCCTCCCCTAGAAAACTAGATATTTGAACCAATATAATGTTGGAGATAAGGATGTTGTTCGATGTTAGCCAACACTTTAGGATAAAAAAAAAAAATAATAATAATAATTCAAAAAATCACCTGGGTGGTACTTTTTTTAATGGTTTACATGGCCAGTAAGTTAAGATTGTTGTAGTCAACTCTTTCCCTCTCCTGGAATATTAGATATTGTAATCCATAGAACTTGCAGAGCAGACTGTTGTTCTATGGTGACATTTAAGGATTAAAAAAAAAAAAAAAAAAAAAAAAGGTCAAAAACATCACCTGGTGGTACTTTTTTTTAATGGGTTTACATGACCACAAAGTCAAGAATGTTGGAGATGACTCTTCTCCGAACCCCCCCCCCCCATATGTCTCAATTTTAAATATCTTTTTTTAGCTGCTCCTTAATTTTTTTTACATTTATCAAAGAAGGTTATAAAAAAAAAAAAAATCACTACAACATTTCATTTATATTTCATTTATATTTGGTGGTTTGGTTGAACAACTCCTGGAGCCGTGTAGCAAGCAAAAAAAATAAATAAATAAAAAAACAGTATTGTAATGGCAGATTCCATTTCTTTTTTCAAGTTTTTTTTTTTTTTTTTTTTGTAAATCAAACGTCACAAAACAAATTTGTCCTAAGGGGAAACTGAGTTCACTCTCTTTTAAACAATTTATTTAAGCTCTGTACAATTAAAAAGGCCCTTTTTGAAGGCAGTTACAAGACAAAAGCAGCATGGAGTCTCGATGCATTACCCTGAGGCCCTGATCTGGTCTCTCCACCTGCACTCTCCAGGAAGTGAAGTCTTGCCAATCTTTCCACTGTTCAAGTTTTTATTGGTTTTAACTAAGCCCCCCCCCCCCCCCACCCCAACCGACTCATTCCATCACACCCCCCCCCCCCCCCAACCTCCTCCTGAGCATTGGAGAGTTTCAATAATTAAAAACCAAGCTTTACAATAGTCTCCTGGGGATATTTGGACATGGTGACGCACAAGGTTAAAATGACAGATTGTTTCAATGTCAAGAGGAAAAATAAATATGTTTATTTAAAAAATATTACCAAAATATTGTATTTGTTTTTACGTATCATTATTAAAAAATAATAGGGTTTTTATTTTTTTTTCTGGCAGAAATGTCAAAACAGATGAAGGGATATGCCAGATAAAAAAAAAAAAAGTACAGTAGTTGTCAGGTGTTTTTTTTAACCTTCAAAAAGGTGGAATGGTTTCATTTTTTTCTTTTTTTTTTTTAAATAAAAATTTAATTTTTTACATTTTCTTACCCTTAAACAAAATAAAATAATAATAATAATAATAATAACTTGGAACCAACAATTTACTGAAGGAGGGAATGGGGCAGTGGCCGTTCTTATCATTAGCATAACAAATTGAAATCAGGTACTTCGTAGACTCTTTTTCAAACAAACTGGAATAAAAAAAAAAAGAAACAGTTTACCCCAGAGGCTGCTGGGATTCCCACTGTGACTTCCAAACAGCAATATGCTTTACCCTAATTTACATTCATTTAGGAATAGGTGTTTAAGTCATATTGCAAATAAATATTAACACTATAAAAAGCTCATTTTGTATAGAAAACAAACATAGAAAAAAAAATAATGATATCCCCTTTTATAGATCCAACATTTTCCTAACTGTACATTTTATAAACAATTGTACAAAAAAAAAGTAGCTTATGTTTTTGAAAAAAAATTTTTTTTTTGAAAATAATGACTTATTTTATTTTTTTTCCTTTTAATATGTTGTTATAAATATATTTTGCAAAATATATGATCATATGGTCAAAAAAAAAAAAAAAAAAAAATTTGCACATAAAAGACATAAATAAGGTCAAGATGATGGTTCATTTTCAAAGGAGTTCAGCAGATAACGAGCAGTCTGCCTTTGTTTTTTTAATTGTTTGTTTTGTTTGTTTTTGTTTTTTAGCGGCATCCACAACCCTCTACCACCATCTCCTGATAGTTTTTAAGGACCACTTTGTCGTACTCGTCCAAGTACAGCATGGAAATGGCGCTCAGTTCTGTCGGTACGCAACAAGCTTTGGGGATGCTCGCGTTAACGGAGTTCACCAGAGTTTGTACAATGGCATGGTTGGTTGAGTTTAAGTGGTCAGCCAATGGAAACGGGCAATCGCCATGGCAATAAAAGGCTTGATATCCAGGGGGTGCCACAATCCAATCGTTCCAGCCAACATCGCTGAAATCCACGTACAGCGTGTGCCTGCGACAATTTTTATTTTTTTTACGGGCTCGCTGCGGTTTGGGGCTTCGTTTTGACCTCCTGGTCAGTGCATGTCCCCTGCCGTCGTGGCTAAAGGAGATTAAAAGCGGCCTTACTTGAGACCAGTCTGAGTTCTCTTGAGGTAATAAAGAACGGCTAATCCGAACGTGCTTCCCCTGAAAATTTCTAGTCTGGTTGAGGTGGACCACCTCCACCGCAAGCCCGTGGTTTATGCCCCTGTCTTGGGTCCATCGCGCAATGGCCGGGCTTACGTCAAAACTTTCCCACCGCGTTACGTTGTGGTGGACGAGCCTGGTGTCCAGTAGCCTAGTGATCAACTGTCCATTCCCCGTAAAAGGTTTCATGACTTCAAATATATTTATCCTATGGAATCCCTCCTCCCACGTAGGTCCGTGGTCTATCTGTTCTCTATACAGTCTGAGCTCAGCTGACGATATCACCTCGTTCTCTGGAATGCTGGTGAGATTGAAGAGAAAACGAATACTTGTGTTTCCTGTCGTGCCTGGAATGCTCTCCAAATGTTCTAACAAAGAAAGAAGAGGAAAAAAAAAAAAAAAAAAAATTAATATTTGACTCAGCGTGGTTTAAAAACAGATGTAGACGAAGCCTTCGCAACAAACCTCCTCTACTATATTCTAACAAAGAATACAACATGACAAGATAAAGAGACCAAGCGTTCCTCAATTTTCTGAGCAGATCTAAAGAGTTCCTCACTCTGAAAAATGCTGCTACTTATGCAAAAGAATACAACATGGCAAGATAAAAAAAAAAAAAAAAAAAAGACCAAAATGTCCCCTCAACTTTTTGAAAAGATCTAAAGAGTTCCTCACTGTCTGTTACATATGCAAAAGTATACAACGTGACAAGATAAAAGGGACTATGGTTCAACTTTTTTTTTTTTTTTCCCCCTAAAGATCTAAAGATGTCACTCTTAAAATTCTGCTACTTACGCAAAAGTATATAATGTGGCGAGATAAAGGGACTAAACGTTCCTCAACTTTTTGCAAAGATCTAAAGAGTTCCACACTCTTAAAATTCTGCTACTTGAGCAAAAGTATACAGTATGAAAAGATAAAAAGGGACTACCATTCAACTTTTTTGAACAGAGCTAAAGATGTCCCCTAAAAACGACGCTACTTAGGCAAAAGAATACAACATGGCAAGATAAGGAGACTATCCTTCCTCAACTTTTTGAGGAGCTCTAAAGATGCCCTTACTCTTAAAAATCCTGCTACTTATGCGAAAGAATACAACATGGCAAGATAAATGGTCTACAGTTCTTCGACTTTATGGACAGTTCAAAAAGAGTTACTCGCTCTTAAAATTCTGATACTTGTGCGAAAGTATACAATATGACAAGATAAAAAAGGGACTGCCGTTCAACTTTTTTGACCAGAGCTAAAAGATGTCCTCAAAAATGCTGCTACTTATGCAAAAAGAATACAACATGGAAAAAAAAAAAAAAAAAAAAAAAAAAAAAAAAAGACCAAAAATGTCCCCTCAACTTTTTGAAAAGATCTAAAGAGTTCCTCACTGTCTGTTACATATGCAAAAGTATACAACGTGACAAGATAAAGGGACTATGGTTCAACTCCCCCCCCCCTTTTATCCCTTAACTTTTTATTACGTTTTCAAATACACAAACAGTATAAAAACACATTGAATAGAAAGATCTGTGAGAATTCCTCAACTTTTTTAACAGATCTATAAGAGGTCACTCTTAAAATTCTGCTACTTATGCAAAAGTATATAATGTGGCGAGATAAAGGGACTAAAACGTTCCTCAACTTTTTGAACAGAGCTAAAAGATGTCCTCAAAAATGCCGCTACTTATGTAAAAGAATACAACATGGAAAGATAAAGAGACTATCCTTCCTCAACTTTTTGAGGAGCTCTAAAGAAGCCCTTACTCTTAAAAATTCTGCTACTTATGCGAAAGAATACAACATGGCAAGATAAATGGCCTACAGTTCCTCGACTTTATGGACAGTTCGAAAAGAGTTACTCCCTCTTAAAATTCTGCTACTTGTGCGAAAGTATACAATATGACAAGATAAAAAGGGGACTACCGTTCAACTTTTTTGAACAGAGCTAAAAGATATCCTCAAAAATGCTGCTACTTATGCAAAAAGAATACAAGATGGAAAGATAAAGGGACTAAACGTTCCTCAACTTTTTGCAAAGATCTAAAGAGTTCCTCACTCTTAAAATTCTGCTACTTATGTGAAAGAATACAACATGGCAAGATAAATGGCCTACAGTTCCTCGACTTTATGGACAGTTTGAAAAGAGTTACTCGCTCTTAAAATTCTGCTACTTGTGCGAAAGTATATAATGTGGCGAGATAAAGGGGACTAAATGTTCCTCAACTTTTTGCAAAGATCTAAAAGAGTTCCTCGCTCTTAAAATTCTGCTACTTGTGCAAAAGCATACAGTATGACAAGATAAAAAAGGGACTACCGTTCAACTTTTTTGAACAGAGCTAAAAGATATCCTCAAAAATGCTGCTACTTATGCAAAAAGAATACAAGATGGAAAGATAAAGAGACTAAACGTTCCTCAACTTTTTGAAAAGATCTAAAGAGTTCCTCACTCTTAAAATTCTGCTACTTGAGCAAAAGTATACAGTATGACAAGATAAAAAGGGACTACCACTCTTCAACTTTTTGAACAGAGCTAAAATATGCCCTCAAAAAATGACGCTACTTAGGCAAAAAGAATACAACATGGCAAGATAAAGAGACTATCCTTCCTCAATTTTTTGAGGAGCTCTAAAGATGCCCTTACTCTTAAAAATTCTGCTACTTATGCAAAAGAATACAACATGGCAAGATAAATGGCCTACAGTTCCTCGACTTTATGGATAGTTCGAAAAGAGTTACTCGCTCTTAAAAATTCTACTTGTGCGAAAGTATATAATGTGGCAAGATAAAGGGACTAAACGTTCCTCAACTTTTTGCAAAGATCTAAAGAGTTCCTCACTCTTAAAATTCTGCTACTTGAGCAAAAGTATACAGTATGACAAGATAAAAAGGGGACTAACGTTCTTCAACTTTTTTGAACAGAGCTAAAGATGTCCTCAAAAATGACGCTACTTATGCAAAAGAATACAACATGGCAAGATAAATGGTCTACAGTTCCTCGACTTTATGGACAGTTCGAAAAGAGTTACTCGCTCTTAAAATTCTGCTACTTGTGCGAAAGTATACAATATGGCAAGATCAAAAAGGGACTACCGCTCTTCAACTTTTTGAACAGAGCTAAATATGTCCTCAAAAATGCCGCTACTTATGCAAAAAGGATACAACATGGAAAGATAAGGAGACTATCCTTCCTCAACTTTTTGAGGAGCTCTAAAGATGCCCTTACTCTTAAAAACCCTGCTACTTATGCGAAAGAATACAACATGGCAAGATAAATGGACTACCATTCCTCAACTTTTTGAAGAGAGCTAAAGATGTCCCCTCTCTTAAAAACGCTGCTACTTATGCAAACCCTGCGAACTCTTAACAAGTTCAACCTTTCAGCCACTTGTGATCCAAAATTTGCAAGCTCCATCTACATAAATCACTTGGCAGGCAAGATCACATACAAAGTTTCTTTCTGAATCTGAAGTGTATTGCTCGGGAGATCCAGCAATTTTTTGAAAGCATAGAGCATGCCTTGTTGATCATATTACAGAAGAGGGGGGGGGAGGGGGGGGGAAGAAAAGCAAAATTCCAGTACTGCAAAGATGCCGTGGATTAATAAGTCAGATTTACCTTGGGAAAAAAACATCCGCAAGGAAACATTTGGATCGGATTACAAGGCTTCATTGAACAAATCTTACAAACACACGGTTGTGGCGTTAAATACACCGAGTGTACTTTAAGTATTAAAGCGAGTGGAAAAAACAGGGAGGTGCGCCGTTTTTTTTTTTTGCCTTTGATGAGACGGGAGCACATAACGCAGTTTATACAAGCTGAAAACGGACCTATGCACCGCGTGAAACATAAAGGGGGGCGAGACGTCTCTTTTTTTTCAAGGCTTTTCAAACCAAGTTCAACGGGACAATCATAGGTTTGTTTAAGCCCAAAAAAAAAAAAATTTAACAAAGTTTAAATAATAAAATAAATAAAATATAATATAATAAATAAAAAATAAAAAACCTCTATAATAACATACTGACTAGGTGCATGCATCACGTGACTCATGGTTGGAAAGCGGACCAATGGCTAACTCCATGTTCCAGAACATGCTTAGGCAATTGCAAACTTCAACTGCCCCACCTGTGATAGAACTACAGGACCAAGCATGTTCTCAGCATTGGACGTGTAGCCCCATACTAAGCTGTTACCACTCCAGAAACCACTTGTAAGACCACAAATTTACAATAAAGCCAGACACCGTCTGCTTAACGCTCCTTGCCCATCAACGGGACAACTTTTTGGAAAAAGACCTTCAAGGTCACCTAGATCTTCAGATTTTTATTTCAGTTTCATCACACACACACACACGACTATAAATGACACTTCTGTTCGCATGATACCACCGTAGGGTAGAAACGAGGTTTAGAAACGTGTTTCTGGGGCTCACGTGTGTGTTCAATATCACTTTAGCAGGTTTTAAAGTCAACTTTACGAAGCCCCTAGCTACTGAGGAACTTCAACTCAAGCTGGAAGACCATGGCTGCTGCTTCTAGTCCTTCCAAGGTTGGAGTTCAACAAGATGCATACGACCAATTAACCAGAAGAACTTAGGTCTACACATTTACATATCTGCAGGCTGAAGTTCAACAAGATACATGGCAACCAACTAAAAAGAACTTGGGTCTACACCTCAATATATCTTCGGACTGGAATTCAACAAGATGCGTGGCAAGCAACTAAAAAAAAGGAACTTGGGTCTACACCTCGATATATCTTTAGACTGGAAGTCAACAAGATGCATGCCAACCAACTAAAAAGAACTTGGGTCTACACCTCGATATATATGTTCAGACTGGAAGTCAACAAGATACATGGCAACCAACTGAAAAGGGACTTGGGTCTACACCTCGATATATATGTTCAGACTGGAAGTCAACAAGATGCGTGGCAACCAACTAAAAAAGGACTTGGGTCTACACCTCGATATATATGTTCAGACTGGAAGTCAACAAGATACATGGCAACCAACTAAAAAGAACTTGGGTCTACACCTCGATATATATGTTCAGACTGGAAGTCAACAAGATGCGTGGCAACCAACTAAAAAGAACTTGGGTCTACACCTCGATATATATGTTCAGACTGGAAGTCAACAAGATGCGTGGCAACCAACTAAAAAGAACTTGGGTCTACACCTCGATATATATGTTCAGACTGGAAGTCAACAAGATGCGTGGCAACCAACTAAAAAGAACTTGGGTCTACACCTCGATATATATCTTCAGACTGGAATTCAACAAGATACAGATGTTCAATTAACCAGAAGAATTTGGGGTCTACATCTTGATATATCATCTTCAGACTGGAAGAATGGCGTCAACCTGCCCACTGCAGGTGGTCCAATCCATGAAGGATATTTTCTCGCACTGAGAAGCTTTTACATGGTTAACATTGGGCTGCTGCAAACTTTGCAAGATAGGAGTGGACTCCCGCATTACTAAACAGCCGATAATTCAACATATACAGTGATAAGAAGGGAACGAGCAGCTGGGCGAGTCTATGAGGGATCGCAGGCTCGCATACCTATATCCAGGTCAGGAATTAAGCAGTTGCTACATGCCTAATGTACAGGGGGGGGGGGGAGAACGGACATTAACACGACTCTGCAAAGTACATGATGGAAATTAAGGGGGATGGTCAGTTAGTTGTTGAACGGTTCTGCACAAACACAAGACAATGGAAGGTGTTACCGGCCATTACATGAGAATAGGTAAGAGCTCCAAGGATATTATTCCTCAACAGACAGACTGAAGACAAGGGACAAGGCACAAAGACTTTTATACCCTAGGTGTATACAGGAGGTACCTGGGGGGGGTTATTACTTTCCAACATAATGATGCTAAATGATTAAAGGGTTCTCTGGGGTGGCAAAGAGATCTCACAACGTAGACAAGGAGTGCCTAAAGAGATCTCACAACGTAGACAAGGAGTGCCTAAAGAGATCTCACAACGTAGACAAGGAGTGCCTTATTACAGAGCTTTGGGTTTATAAAGTCATAAGATAAAAGTCCACCACAATGAATCTTCTCCAACCCCGATCCAGAGGAGACCCCCGGTAGGGCTGAAATCACCATTCACAACACAAACAGGGGGCCGCGGCATTCCAGACAAGTTCTAAAAAGTTTTTTTTTTTTTTTTCAGAAGCCGAACCCACGCCTGACCCTCCTTCCCACCCCTCCGCAGGCACAACACAAGGTTCTTGGAGCACTTACCTTCATGGTGGAAGCTCCTCACTGTGTTGGCACGGCTGGTGGGTCTCTCTGGGTACTCCAAGCTGATCTCCTGCAATTCGTCCTCCTCCTCGGCCGACTGGAGCCGGTACAAGTCCCGCATGTAGTCGGGCACCACCACCTCCTTGCTGGGCTGCGGCCGCTTGCGGAGGCCGAACATCTGCAGCAGCGTCGCCTCGAAGTCCCGCAAGAGCTCATGGCTCTGGGCAGACCTCCTTCCGCCCGCTTGGCCCTGAATCTCGGCCACTTTCTTCTTCCCGGTCTCAGGAATCAGACTGGCATGGCTAGTGCCTCCTAGCAGGACTTGGCATAATAATATGACCATCAGCATTCGGTTACCACGAATCATGGTGTCTCTGGGATGCAGAACACAATACATGCAAATAAGTAGGAGGCTCATGGGGGGGGGTTAAAAAATAAGAGCTAAAGTCAAAGAGGCTACAGACGGAACAACAGGACAAGAGCGGCCCCAATCTACTCTGCGTGCCCAGGGGGGGTGGGGGGGGGGGGTGAGGAGGAGGGGGGGGGGGACTATCATGGTCTAACTTGTTTACTGGCAAATAACTCATTATCAGATAGCCACGATCCCGACTAATCTGTGTGCTGTCTCTGGGCTATCTGCACAATTATCTCTGCCTGCAGAATAAACAGCCGGGACCAGCTCAACGCCGTCACCGCTTCCATAGGGAGCGCAGTGCCACCGCTTCCAGGGTGTCCATGGCAAGCTCAGCATGGTCACCACATAGAGGGCACCCATGGCAAGCTCAGTGCCGTCACTGCTTCCAGGGCACCCGTGGCAAGCTCAGTGCAGTCACTGCTTCCAGGGCAACCATGGCAAGCTCAGCATGGTCACCATTTTCAGGTTGCCCATGGTGCTTTCACGGGGCGCCCATTGCAAGCTCAGCTCTGTCACCGCTTCCAGGGCATTAATAATGCGTTCACAGGGCTCCCATGGCGAGCTCAGTGCCATCATCGCTTCTAGGGTGCCCGTGGTGAGTTCAGTGCCATCACCGTGTCCAGGGTGCCCATGGCGAGTCCATCGCTGCCACCACATCCAGGGTGCCCATGGTGAGCTCAGCGCCATCACCGCGTCCAGGTGGTTGCACCCAAAAAAAAAAAAAGAAAATCTACCGGGCACCATCCCTACGCGGGTCCATCAGATCCTCCCCGGGGTCCGCTGCCCTCTGTCGCCCATCGGATCCCCCGGGGTCAGCTGCCCTCTGTCGCCCATCGGATCCCCCGGGGTCCGCTGCCCTCTGTCGCCCATCGGATCCCCCGGGGTCCGCTGCCCTCTGTCGCCCATCGGATCCCCCGGGGTCCGCTGCCCTCTGTCGCCCATCGGAGCCCCCGGGGTCAGCTGCCCTCTGTCGCCCATCGGATCCCTGTAGAGGGGTCCTCGCCCTAGATGTGGGGGTCCCTCCTGCATGGATATAGGGGGTCCTGACCCTAGATGTGGGGGTCCCTCCTGCATGGATATAGGGGGTCCTGACCCTAGATGTGGGGGTCTCTCCTGCATGGATATAGGGGGGTCCTGACCCTAGATGTGGGGGTCCCTCCTGCATGGATATAGGGGGTCCTGACCCTAGATGTGGGGGTCTCTCCTGCATGGATATAGGGGGGTCCTGACCCTAGATGTGGGGGTCCCTCCTGCATGGATATAGGGGGTCCTGACCCTAGATGTGGGGGTCCCTCCTGCATGGATATAGGGGGTCCTGACCCTAGATGTGGGGGTCCCTCTTCCATGGATATAGGGGGGTCCTGACCCTAGATGTGGGGGTCTCTCCTCCATGGACACAGGGGGAAGGGGGATAATAAAGAGAAAGGTCTACTCACTGACAGAGAACAAGGCATAGAACTACAGTCCATGGTTCTCGGCAGGCAATGAGGGACAGGCGGGTGGAAAGGCTCGGGGGGGTCCTCAGGCTCTCCGCACATCGGACGGGATGGAGGGGAATGACTACACTGACCGATCTCACTCCCAGCGCCCGCTTTTCTTCCAGCCCACCGAGCCGTCACGTGGGGAGTCCGGGGAGTCTGCCAATCACCGCCCGGCCCGCTATATAAGACCGACGACGCCCCCTTCTGCCGGCTCAGAGCAACGCCGCTTCACCCGAGAGGGAGGAGATCGGGGGG
The DNA here is from genome assembly GCF_037356315.1 of Lithobates pipiens. Classification (NCBI taxonomy): domain Eukaryota; kingdom Metazoa; phylum Chordata; class Amphibia; order Anura; family Ranidae; genus Lithobates; species Lithobates pipiens. The sequence goes on from NW_027507825.1 coordinate 2,327,429, forward strand.
TGTGTGCGGGGATCGGGGGAGAGGAGATCGGGGGTGTGTGCGGGGATCGGGGGAGAGGAGATCGAGGGGTGTGTGCGGGGATCGGGGGGGGTGTGTGCGGGGATCGGGGTGTGTGTGCGGGGATCGGGGGAGAGGAGATCGGGGGGTGTGTGCGGGGATCGGGGGAGAGGAGATCGGGGGTGTGTGCGGGGATCGGGGGAGAGGAGATCGAGGGGTGTGTGCGGGGATCGGGGGGGGTGTGTGCGGGGATCGGGGTGTGTGTGCGGGGATCGGGGGAGAGGAGATCGGGGGGTGTGTGCGGGGATCGGGGGAGAGGAGATCGGGGGGTGTGTGCGGGGATCGGGGGAGAGGAGATCGGGGGGTGTGTGCGGGGATCGGAGTGTGTGTGCGGGGATCGGAGGAGAGGAGATCGGGGGGTGTGTGCGGGGATCGGGGGAGAGGAGATGGGGGGGGTGTGTGCGGGGATCGGGGGAGAGGAGATCGGGGGGTACGGGAGATCGGGGGAGAGGAGATGGGGGGGGGGTGATCGGGGATGGATGGATGGATATCCGCTATAGAATACCTGACTCTGCCCGGGAGAAAGATACAAACTGATACAATGTATACTCAGCATCTTTATATATATAAATATAATACAATGTATATTATCATCTGTCCACAATACACAGCCTGCCTAATATATAGTCCGTTTATAGTACATAACCTGCCCACGGTACATAACCTGCCCACGGTACATAACCTGCCCACGGTACATAACCTGTCCACGGTACATAACCTGTCCACGGTACATGGCCTGCCCACGGTACATAACCTGCCCACGGTACATAACCTGTCCACGGTACATAACCTGCCCACGGTACATAACCTGCCCACGGTACATAACCTGCCCACGGTACATGGCCTGCCCACGGTACATAACCTGTCCACGGTACATGGCCTGCCCACGGTACATAACCTGTCCACGGTACATGGCCTGCCCACGGTACATAACCTGCCCACGGTACATAACCTGTCCACGGTACATAACCTGCCCACGGTACATAACCTGCCCACGGTACATAACCTGTCCACGGTACATAACCTGTCCACGGTACATAACCTGTCCACGGTACATAACCTGCCCACGGTACATGGCCTGCCCACGGTACATAACCTGTCCACGGTACATAACCTGCCCACGGTACATGGCCTGCCCACGGTACATAACCTGTCCACGGTACATAACCTGCCCACGGTACATGGCCTGCCCACGGTACATAACCTGCCCACGGTACATAACCTGTCCACGGTACATAACCTGCCCACGGTACATAGCCTGCCCACGGTACATAACCTGTCCACGGTACATAACCTGCCCACGGTACATGGCCTGCCCACGGTACATAACCTGCCCACGGTACATAACCTGCCCACTGTACATAGCCTGCCCACGGTACATAACATGTCCACAGTACATAGCCTGTCCACGGTACATAACCTGTCCACGGTACATAACCTGCCCACGGTACATAACCTGTCCACGGTACATAGTCTGCCCACGGTACATAGCCTGCCCACGGTACATAACCTGTCCACGGTACATAACCTGTCCACGGTACATAACCTGCCCACGGTACATAACCTGTCCACGGTACATAGTCTGCCCACGGTACATAGCCTGCCCACGGTACATAGCCTGTCCACAGTACATAGTGTGTCCACGGTATATAGCCTGCCATAGTTCATAGCCTGCCCACCGTACATTGCCTGTCATAATACATAGTCCATTTATAGTGCATAGTCTGCCCACAATACATAACCTGTCCACAGTACATAGCCTGCCCACTGTACATAGCCTGCCCACGGTTCATAGCCTGCCCACTGTACATAAACTGCCCACGGTACATAGCCTGCCCACGGTACATAGCCTGCCCACGGTACATAACCTGCCCACGGTACATAGCCTGCCCACGGTACATAACCTGCCCACGGTACATAGCCTGCCCACGGTACATAGCCTGCCCACGGTACATAACATGTCCATGGTACATAACCTGCCCACGGTACATAGCCTGTCCACGGTACATAACCTGTCCACGGTACATAGCCTGTCCACGGTACATAGCCTGTCCACGGTACATAACCTGCCCACGGTACATAACCTGCCCACGATACATAGCCTGCCCACGGTACATAGCCTGCCCACGGTACATAGTCTGCCCACGGTACATAGCCTGCCCACGGTACATAGCCTGCCCACAGTACATAGCCTGTCCACAGTACATAGTGTGTCCACGGTATATAGCCTGCCATAGTTCATAGCCTGCCCACCGTACATTGCCTGTCATAATACATAGTCCATTTATAGTGCATAGTCTGCCCACAAAACATAACCTGTCCACAGTACATAGCCTGCCCACTGTACATAGCCTGCCCACGGTTCATAGCCTGCCCACTGTACATAAACTGCCCACGGTACATAGCCTGCCCACGGTACATAGCCTGCCCACGGTACATAACCTGCCCACGGTACATAGCCTGCCCACGGTACATAACCTGCCCACGGTACATAGCCTGCCCACGGTACATAGCCTGCCCACGGTACATAACATGTCCACGGTACATAACCTGCCCACGGTACATAGCCTGTCCACGGTACATAACCTGTCCACGGTACATAGCCTGTCCACGGTACATAGCCTGTCCACGGTACATAGCCTGTCCACGGTACATAACCTGCCCACGGTACATAACCTGCCCACGGTACATAGCCTACCCACGGTACATAGTCTGCCCACGGTACATAGTCTGCCCACGGTACATAGCCTGCCCACGGTACATAGCCTGCCCACGGTACATAGCCTGTCCACAGTACATAGTGTGTCCACGGTATATAGCCTGCCATAGTTCATAGCCTGCCCACCGTACATTGCCTGTCATAATACATAGTCCATTTATAGTGCATAGTCTGCCCACAATACATAACCTGTCCACAGTACATAGCCTGCCCACTGTACATAGCCTGCCCACGGTTCATAGCCTGCCCACTGTACATAAACTGCCCACGGTACATAGCCTGCCCACGGTACATAGCCTGCCCACGGTACATAACCTGCCCACGGTACATAGCCTGCCTACGGTACATAACCTGCCCACGGTACATAGCCTGCCCACGGTACATAACATGTCCACGGTACATAACCTGCCCACGGTACATAGCCTGTCCACGGTACATAACCTGTCCACGGTACATAGCCTGTCCACGGTACATAGCCTGTCCACGGTACATAACCTGCCCACGGTACATAACCTGCCCACGGTACATAACCTGCCCACGGTACATAGCCTGCCCACGGTACATAGTCTGCCCACGGTACATAGTCTGCCCACGGTACATAGCCTGCCCACGGTACATAGCCTGCCCACGGTACATAGCCTGTCCACAGTACATAGTGTGTCCACGGTATATAGCCTGCCATAGTTCATAGCCTGCCCACCGTACATTGCCTGTCATAATACATAGTCCATTTATAGTGCATAGTCTGCCCACAATACATAACCTGTCCACAGTACATAGCCTGCCCACTGTACATAGCCTGCCCACTGTACATAGCCTGCCCACGGTTCATAGCCTGCCCACTGTACATAAACTGCCCACGGTACATAGCCTGCCCATGGTACATAGCCTGCCCACTGTACATAACCTGCCCACTGTACATAACCTGCCCACTGTACATAACCTGCCCACGGTACATAGCCTGCCCACGGTACATAACCTGCCCACGGTACATAGCCTGCCCACGGTACATAGCCTGCCCACGGTACATAACCTGCCCACGGTACATAACCTGCCCACCTTACATAGCCTGCCCACGGTACATAACCTGCCCACGGTACATAACCTGCCCACGGTACATAGCCTGTCCACGGTACATAGCCTGTCCACGGTACATAACCTGTCCACGGTACATAGCCTGTCCATGGTACATAACCTGTCCACGGTACATAGCCTGCCCACTGTACATAACCTGCCCACCGTACATAGCCTGCCCACTGTACATAACCTGCCCACTGTACATAACCTGCCCACTGTACATAACCTGCCCACCGTACATAGCCTGCCCACCGTACATAGCCTGTCCACGGTACATAACCTGCCCACGGTACATAACCTGCCCACGGTACATAACCTGCCCACGGTACATAGCCTGCCCACGGTACATAGTCTGCCCACGGTACATAGTCTGCCCACGGTACATAGCCTGCCCACGGTACATAGCCTGCCCACGGTACATAGCCTGTCCACAGTACATAGTGTGTCCACGGTATATAGCCTGCCATAGTTCATAGCCTGCCCACCGTACATTGCCTGTCATAATACATAGTCCATTTATAGTGCATAGTCTGCCCACAATACATAACCTGTCCACAGTACATAGCCTGCCCACTGTACATAGCCTGCCCACTGTACATAGCCTGCCCACGGTTCATAGCCTGCCCACTGTACATAAACTGCCCACGGTACATAGCCTGCCCATGGTACATAGCCTGCCCACTGTACATAACCTGCCCACTGTACATAACCTGCCCACTGTACATAACCTGCCCACGGTACATAGCCTGCCCACGGTACATAACCTGCCCACGGTACATAGCCTGCCCACGGTACATAGCCTGCCCACGGTACATAACCTGCCCACGGTACATAACCTGCCCACCTTACATAGCCTGCCCACGGTACATAACCTGCCCACGGTACATAACCTGCCCACGGTACATAGCCTGTCCACGGTACATAGCCTGTCCACGGTACATAACCTGTCCACGGTACATAGCCTGTCCATGGTACATAACCTGTCCACGGTACATAGCCTGCCCACTGTACATAACCTGCCCACCGTACATAGCCTGCCCACTGTACATAACCTGCCCACTGTACATAACCTGCCCACTGTACATAACCTGCCCACCGTACATAGCCTGCCCACCGTACATAGCCTGCCCACCGTACATAGCCTGCCCACGGTACATAGGATCAGATTTACTATCCAGCAATGGAGACACTTGTCGATATGTAAATAAGATTCCCTCCCCTCGGCTCATTATGACAATCGGAACGATTCATCAGCTGCATTAGCTCTATAGGAATGCTAAACTGGCCTTTCATGCGCTGTTATTGGTTGTGCTGCGGATTGAAAGGCCACTTTTGCACACCTTAAGTACTAATGCAGCTCGATGAGTGATGTGTAAAGCTGTATGCGATGGCGCCCTCTGTACGGCAAGGAAGCCCATGGATGATCTTCTAGAAATGCTCATCACCTGACTGCTCTGCTGACTCTCTGGCTTCTATGTGCGCAGGACGGGTCATCCTTTTTTGCAAAAAGTCCCACGCATCGCGCCGGGCGGAGGAAATATCCAAGAGCCAGTGCACGTTCCGCTCTGTGCGTGCTGGGAACGCACACAAAAATCGCACACGTTCCCAACGCCCTTTAGCAGCCTTGTGGGCGGGGCCATTACCGTCCCTCCCATGCATTTGCTGATGCGCACACCTTCGTGCGCAACAAAAAAAGGCACCACGCGTTTCAGTGCGATTTTTAAAAAGGGTCGGAGGCATTTCTTGTCCGCATTTCTTGTCACCTGGGACCGCCCAAAGGCACCGCCCACTGAAAGGAGTAAGCGGTCGTACACGCGACGAGCTGTGTGCGGGGACGCGCCACCTGAGCAGAGACACGCGTGGGTTATGGTAACCTGAAAAATCGCTGGTTGTCACCCGCAATTCTGTCTGCAGAATCTTTTCTTTTTTACACCAAGCAATTATTTTTTAAATGCGAAAGTCATCCCGCAGCTGCGACTCCATCATTACGAGTCCAGTGATCATCCGAAGAAATGCCCCCTATGGGGCGGCTTATGCATCGCAGGCACCCGTGATGAGAGGGATTCGGGTCTGACGTGATCATTGTTTACAGATTGGGGCCCCTGATTAGCGGCTCTGAACGGAATACAATAAACAAGGAGCGAGATGTGATCACCCCATTAAAATCCCCCTTAGATCAGAGTCCCCATTGAGGCCCCCCTTACATGATAGTCCCCCTTTGAGGTCCCCCTTACATCAGAGTCCCTGTTAGAATCCCCCTTACATCAGAGTGCCCATTAAAGTCCCCCTTTACATCAGAGTTCCCATTGAGGCCCCCCTTACATCAGAGTCCCCATTGAGGTCCCCTCTAAATCAGACTCCCCATTAAAGTCCCCCTTTCATCAGAGTCCCCATTGAGGCCCCCTTACATCAGTGTCCCCATTGAGGTCCCCTCTAAATCAGAATCCGCATTAAAGTCCCCCTTTCATCAGAGTCCCCATTGAGGTCCCCCTTACATCAAAGTCCCCATTAAAGTCCACCTTAGATCAGAGGCCTCATTGAGGTCTTCCTTACATTAGAGCCCCATTAAAGTCCCCCTTACATCAGAGTTCCAATTAAAGCCCCCTTAATTCAGAATCCCCATCAAAGTCCCCCTTACATGATCGTTCCCCTTACATCAGAGTCACCATCAAAGTCCCCCTTTACATCAGAGTCCCCATTGAGGTCCCCCTTACATCAGAGTCCCCATTAAAGTCCCCCTTACATCAGAGTCCCCATTAAAGTCCTCCTTACATCAGAATTCCCATTGAGGCCCCCTTACATCAGAGTCCCCATTGAGGTCCCCCTTACATCAGAGTCCCCATTAAAGTCCCCCTTACATCAGAGTCCCCATTAAAGTCCTCCTTACATCAGAGTCCCCATTGAGGTCCCCTCTAAATCAGACTCCCCATTAAAGTCCCCCTTTCATCAGAGTCCCCATTGAGGCCCCCTTACATCAGAGTCCCCATTAAAGTCCACCTTAGATCAGAGTCCGCATTAAAGTCCCCCTTACATCAGAGTCCCCATTAAAGCCCCTTAGTTCAGAGTCCCCATTAAAGTCCCCCTTACAAAATAGTCCCCCTTTACATCATAGTCCCCACTGAGGCCCCCCTTACATCAGAGTCCCCATCAAAGTCCCCATTACATCAGAGTCCCCATTGAGGTCCCTATTACAACAGAGTCCCCATTAAAGTCCCCCTTACATAAGAGTCCCCATTAAAGTCCCCCTTACATCAGAGTCAACAATAAGGTCCCCCTTACATTAGAGTCCCCATTGAGGTTCCTCTTACATTAAAGTCCCCCTTACATCAGAGTCCCCAATTAAAGCCCCCCTTACTTTATAATCCCCACTAAAGTCCCCCTTACATCAGAGTCCCCTCTTAAATCAGAATCCCTTTATATGAGAGTCTCCGTCAGAGTCCCATTTACAAGAAAGTCCCTCCTTACATAAGAGTCCCCATACCAGTCTCCCCTTAAATGAGGGTCCCCATCAGAGCCCCCCTTGCATTAAAGTCCCCATCAAAGTTTGCCTTTCAGTGTCCCATCTTACATCAGAGCCCTCCTTACATGAGAGTCCCCATCAGAGTCCCCTTTACCGCAGGGTCCCCTTTTATTTGAGAATTCCCCCAGTTGCCTTTTATGTAAGACCCCCCCTTCAGAGCCCCCCCCCCTTATTTACGAATCCACAGTAAAGTCCCCTCTTACAGCTAGGGGGGGGGATAAAACTTTGGGGCGGGCCGGATACAGTTTGTCTATGAGGCCAGTTCACACCCGTGCACAGACCGCACTCCAAGGCCCCATCCCTGGTTGTGCTGGATGGGGAAGGCGACACCAGGAAGTGAGCTTTTATATGTCACTTCGGGGTCATTAGCAGGGAGAGGGACACCAGTGAACAGACATTCGCTGAAATTCCTCCCCTCTACCTGCTACGTCGGTCACAGGTCAGCCAATGGGCACACAGAGACCAGGAAATGTGGCAATAGAACGGGCAGAGGGAGACGACACATGCAGGGGTTGTGTTTAAACCCCCCAGACCCCCCCACATAAAAATATACACTAAAACCTAATGCACCGGGATGTCAACGTCTGAATCCAAGATGTGCTGGTAGGGAGCCTATCCTGCCAACCACAGCTTATCAAAATGTGGGCAGAGTCATTACTTGAGCTCAACTGGTCTGCATTCAGCAGCTCATCATAAAGACGGGTCCCCCTCCCTAGCTGAGGAATCCAGTGTGATAGGTTAAAGAGGGCACCAAATTAATAATCCTTAGGGTTCCAAAGTCTTTATTGTACACAAAAAAAGGGCAAAGAACAACCAACGCGTTTCGGGGGGGCCCCACAGTCCCCCTTCATCTGGGCTGTTTGAAATGGTAGGAGGTTAAATAAACCCCAAGGAACTCCTGTAGGACAGAAGATGTTATAGACAACAGCCAGCGCTGGGCTTCGCGGTAGACATGGCAAGCTCGATACCCTGCCCCTCATGAAGGGGGCGATTGTGTAGCGATTGGGTAGCCGCTGAAACGCATTGGTGGCTTTTGCCCTGCTTGTTGGAAACAGCTGCACGTAAAGGCTTTGGACCCCTAAGGATTTTTCCGATGGCGCTCTCTCTTTGACCTATTACACTTGGCCAACGTCTGACTGACATCTTGACTGCCTGGTAATTACAAGGCTGGGAAAGGCGTGTCTGTGGGGGGAGGGGGATGTGCACAGCAAGTGTGCGTGTTCACAGAGCAAGCATTCTGCTGAATGACAGTAAAGCTGGCCATACACACACGCCAACCCGGAGGTGGAAAAGCCCACGTGTGTCAATGGGTGTCTGAGGTTGTGCCCAACGCAGGCTCTCAGAGCCGTGACTGAGCTGTCAAAAGCAGCTCCTGGTCTCTAGTAATGATCGGGAGGTGGCAGGATCGGCTGCTAATCATGTGACCGCTATGACTACCAATCACGATGTAAAGAATAAATGAATGAGAGCCGCACTCCAACTTCCACTCCTCCAAGTATTTTTATTCGATTTATAAGCAGTAGAGCTGCAATCATGAAGTCTTCTCCCCAAAAAAATACCGCCTTCTTAATGCGTTTCACCACAAATGGCTTGGTCACCACGAATAGCACGGCCTCCATGAATGGCTCGGTCACCACGAATGGCTTGGTCCTCACGAATAGCTTGGTCTCCACAAATGGCTTGGTCACCACAAATAGCTCTGTCACTACCAATGGCTTGGTCACCACCAATGCCTTGGTCACCACGAATAGCTTGGTCTCCACAAATGGCTTGGTGACCACAAATAGCTCTGTCACTACCAATGGTTTGGTCACCACCAATGGCTTGGTCACCACAAATGCCTTGGTCACCACCAATGGCTTGGTCACCATGAATAGCTCTGTCTCCATGAATGGCTTGGTCACCACGAATAGCTCTGTCACTACCAATGGCTTGGTCACCACCAATGCCTTGGTCACCACCAATGGCTTGGTCACCACGAATAGCTTGGTCTCCACAAATGGCTTGGTCACCACAAATAGCTCTGTCACTACCAATGGCTTGGTCACCACCAATGGCTTGGTCACCACCAATGGCTTGGTCACCATGAATAGCTCTGTCTCCATGAATGGCTTGGTCACCACGAATGGTTCGGTCTCCATTAATGGCTTGGAAAGCACGAATAGCTGGTCACCATAAATGGCTCCATCTCCACGAATGGCTTGGTCATCATGAATGGTTTGGTCACTGCTAATGGCTTGGTCACTACAAATGGCTTGGTCACCAGGAATAGCTTGGTCTCCAAATATTTTTATTAGATTATTAGTAGTAGAGCTACAATCATAACGTCTCCTCTCAAAAAAATACCACCTTCTTAATGCGTTTCACCACAAATATGAATGGCTTGGTCACTACGAATAGCTCGGATGGCTCAGTCCCCACGAATAGCTTGGTCACCCTGAATGGCTTGGTCGCCGTGAATGGCTTGGTCCCTGCAAATAGCTAGGTCACCATGAATGGCTCGGTCACCGCAAATGGCTTGGTCACCACGAATGGCTTGGTCACCGTGAATGGCTCGGTCACCGCAAATGGCTTGGTCACCACGAATGGCTTGGTCACCGTGAACAGCTTGCTCACTGCAAACCGCTCAGTCACCACGAATGGCTTGGTCACCGCGAACGGCTTGGTCACCGCGAACGGCTTGGTCACCGCGAACGGCTTGGTTACCGTGATTGGCTTGGTCACCATGAATGGCTTATAGTGAAACGCATAAAGAAGGTGGTGCTTTTTATAATCAAATAAAAATACTTGGAAGAGTGGAAGTTGTAGTGCCGCTCCCATTCATCTATTCCGCACAATGGCGAGAGAGGACGGGCTTCTATGAGCCGGCTCCCTGTTTGTCCGCGGAGAGTTGAGCAGGTCTCGAGTAGGGCTGCAGGTTTGGGATGCTTCAGTCAATCGGGTGGTCACGCGATTGAACAGACCTTGCCTGGTTAAAGGGATGCTGGGGCTGGGAGGGGTTAAAAAAAAAGGTCTAGAAAATGGGAAAACCGTGTCGATGGGTTCAACCAGGACGATTTCCATCCCATCGACTTGCAAGTTGACTGTCACCACCACTTTATGCATTCAATGGCTTTACGATGTGACAAAAAAAATAAAAAAATTGAATGGAACGTCTGACAGATGTATGGGCATCTCCAGGCGATCGGATCTTCGTCTTCGGGCCTTATCTATGCAATGTACGGGCCAACCAAGCTTTGATGTGGGGTATGAGCAGTACAAGGAGCGCCCATTAGGACCGTCTCTGGGGGTCAGAAAACACCCATTCCCCCCCCCCCATCCTGCACATTGACCTGTCACATTAGACTCACATTAGTCTCCACACCTCATTTGTCACCTCCACGCAATGCCTGTCACCTTCGCTCTAACTAGAGGCCGGCTCCTGCCCCGATGGGTTCCCGCACCTCCGCGGGGTCACACCAACACACCAACTGGGGCATGGCAGGAATAGTGTGAGAAGCAAAGCACCGGGGGGTGGGGGCTTATTCACACCAGCGGCGTGCCCCAACTCAAGAAGAAGGTAACCAGTGGTCTCATTTCACACCGACGCGCTGCATTGGTGCACATTGAAAATAAAATATTCAATAAATTTAAAAAAGTTGAAAAGAAAAATAAATAAATAATAAAAATAAATAAATAAATATAATAAAATAAATAAATTAGGCAATGAAAAAAAAAATACTAAATAAATAGTAAAAAAACAAATTGTAAAAAAATAAATAAATGGAATTAAAAAAAAATATGAAAAAATAAATAACAATTTTAACATAAAAAAAAATAATACAAAATAATAAATCGAATAATAACCTGCCACATTATGCTCTATACCTCATTTGTCACCTCCGTTCTAACTAGAGACCGGCTATTACCCCGATGGGTTCCCGCACCTCTGTAGGGTCACACCGACACATGAAAATTGTGAGGAGCAAAGCATCGGGGGCTTGTTCACACTGGTACATTATGGCACAAACCTCTTGGGGGGGGGGGGGGGGGATGAAAAAAAGAAAACTTTAGCAGAGTTGAATTCCATTTTCAAATGAGAACTTTGGCCAAACAGCTAAAAAACACAGAAACACATATTTGGGAACTGTTACCTGCCAAGGAAGATTGTAATTCTGTTCAGCTAGCTTTGTAAATTAGACCCCCTGCCAGACAACATAGCCACATCCTAACCTTTAGGTCTCATGCACACTGGACGTTTTTACAGCGGCTGTTTTTTTGGCTGTTTTTTTCTGCAGCCAGTGAACTCCCCAGCATGTCATGCTATGTGTCCATGCACACATAGGCTGCTATCAGCAGTTTTTTTGCAGGGGCATTTTCTGGCTGTAAAAAAAAAAAAAAAAACCCGGGAACTAGTGGCTAGTGGGTTTTGAGAGGAGTTTTTTCAGCTGTAAAAACACTCTAACTCTGCTAAAAGCTTAAAAATGCAAAAACAAAACAAAACAACACAATATTCTGCGTTTATCCGCGTTTTTGAGCCGTAATCTTTTGTAGCAGTATAGTTTTGTTAAAAAAGCTAAAAAAAACTCTACATCTAAAAAACACTAAAAAATGCTACTGCAAAAGGGGCTCTCATAGGGCTTGGAGGTACTGTGGGCCACTGTTGGAGGATGGGGCTTTGCAGCAGGTTGGGGGTACTGTTGGAATGCTGGGTGGCACTGTGGGAGGTTAGGGTCTCTCCGAGGCCCTGGGAGTACTGTGGGCCACTTGGCCTCCCACAGTGCCCCCAACCTGCTGCAATGCCCCAACCTCCCACAGTGGTCCACAGTACCCCTGGGCCCTCTGAGAGCCCCTATCCTTCCACAGTGCCACCCAGCCTCCCGCAGTGTCCCCACCTGCTGGGCCTGGGTTGTTCACCTACTGTGAACCGCTATGGGAGGTTGGGGCCTTGCAGCAGGTTGAGTGCACTGTGGGAGGCTGGGTGGCGCTGTGGAAGGTTAGGGGCTCTCAGAGGGCCTAGAGGTACTGTGGACCACTATGGGAGGTTGGGGCATTGCAGCAGGTTGGGGGCACAGTGGGAGGCTGGGTGGCACTATGGGAGGTTAGGGGCTCTCAGAGGGCCTGGGGGTACTGTGGACCACTGCGTGAGGTTTAGGCTTTGCAGCAGGTGGGGGCACTGTGGGAAGGCTGGGTGGCACTGAGGGAGGTTAGGGGCTCTCAGAGGGCCTGGGAGGTACTGTGGGTCAGTGTTGGAGATTGGGGGCAATGTGGGAGATTAGGGGCTCTCAGAGGGACTAGAATACTGTGGGCCACTGTGGAAAGTTGGCGCTTTGCAGAAGGTTGGGGGCACTGTGGGAGGTTAGGGGCTCTCAGAGGGCCTGGGGGTACTGTGGACCACTTGGGTGGTTGGAGCTTTGCAGCAGGTTGGGGGCACTGTGGGAAGGCTGGGTGGCACTGTGGGAGGTTAGGGGCTCTCAGAGGGCCTGGGGGTACTGTGGGCCACTTGGCCTCCCCACAGTGCCCCCAACCTGCTGCATTGCCCCAACCTCCCACAGTGGTCCACAGTACCCCTAGGCCCTCTGAGAGCCCCTAACCTTCCACAGTGCCACCCAGCCTTCCCACAGTGCCCCATCCTGCTGCAAAGCCCCAACTTCCCAAGTGGCCTACAGTACCCCCAGGCCCTCGGAAAGCCCCTAACCTCCAACAGTGCCACCCAGCCTTCCAACAGTACCCCCAACCTGCTGCAAAGCTCCAACCACCCAAGTGGCCCACAGTACCTCTCAGCGGGCCTCAGGGTACTGTGGGTCAGTGTTGGAGATTGGGGGCAATGTGGAAGGATAGGGGCTCTCAGAGGGACTGGGATACTATGGGCCACTGTGGAAGGTTGGCTCTTTGCAGAAGGTTGGGGGCACTGTGGGAGGTTCAGGCTTTGCAGCAGGTGGGGGCACTGTGGGAGGTTGGGTGGCACTGTTGAAGGTTAGGGGCTCTCAGAGGGCCTAGGGGTACTGTGGATCATAGTTTCATAGTTAGTAAGGTTGAATAAAGACACCAGTCCATCCAGTTCAACCTGAGTGAGTGTCTACAATAGACCCCATCCCTGTACATTGCACACTCACATTGGTCCCTACCCTCAAGGCGCCCACAATCCAAGGTCCCCATTCATATACTAGGGCCAATTTTGGACAGAAGCCAATTAACCTACCTGCATGTCTTTGGATCACTGTGGGAAGTTCAAGCTTTGCAGCAGGTGGGGGCACTGTGGGAAGGCTGGCTGGCGCTGAGGGAGGTTAGGGGCTTTCAGAGGGCCTAGGGGTACTGTGGACCACTGTGGGAGGTTGGGGCATTGCAGCAGGTTGGGGGCACAGTAGGAGGCTGGGTGGCACTATGGGAGGTATGGGGCTCTCAGAGGGCTTGGGGGTACTGTGGACCACTGCGTGAGGTTTAGGCTTTGCAGCAGGTGGGGGCACTGTGGGAAGGCTGGGTGGCACTGAGGGAGGTTAGGGGCTCTCAGAGGGCCTGGGGGGGTTCTGTGGGTCAGTGTTGGAGATTGGGGGCAATGTGGGAGATTAGGGGCTCTCAGCGGGACTGGGATACTGTGGGCCACTGTGGAAAGTTGGCGCTTTGCAGAAGGTTGTGGGCACTGTGGGAGGTTAGGGGCTTTCAGAGGGCCTGGGGGTACTGCGGATCACTGTGGGAAGTTCAAGCTTTGCAGCAGGTGGGGGCACTGTGGGAAGGCTGGCTGGCGCTGAGGGAGGTTAGGGGCTTTCAGAGGGCCTAGGGGTACTGTGGTCCACTGTGGGAGGCTGGGACATTGCAGCAGGTTGGGGGCACTGTGGGAAGGCTGGCTGGCGCTGAGGGAGGTTAGGGGCTTTCAGAGGGCTGGGGGTACTATGGTCCACTGTGGGAGGCTGGGGCATTGCAGCAGGTTGGGGGCACTGTGGAAAGGCCGGGTGGCACTGAGGGAGGTTAGGGGCTTTCAGAGGGCTGGGGGTACTGTGGTCCACTGTGGAAGGTTGGCGCTTTGCAGAAGGTTGGGGGCTCTCTGCTGTTGTAGGTTGGGGCTTTGTGTCATTATGTGAAATGAGACATCACAATAGATGTTCAGATATATCCACTTTATATTGCAGGTTCACAAAAAAAAAATGAAAATTCCATCTGGTGAACGCCCAACTGTGACCACCACTGTAAAGCAGAGTACGGGTATCGGAGGGGATGCCAACACACTAGAGAGGCAATCAAGGCTTCGTTGGGTGTGCGGGTGCTTGCAGGTCATCACAGTGCCTTCTTGGGCCTTCAACCTGTTTGCAGCAAAACCCTAAATGTGGAACAAGAAGCAAAAAAAAAAACAGGAAAAATAGAAACGTCTGTTGAAAACAAGAAGCTTGGGACACTGCGCTAATTTCTCCCTCATTGAAGAGAACTTGAGTTTCCTGGATGCAAGAATTCAAACCAGACAAGTCGGTGATTAACAAACATACAACAGGAGAGGCCGCAATCTGTGGACTAAAACTGATTTATAGGCAGCTGCGAGAGCTGAAATCTTACACTGCATGCCTTGCTAAGAACATCAAAAACACACACGCGCTTCCTCTAAGTAATTAAGGACATTTCAGAGACCAGACGGAAGTTACAAAATCCAGGCAGATATGTGAAAACAGATCACAAGTCGAAAAACTCACGCTCGTAAAGATGGCGAAAGAGCCAAGCTGAGGTGTCTCGGGGGTTCCCTGGTGACGCACCCCAACAGTAAATATTAATTTATGTAAAGTAGAACTTATCTTTAAGATACTCACCCCCCCCCCCAAATTTTTTTTAAAATAAAATATTACCAAGTTCTTCTTACCCTCTCCAGCACTGTCCCAAGCTTCCTCCTTGGTCCAGCACCAGAGGTGCTCCTCAGGGCAGGTCACTCTATCATTCTGCCCATACCCTGTGATCCCAGCCTATCGTTTACGTATCCCCATAGGAAAAGGGTTCTCCACCTTTTTTGAGACCCGGGAATGGCTCTGGATGGGACTGTGTGGAGGGGTTGGGGGTTATGGAGTGGGTCAAATGGACTCTGCAGAAGACTTGGTGGCCATGGAGGGGATGAGCCTTTTGGAAGGATCTGGGGAGCACTGTGGGACACTGTTGGAGGTGGGAGCATTATGAAGGGGTGGAGGCGGTGCTTGTAGAGTGAGTTCGGAGCCTCTGCAGAAGACTTGGTGGCTATGGAGGGGATGAGCCTTTTGGAAGGATCTGAAGAGCACTGTGGGACACTGTTGGAGGTGGGAGCATTATGAAGTGGTGGAGGCGGTACTTGTAGAGTGAGTTCGGAGCCTCTGCAGAAGACTTGGTGGCCATGGAGGGGATGAGCCTTTTGGAAGGATCTGGGGAGCACTGTGGGACACTGTTGGAGGTGGGAGCATTATGAAGGGGTGGTGGCGGTACTTGTAGAGTGAGTTCGGAGCCTCTGCAGAAGACTTGGTGGCCATGGAGGGAATGAGCCTTTTGGAAGGATCTGGGGAGCACTGTGGGACACTGTTGGAGGTTTGGGAGCATTATGAAGGGGTGGAGGCGGTGCTTGTAGAGTGAGTTAGGAGCCTCTGCAAAAGACTTGGTGGCCCTGCAGGAAATTAGGTTTCGGGAAGGGGACTGGGGAGCACTGTGAGAAGTTGGGGTGCAATGCTTCTGGAGGTTGGGGGCACTCTGGAAAACTGGAGGCTCCATAGCAGTCTGGGGGGGGGGGCACTGTGAGAGGCTGTGTGGGACTGTGGAAGGTTTGGAAGTAAAGGGGGCCTGGGAGCACTGTGGGCCCTTATGGGATTTGGGGGCACTATAGTAGCTGGGATGCACTGTGGAAAGCGAAGGGATCTGCAGCTTGCTGGAGGCCCCAGAGATGGGAGACTGCAGCCCAGCAGTGGGCAAGACCTGGTGGTTGCACTACGTCTGTTGGTTTGCCCCTCAGGTCTACCAGGGGAAAGGCCAAGTGTAGAGTAGGAGCTCACACGGTAGACTGACAACTCTGCTGCTAATTGCAAGCCATTGGCTTAGTGCTGTCAGCCTACAACAGGAAGTGCTGTCGTAGGCAGGATCCGCAGGTAGGAAACCTTGCAACAGATTTACAAAAATGATCTGCTTAATGAACAACAAGTACTGAATCCAGTTACTGTGTGATATACAAGCCTCCTAAACTGACTGAGCCAAATCCACCTTCATGTGTGTCTCATGCTGCAGATGTAGTCCTATACCTCCAGACTGGAAACCATTTGCAGATGCTAGCCATGGGTAACAGCAGCATCAATCATCTCTGCCACTTGTGTGGACCATATTCGGTGGTCTTCCCAAAGACAAGGAAGTTCGAGGAAACCTAGACAAGGCCCTTAAGGGAAGTGGGTTATGAGGTCAAGTGCGTGAACGCTCCTAGCCGGCCTTGGCTCATGGGGCTATTCTTACAATTAGATGGGGCTTAGTGACCTCAGGTGAGGTCGGATAAGGACACGGAATGTTCCTTCTGTTTCTAGAATACTAAACGTTTATCGTGTTAAAATTGGATGCTTTTGCATTCTTGGTAAAGTTAAAAAAAAAGGGATGAGAGTCAAAGGATGAGACGTGAAGAATCAGGAAAAACGGGTGGAAATCCCACCGAAGAAAACAAAGTCGGGTTGTGTTATATCAACTGAAATCCGATTTGGTTTACTGTGGGGAATTTTTTACCAAGCTGTGGAAGAATCCTGCTAGTCATCATCCACATTTCTAACACGGAAAGCCGGTCCCTACAGTGCGGTCTGCTAATGGCCTTCAAGAAAATTAGACTTTGCAGCTATGTGAATATGGTTGGCCGGCAGGCCCGGGGTCGCTTTATTAAGCGCAAACTTTGGTTTTGCTGGGCTGACCTCTCATTCTTGTGGCTGTCAATTTCCTCCCGTGATGCGATCAATTCTCTATATTTTAATAATTAGTCCCAGGTACGGATTCATAGCCAGTGGCCTCGGCCAGCTAGTGTTTCATCCCCTGAGTAATCTCGCTGATTGAGGTGACTAATGTTTTGTCATGAAACAACTGGGGGTGGGGGGGGAGCATGTCTGAGCTTTGTGGTTTGCTTATATTCTCTGTGACCGGCTTGCTTAGTCATCTCGCCTCTGTGCTAACTTCAGCTCTTACTTGTCAGTAGTAGCTGCTCCACAGCCTGGTGGTATTTCAACCCCATCTGAGGGGTCTTTTCAGGCTTAGCTCCACCCAAAAGGCCCTGACATAGGGGGGCAATGGTTTAAGGGGGGGGGGGCAGACGCCATTTACCCAACTAGTTAATGTTGAAATTAATAATACAGAAAGCTTTGCTGCTCCTTAGAACCTGTTTCAAGGAAAAAGTTACACCATACACAGTAGTAGTCAGTTACATTGAACTGTACTTGTTTTGTAATGTTGAAAATGTTTCCCGTACTTTCCCACAAGCCACTTATTCAGTTGGAATGTTTCAGTTTAGATCGGTAAAAGTGACTTATAAAAGCTACAAAATGTCTTTAACTTTACAGAAAAAGTCCAGATCAATGTGATCAACTACTATCAGATAGACCGGGGATCTCCAAACTAAGGCCCTCCAGCTGTTGCGGAACTACACGTCCCATGAGGCAATTCTGACATTCACAGGCCTGACTAGGCATGATGGGAATTGTAGTTCCTGAACAACTGGTGGGCCAGAGTTTGAAGACCCCTGAGATAGACCTGGAGAAAAGAGAACTGTTACTGACTTCTACACCATATCCAGTAGTAGTTGGCCACAATAAGTTGGACTTGTTATATCAGTGGTCATCAACCCTGTCCTCAGGGCCCACTAACAGCCCAGGTTTGCAAGATAACTGAAATACATTGGAGGTGATATAATTTGCTGCTCAGTGTTTGCCGTATTCTAGTCTGCATCTCCCCAAGGTAATACATAAAACCTGGCCTGTTAGTGGGCCCTGAGGACAGGCTTGATGACCACTGTGTTATATAATATTGAAGATGCTCTGTAGTTTCTCCAAGCCATTTCTTCAGCTCTAATGTTTCTGTTTAAATCTATACAAGTGACCAGGGGGGAAATACAAAATGTCACCAACATTACAGAACAAGTCCAGCGCAGTGTGACCATGTACTACCAGATATACCATGACCTGGAGAAAAGAGAACCGCCACTGACTTCCGCACCATACACGGTAGTAGTTGGCCAAATTGAGCCGGACTTGTCCTGAAATGTTGAAGCCGCTCCGTAGCTTCTCCAAGCCACTACTTCAGCTTTAATGTTTAAGTTTAGATCTATAAAAGTGACTTGGGGAAGCTACGAAATGTCTCCAGCATTACAGAAGAAATCAAGCTCAATGTGCCCGACTACTACTAGATATACAGTACTATGACCTGTGGAAAAGAGAAACGTCACTGACGTCTACAGTAACATCTGGCCACACTGAGCTGGATTTGTTCTGTAATGTTCAAGATGCTCCGTAGCTTCTCCAAGCCATTTCTTCAGCTGTTTAAGTTTAGATCCGAAAAAGTGACCAGGAGAAGCTACGAGATGTCGCCAACTTTACAGGACAAGTCCAACTTAATGTGACCAAGAACTACCAGATATATATAGTATGACCTGGAAAAAAAACGTACTTTTTCACTATATCCAGGACTAGTTGGGCACATTGAACTGGACTTGTTCTGTAATGTTGAAAATGCTCTGTAGCTTCTCCAAGCCGCTTCATTATTTCTAATGCTTAAGTTTAGATCAGTAAAAGTGACTTGGGGAAGCTATGAAACATCTCCAACATTACAGAACTAGTCCATCTCAATGTGACCGAATACTACTAGATGGACCGTGACATGGGAAAAAGAGAACCGTCACTGACTTCTACATCATACCTTCCAACCGTCTAAGAGAGTCATCATTTAGTGCCAAATTTTCTGTAGGCAAAACAAACCCTACTCTTGTCTTCTTGGTGGACATACTTCCATGGCCTGGAGAAAAGAGAACCGTCTCTGACATCTACACCATATCCAGTAGCAGTTGGCCACAAAAAACTGGATCTGTTCTGGCAAAATTTAGCATTAAATGATATCTCTCTCGAAAGGTTGGAATCAGTGATGGTTCTCTATTCCCCAGGTAATTGTATATCTAGTAGTAGTTGGACTTGTTCTGTAAAGTTGAAGATGCTCCGTAGCTTCTCCAAGCCTTTTCTTCAGCTCGAATGTTTAAGTTCAGATCGGTAAATGTGACCTGGTGAAGCTATGAAACATCTTCAACTTTACAGAATAAGTCCAACTACTACTAGATATA
Source organism: Lithobates pipiens (assembly GCF_037356315.1). Taxonomy (NCBI): domain Eukaryota; kingdom Metazoa; phylum Chordata; class Amphibia; order Anura; family Ranidae; genus Lithobates; species Lithobates pipiens. The sequence continues at coordinate 2,347,061 of NW_027507825.1, forward strand.
CCATGACCTGGGGAAGGAAGAACCGTCACTGACTTCTACATCATAACTTCCAACCTTCTAAGAGAGTCATCATTTAGTGCCACCATTTTCTGTAGGCAAAACAAACCCTACTCTTGTCTTCTTGGTGGACATACTTCCATGGCCTGGAGAAAAAAGGACCATCGCTGACTTCTACATCATACCTTACAACCTGCTAGGAGAGTCATCATTTAGTGACACATTTTCTGCAGGCAAAACAAACCCCACCATTGTCACTTTGGTGGACATACTTCCATGGCCTGGAGAAAAGAGAACTGTCACTGACTTCTACACCTTATCCAGTAGTAGTTGGCCACATTGAGCTGAAATTGTTCTGTAATGTTGACAATGCTCCATAACTTTTCCAAGCCATTTCATCATCTCTTCTACTAGACATACCATGACCTGGAGAAAAGAGAACCATCTCTGACTTCTACACCATATCCAGTAGCAGTTGGCCACAAAAAACTGGATCTGTTCTGGCAAAATTTAGCATTCAATTATATCTCTCTCGAAAGGTTGGAATCAGGGATGGTTCTCTATTCCCCAGGTAATTGTATATCTAGTAGTAGTTGGACTTGTTCTGTAAAGTTGAAGACGCTCCGTAGCTTCTCCAAGCCTTTCCTTCAGCTCGAATGTTTAAGTTTAGATCTGTAAATGTGACCTGGTGAAGCTATGAAACATCTTCAACTTTACAGAATAAGTCCAACTACTACTAGATATACCATGACCTGGGGAAGGAAGAACCGTCACTGACTTCTACATCATACCTTCCAACCTTTCCAGAGAGACATCATTTAGTGCCAAATTTTCTGTAGGCAAAACAAACCCTACTCTTGTCTTCTTGGTGGACATACTTCCATGGCCTGGAGAAAAAAGGACCATCGCTGACTTCTACATCATACCTTCCAACCGTCTAAGAGAGTCATCATTTAGTGCCACCATTTTCTGTAGGCAAAACAAACCCTACTCTTATCTTCTTGGTGGACATACTTCCATGGCCTGGAGAAAAGAGAACCATCGCTGACTTCTACATCATACCTTACAACCTTCTAAGAGAGTCATCATTTAGTGACACATTTTCTGTAGGCAAAACAAACCCCACCATTGTCACCTTGGTGGACATACTTCCATGACCTGGAGAAAAGAGAACCGTCTCTGACTTCTACACCATATCCAGTAGCAGTTGGCCACAAAAAACTGGATCTGTTCTGGCAAAATTTAGCATTCAATTATATCTCTCTCGAAAGGTTGGAATCAGTGATGGTTCTCTATTCCCCAGGTAATTGTATATCTAGTAGTAGTTGGACTTGTTCTGTAAAGTTGAAGACGCTCCGTAGCTTCTCCAAGCCTTTTCTTCAGCTCGAATGTGTAAGTTTAGATCTGTAAATGTGACCTGGTGAAGCTATGAAACATCTTCAACTTTACAGAATAAGTCCAACTACTACTAGATATACCATGACCTGGGGAAGGAAGAACCGTCACTGACTTCTACTCCATACCTTCCAACCTTTCCAGAGAGACATCATTTAGTGCCAAATTTTCTGTAGGCAAAACAAACCCTACTCTTGTCTTCTTGGTGGACATACTTCCATGGCCTGGAGAAAAAAGGACCATCGCTGACTTCTACATCATACCTTACAACCCTTCAAGAGAGTCATCATTTAGTGCCAAATTTTCTGTAGGCCAATGGAACCTCACCCTTGTCACCTTGGCGGACATACTTCCTTCTTGTCTGTGTCCAGGAAAATGGGCAGTTCATCAAAAAACAAAACAAAAAAAAAAAAAACACACGTTTTCACAGTTCATAAGGTTTTATGGCATTTAGCGTTGTGTTGGATTTTCAGCACCAACAAAAATAAATGCTCCAGGTGCCAAACGTAATGTACTGTAGGTGTAACCCCCTACCTGAATGGGATTCAGTAGTTGGATGGTAAAAAAAGCAAATGGCCTTCATATGCTCCCAGCCACAGTCGTCAGACCCTCACAGCAGCTTCCTCCCAGTAGATGTAAACCATTGGTCTCAATATTACATGTAGTTTGTAAACCGCATGGATCATATAAATCAAAAAGAGGACCATAGCGTGATACCGTCTTGGTAATGGATTTATTTAAAACATCAATGATACTCACAAAGTTTTCAAAGGTGCAAAGACATTAGAACAAAAACCCCGGCTAGCATTCAAAAGAGCCCTTCCTCCTTCCTAGACCTTCCTTGCCCTCCCAGGCGCGTTTCGTCATCAAACAGACGTCTTCTCAATGATGTGTGTTAAAGCGGCCACTTTTAGTCTCCTAAGGAAGCTTTAAAAGGCCGTTTACCGCAACTGTGTAACATTTATTCATCTGAATTTATTATACTTTAAAGACAGATTTTTGGAACACTCGCCATGTAGCAGCACAATTGTATAGTAATTAGTGTTACTATACAATTTTGTTGCTAATTTTATTGGGACATATCTCATGAGGATTCTCCAGCCACACTTCTTTTTACTCGCCATGTAGGTTTCGCTATGTATTCGCGCTTGTGCACTAGTTCTAACGTAAATTAACAGAACTTCTAATAGCAATAATCATTATCGCAAACTTTTAATGCTCTCTAAACTTTTCAAGTTTTCTTCTTTTTTTTTTTTTTTTTTAATCGACATCCTAAACAGACATTGTTCAGTCTGTCGGCTCCCCATGTCTCTGGTGTGTGTGTGTGGCCCCCCCGGGGGGTGGGGGCGGGGGGTGTCACGGCGCCCTTTCTGTGGGTGTTAATGGCAAATGGGATTAACAAGGTAATCATAATTTCTTTTTTCAGCCAGTTAGTGCTTTCCTCTCCGTCATTTGCATCCCTTATCCTCAATGATGTTTCCCTTCAACAATGGAGGCTGGGATTCTGCGATTCGTATTCGCGAAAGGGTGAAAAAGTAAACTCATGCAAATGGCCCCGGCTTTTGGGAATTAAGGGACGGTGTGAATTGAAGACACACATAATTACCTGCCTAACACAAATGAGCAATGGGCAGGAGCATTGTCCTACCCCCCCCCCCCCCCCCCACACTTGACGGCCAGCATTTCAAAGGCCACCAGGCACGCTTTGCAGCCAAGTGTTGTACAACAAGCCATGCGAATCATTTATGGGAAGAATAGTTGTTGAGTGGTAATCTATAAGTGAAAGGCATTGTTGGGGGTCCTGTGAGAGGGGATGGCAAACATCTCGGGCCAATGTTGTCTTTGTTTGAGGCGTGTTTACTGAAAACATCATTACTGTGCCATGCTTTGCCTAAAGACTGGCCCCATTCACTAAAGAGTCAAATAGGTTCGTACGTCCTTGTTTATCACTTTTTTACTGTTTTTTTTTTTTTTTATAAACCTGATTTATAAAAAAAAAATGAACACTTTAATAATATCACAGTTTTTTTTTTATTATTATTATAAACCTGATTTATTTTTAAAAAAAATGAACACTTTAATGATATCATAAGAAAGGTTTTAAATCAACATTGTAAAGCGCTACGTAAACTGTTGGCGCTATATAAATCCTGTATAATAATAATAATAATAATAATAATTAATTGTTCTTTCATGTCAGCTTAATGTTTTTAATTTTATTAATAATTCAATGAATTAATACATTATTGGCAATATTGTTCAAGAAAATTAGCAAGAATAGAAACATGTTCTCTTCATATTACAGGGTTGTTAAGGGCAGTTAAGGTTGAACTGGATGGACTTGTGTCTTTTTTCAACCTGACTAACTATGTAACTATGTTACATGTAGTGTGTGTGCACCAGACAATATTTTTTTCCATTTTAATTTTTTATTTTTTTTACATTCAAATGAATTGATTTTTTTATTTTTTATTTAAATATTTTTCTTTATTTTTATTTAAATAAAGAAAAATATATATTTATTCATATACTATTTTTTATTAGATTCCTAATTTTGTTTGCACCTCTGAGCAGAAGATTTTACTATTACAGAATTATAATGGGCCATAATTACACAGCAGGAGAAGAATAGAAAAATACAAAAGTCGGTAAGGTAAGAAACCAATAGTATATGTCAATCACGGAGGTTAGATAAAAGGTTTTTAGTGTAGTATACACAGTAAATATAAATAATGCAATTATACATCTGACCAAAACAGAAGGAACAACTGAGGGGGGATAGAGAGGCAGATGGATTTGGTTCCATGAGAGGGACAGTTCCCCCAAATGAGGGAATGAGGGATTGTTGGAAGTAGGGATGCCATGTTTTTTTACAATGAGTACCGATACTTTTTTTTTTTTTTTTTTTTTAGTACTCGTCGATACCAATTACCGATATCTACTGCAACTGTTTTGTTTTCGCTATCAGCAATAGTACAAAACATTGAAAAGTTATTTACAAATTAAACAAACTGATTTATTTTTTAATTATGTGTTTTTTTTTTCAATGTGAAATGTGTAAATATATGTTAATATATATTTGTAAAAATATTCACATACAAAACAAAACAAACAAAAAAAAAGTTTGAATTGTTTATCGTTTATAAAATATTAAATTAAAAAAATAAAAAACAGGAAAATAATAAAATGGAGGAGAATAGGGAGTTAATTAAGGCTGATTAGAGTAAATTAAGGGTTATTAAGGGGTTAAACAGAGGAACATTTGTTCATCACTTTGATCTCCAGATGAAGAAACAAAAAGATACAAAAAGAAACAATGTTTCCTTTAATTTTAGTGTTTCAGGGCAGAGCAATGTTGTTAATAAACATTACCGGCTGCTTTTTTGTTTTTTAATTTTTGACAGCTCCAATTACCGGACTTCTTTAAGGCCGCGTACACACGCGGGGACTGTTCGCCCAACTTTGTCCGCTGAACAGTGTTTCGGCGGACAGTCCGCTCGTGTGTGGGCTTTCAGCGGACAGTTTCAGCGAACAGTCCGCTGAACAAGGTTTTTCGGAAATTCCGAAAAACTGTCCGCTGAAACTTTGTTTCAGCGAACAGTCCCCTCGTGTGTAGGCTTGTTCGTCAAACTAAGTTCCGCGCATGCTCAGAAAGGATTTACACGCCGAAGTTTGCATTGCAGTGTATAGGACGTCGTTTTCTAGTCCCGTCGTACGTGCCGTTCACGTCATCGCGCACGGTTTCAGCAAACTGTTCGTTCGTCGTGTGTGGGCAAGTCCGTCCATGCTAATTTTGAGCGGACTGTTTGCTGAAACTGTTTGACGGACAAAGTTGGGCGAACAGTCCCCGCGTGTGTACGCGGCCTAACACTTCAGCTGTCAACAGGGGAGACCCGCTGACAGCTGAAAGAACCGAGCCCGAAAGTATTTCGTTTTCAGGTATCAGTGCATATGCACAAGTACGTAACTCGTGCAAATACTCGGCGTCGGCAGCGATACCGATACTAGTATCGGTGCAACCCTAGTTGGAAGCTATGAGTATGGACTTGCTAACTAGCTGTTACCATGGGCTTTGCATTTTGTGGCTGATTCATGAATGAGTTTTAGAGGTTAAAGCAGTGATTCTCAACCAAGGTTCCCGTGGAACCCCAGGGTTCCTCCAGAGGTTGTAGGGGTTCCTTCAGCATTGGGCCATTTCAGCCTCTCGGATAAGTTCCCACTGACACCATTGATCTTTTTAACTATCTGTAAGGAGGTAATTCTTCCCAATGACCACAAGTGTAAGGACCATTCTTCCCACTGACCACAAGTGTAAGGACCATTCTTCCCACTGACCACAAGTGTAAGGACCATTCTTCCCACTAACCACAAGTGTAAGGACCATTCTTCCCACTAACCACAAGTGTAAGGACCATTCTTCCCACTAACCACAAGTGTAAGGACCATTCTTCCCAATGACCACAAGTGTAAGGACCATTCTTTCTAATGACCACAAGTGTGAGGACCATTCTTCCCAATGACCACAAGTGTAAGGTCCATTCTTCTCAATGACCACAAGTGTAAGGACCATTCTTCCCAATGACCACAAGTGTAAGGACCATTCTTTCTAATGACCACAAGTGTGAGGACCATTCTTCCCACTGACCACAAGTGTAAGGACCATTCTTCCCACTGACCACAAGTGTAAGGAACATTCTTCCCAATGACCACAAGTGTAAGGACCATTCTTCCCAATGACCACAAGTGTGAGGACCATTCTTCCCAATGACCACAAGTGTAAGGACCATTCTTCCCAATGACCACAAGTGTAAGGACCATTCTTCCCAATGACCACAAGTGTAAGGACCATTCTTCCCACTGACCACAAGTGTAAGGACCATTCTTCCCACTAACCACAAGTGTAAGGACCATTCTTCCCACTAACCACAAGTGTAAGGACCATTCTTCCCACTAACCACAAGTGTAAGGACCATTCTTCCCAATGACCACAAGTGTGAGGACCATTCTTCCCAATGACCACAAGTGTAAGGACCGTTCTTCTCAATGACCACAAGTGTAAGGACCATTCTTCCCAATGACCACAAGTGTAAGGACCATTCTTCCCAATGACCACAAGTGTAAGGACCGTTCTTCTCAATGACCACAAGTGTGAGGACCGTTCTTCTCAATGACCACAAGTGTAAGGACCGTTCTTCTCAATGACCACAAGTGTAAGGACCGTTCTTCTCAATGACCACAAGTGTAAGGACCATTCTTCCCAATGACCACAAGTGTGAGGACCATTCTTCCCAATGACCACAAGTGTAAGGACCACTCTTCCCACTGACCATCACACTAATGTATTATGAGTTGTAGATTTCTAATTTTTAGAAGGGGTTCCCCGAGACTGGAAAACTATTTCAAGGGTTCCTCTGTGTTGAAAAGGTTGAGAAAGGCTGGGTTAAAGTGATTAATTACTGTAAGTCCATCGTTGAGCCAGCTTAGCTCCTCCTGCTTGAAGCTTGTGGCACCCGACCATCACAGCTATATGAGCTTGTTGGACATCCCATTCCAAAACCATGGCCGTTAATAAAAAATTGGCCTCCCCTTTTCTGCTATATTAGTCTTCAATCTTCTGGGAGGACCTTTCACAAGATTTTGCAGGGTGTCTGTGGGAATTAGTGCCATTTGCGAGGTCAGGTACCGATGTTGGATGAGAAAACTACATATTCATCCCAAAGGTGTTCAGTAGGGTTGAGGTCAGGGCTTTGTGCAGGACTCTCGCCTTCCTCCGCCCAGCACACCCGTGTGAGCTTGGTGGACAGCCTCGGCCATTAATATGGAGTTTCTCCTTTTAATGGCTATACCATCCTCCATTCTTCTGGGAAGGCTTTCCCCCAGATACTGGAGGGTGTCTGTGGGAATTTGTACCCATTTGGGCAGGCACTGATGCTGGGTGAGAAAATCTGGCTTACCATTGGTGTTCCAATTCATCCCGAAGGTGTTCAGTAGGGTTGAGGTCGGGCCTCTGTGCCGGACAACAAATAACAAATAAGAGGGTGTAAACTCTCAAGCACTACCTTTAAAAACGTTTATTGGAATATGAAGGTGTCCAAAACATACTCAATAAAATCCATACGGCTATAGGTATAAAAGGATACACAGACCCCAACAGCTGACATTGTGCAGGACACTTGAGTGGCTCCACACTGAACTGGTAGAACCATGTCTTTACGGAGCTGGATCTACTCTTCTGAAAAGGCTTCCTACAAAATTTCGGACTGTGTCTGTGGGAATTTGTGTCCAATGAGCCAAAGGAACATTTGTGAGGTCAGGTACTGATGTTGGCGGAGAAGACCTCAAAATTCATCCCAAAGGTGTTCAGTAGGGTTGAGGGGTGGAGGTCAGGGCTTTGTGCAGAACTCTCGCCTTCCTCCGCCCAGCACACCTGTATGAGCTTGTTGGACATCCTATTCTAAAACCTTGGCCATTAATATGGAGTTTCTCCCTTTTGTGGCTATACCATCCTCCATTCTTCTGGGAAGGCTTTCCACAAGATACTGGAGGGTGTCTGTGGGAATTTGTACCCATTTGGGCAGGCACTGATGCTGGATGAGAAAATCTGGCTTACCATTGGTGTTCCAATTCATCCCAAAGGTGTTCAGTAGGGTTGAGGTTGGGGCTTCAGTAGGGTTGAGGTTGGGGCTTCAGTAGGGTTGAGGTTGAGGCTTCAGTAGGGTTGAGGTTGGGACTTCAGTAGGGTTGAGGTTGAGGCTTCAGTAGGATTGAGGTTGGGGCTTCAGTAGGGTTGAGGTTGGGGCTTCAGTAGAGTTGAGGTTGGGGCTTCAGTAGGGTTGAGGTTGAGGCTTCAGTAGGATTGAGGTTGGGGCTTCAGTAGGATTGAGGTTGGGGCTTCAGTAGGGTTGAGGTTGGGGCTTCAGTAGGGTTGAGGTTGAGGCTTCAGTAGGATTGAGGTTGGGGCTTCAGTAGGGTTGAGGTTGGGGCTTCAGTAGAGTTGAGGTTGGGGCTTCAGTAGGGTTGAGGTTGAGGCTTCAGTAGGATTGAGGTTGGGGCTTCAGTAGGATTGAGGTTGGGGCTTCAGTAGGGTTGAGGTTGAGGCTTCAGTAGGGTTGAGGTTGAGGCTTCAGTAGGGTTGAGGTTGGGGCTTCAGTAGGGTTGAGGTTGGGGCTTCAGTAGGGTTGAGGTTGGGGCTTCAGTAGGGTTGAGGTTGGGGCTTCAGTAGGGTTGAGGTTGCAAAATCTCAAGCACTACCTTTAAAAACGTTTATTGGAATATGAAGGTGTCAAAAACATACTCACAAAATCCGTATGGCTAAAAGGATACACAGACCCCAACAGCTGACATTGTGCAGGACACTTGAGTGCCTCCAGACTGAACTGGTAAAACCATGACTTTATTGTTACAATTCATTGCAAAGATGTTCAGTAGGGATGAGGTCAGGGCTCTGCACAGGACACTCGAGTTCCTCCACACCAAACTGGTCAAACCAAGTCTTTATGGAACTGGACATCTCATTCCAAAAACCAAGACCATTATTATAGTAAATATATGTTGAATCCTAAATATGTTCAGTAGGGTTGAGATCGGGGCTCTCAAGTCGCTACAAACCAAACTGGGCAAGCCATGTTTTTATGGGGATGTTGGTCTCATTCCAATTCATCCCAAAGCTGTTTAGTAGGGTTGAGGTCAGGGCTCTGTGCCATAAACTCAAGTTCATCCACACCAAACTGGTCAAACCATGTCTTAGATGTCTTGATGTTGGATGAGAAGATCTGGCTAATAATTGCCTTTACAATTCATCCAAAAGGTGATCAGTAGAGATGAGGTCAGGGCTCTGTGCAGGACACTCCAGTTCCTCCACACCAAACTGGTCACACCATGTCTTTATGGTGCTGGAACAGAAAAGGTTCTTCATCAAACTGTTACCGCAAGGGGGGGTGATAGGGGGTCAGTAGGTGGGTGGTGAGGTAGTGGGGGAGGGGGTGGAGGCGCGGTTGGGAGTGGATGGGGTAGGGGGGGTGAGAGGGGGGTCAGTAGGTGGGCGGTGAGGTGGTGGGGTGGAGGCGCGGTTGGGAGTGGATGGGGTGGGGGGAGCGAGAGGGGGTCAGTAGGTGGGCGGTGAGGTGGTGGGGGAGGGGGTGGAGGCGTGGTGGTGGGTGGAGGGGTAGGGGGGGTGAGAGGGGTCAGTAAGTGGGCGGTGAGGTGGTGGGGGAGGGGGTGGAGGGGGTGGAGGCGCGGTGGTGGGTGGAGGGTTAGGGGGGTGAGAGGGGTCAGTAGGTGGGCAGTGAGGTGGTGGGGGAGGGGGTGGAGGGGGTGGAGGCGCGGTGGTGGGTGGAGGGTTAGGGGGGTGAGAGGGGTCAGTAGGTGGGCGGTGAGTTGGTGGGGGTGGAGGGGTAGGGGGGTGAGAGGGGTCAGTAGGTGGGCGGTGAGGTAGCGGGGGAGGGGATACAGGAACATATTCTCTATATATGAATTCCTCGATGTGAATCTCTCGGATTCGGCCAGAAAAGCTTCGGCTCCGTTGTGGAAATCTACAGGAAGAGCGAGGAATTTGCAGATCAGAGCGGGCCCCAGCGCCAAGTCCTCGGCGCGCACCACATGTCACGCCACATGTGTGCGTCTTTTCATCAGACGACGCGCACAGCTGGGCGGCGCTGCGTTCCTGCATCGATAATTTATTGGTTCCCGGGCAGCGGGCGCAGTCCTGATCGGACCCGCATTGAAGTGCGATCCGCGCCGAGTGTTGCTCTTGGACGCCTCCGGATCTTCTCACTTAAACATGTTCAGTTTATGTTCGAAAAATTCCCCCGGCGGAAAGTCGGGTGCCAAGAACTGAAACTTAGAACATCTGTCAAAGGAAAATATCTGGGAATGATGACGAAATGCAATATTGTCCATTTATGCCGGATTCGGTTACACGCTCTCAGCGAGCAAACGTCCCGACTGATTAGCGCTGATATATTTCTCCGAGCGCCTGGGCCGTTATCGGCTACAAGTACACGCCGGGCCAAGGTGCGGATTTAGGTTCTATACATATGTTATGGTGATCTCATATTCTGCCCCCACTTACTGCAAGATTAGCGGCCCCTGTGCTTCTCTATGCAATGCAAGCAGATCGCGGCTGGTGGGAGGGGCCAGCAGGGGGGCTGTTTAGAAATATCACCCCCCCCCCTCCCGCCTCAATACACCTCTAAAGAGCGCTCTGTCCTGATGTAAGCAGTGGGTGGAGTTATGCAAATATCAAAATGCTATTGAAAGAACTGAAATCATTGGTATCAGTGGGGGGAATAGTGCCCCATTTATTGGTGTCAGTGGGAGGAATAGTGCCCCATCATTGGTATCAGTGGGAGGAATAGTGCCCCATCATTGGTGTCAGTGGGGGGAATAGTGCCCCATTTATTGGTGTCAGTGGGAGGAATAGTGCCCCATCATTGGTATCAGTGGGAGGAATAGTGCCCCATCATTGGTGTCAGTGGGAGGAATAGTGCCCCATCATTGGTATCAGTGGGAGGAATAGTGCCCCATTATTGGTGTCAGTGGGGGGAATAGTGCCCCATCATTGGTATCAGTGGGAGGAATAGTGCCCCATCATTGGTGTCAGTGGGGGGGAATAGTGCCCCATCATTGGTGTCAGTGGGAGGAATAGTGCCCCATCATAGGTGTCAGTGGGGGGAATAGTGTCCCATCATTGGTGTCAGTGGGGGGAATAGTGCCCCCATCATTGGTATCAGTGGGAGGAATAGTGCCCCATCATTGGTATCAGTGGGAGGAATAGTGCCCCATTATTGGTGTCAGTGGGGGGAATAGTGCCCCATCATAGGTGTCAGTGGGGGGAATAGTGTCCCATCATTGGTGTCAGTGGGAGGAATAGTGTCCCATCATTGGTGTCAGTGGGAGGAATAGTGCCCCATCATTGGTATCAGTGGGAGGAATAGTGCCCCCATCATTGGTGTCTGTGGGAGGAATAGTGCCCCATCATTGGAATCAGTGGGAGGAATAGTGCCCCATTATTGGTGTCAGTGGGGGGAATAGCGCCCCATCATAGGTGTCAGTGGGAGGAATAGTGCCTTATCATTGGCGTCAGTGGGAGGAATAGTGCCCCATCATTGGTGTCAGTGGGAGGAATAGTGCCCCATCATTGGTATCAGTGGTAGGAATAGTGCCCCATTATTGGTGTCAGTGGGGGGAATAGTGCCCCATCATAGGTGTCAGTGGGAGGAATAGTGCCCCATCATTGGCGTCAGTGGGAGGAATAGTGCCCCATCATTGGCGTCAGTGGGAGGAATAGTGCCCCATCATTGGTGTCAGTGGGAGGAATAGTGCCCCATCATTGGTATCAGTGGGAGGAATAGTGCCCCATCATTGGTGTCAGTGGGAGGAATAGTGCCCCATCATTGGTATCAGTGGGAGGAATAGTGCACCATCATTGGTGTCAGTGGGAGGAATAGTGTCCCATCATTGGTGTCAGTGGGGGGAATAGTGCCCCATCATTGGTGTCAGTGGGAGGAATAGTGCCCCATCATTGGTATCAGTGGGAGGAATAGTGCACCATCATTGGTGTCAGTGGGAGGAATAGTGTCCCATCATTGGTATCAGTGGGAGGAATAGTGCCCCATCATTGGTATCAGTGGGAGGAATAGTGCACCATCATTGGTGTCAGTGGGAGGAATAGTGTCCCATCATTGGTGTCAGTGGGAGGAATAGTGCCCCATCATTGGTATCAGTGGGAGGAATAGTGCCCCATCATTGGTATCAGTGGGAGGAATAGTGCCCCATCATTGGCGTCAGTGGGAGGAATAGTGCCCCATCATTGGTGTCAGTGGGAGGAATAGTGCCCCATCATTGGTATCAGTGGGAGGAATAGTGCCCCATCATTGGTGTCAGTGGGAGGAATAGTGCACCATCATTGGTGTCAGTGGGAGGAATAGTGTCCCATCATTGGTGTCAGTGGGGGGAATAATGCCCCATCATTGGTGTCAGTGGGGGGAATAGTGCCCCATCATTGGTGTCAGTGGGAGGAATAATGTCCCATCATTGGTGTCAGTGGGGGGAATAGTGCCCCCATCATTGGTATCAGTGGGAGGAATAGTGTACCATCATTGGTATCAGTGGGAGGAATAGTGCCCCATCATTGGTGTCAGTGGGGGGAATAGTGTCCCATCATTGGTGTCAGTGGGAGGAATAGTGTACCATCATTGGTGTCAGTGGGAGGAATAGTGCCCCATCATTGGTATCAGTGGGAGGAATAGTGTACCATCATTGGTGTCAGTGGGAGGAATAGTGCCCCATCATTGGTATCAGTGGGAGGAATAGTGCCCCATCATTGGTATCAGTGGGATTGATTGTTCTAATCAATCATAATGTGTAAAAGAAGAAATGCGATCCCTTCCCCCGACTTGTACCCAGGGCAATTGGCAGCTTTCAGCGCTCTCACACTTTGAATGACAATTACTCCTTCATGTGACACCTCTGGGGGGTTATTTTTTGCTAAATGAAAAAAGACTTTAATAAAATAAAACTATTTTTTTAATAGTTTGTTATAAAATTTTGCAAACACAGAATCCTTCTCCTTCACCGATGTGTGCTGAGGAGATGGCACTGATAGGCTGTACTGATAGATGACACTGAAGGGTAACTCTGTACCTCTTAAAGCGGAGGTCAACCCTAAAATGGACCTCCGCTCATCGGAATTCCCCCCCCCTCCGGCGCCACAATTGGCACCTTTCAGGGGGGAGGGGGGTGCAGTTACCTGGATAATCCAGGTAACTGCACCCACTTCCGGGCTAGCTCTCTGCGGAAAGGGGAGTACGTTACGCCCCTTTCCGCAAGCGCCCGCCCCCTTCAGCAAGTGCCCCGCTGCCTGCTGGGAAACACACAGCTCCCAGAGGCAGCGGGGACCGTCCGGATTGCGCCGCGCGGCTCGCGCATGCGCAGTAGGGAACCGGGAAATGAAGCCGAAAAGCTCCATTTCCTGATTCCCATACCCAAGATGGCGGCGGCAGGACCCGCCAGACGAGCGAGCGAGCGATCGGCTTCGGGTGCCGACATCGCGGGCGCGCTGGACAGGTAAGTGTCACTATTTAAAAGTCAGCAGCTGCAGTATTTGTAGCTGCTGGCTTTAAAAAAAAAAAAAAAAAACGCGGTGTCCCGGTGGACTCCCGCTTTAACTTTTTGAGATGGGAATGAGGGACACCTATCAGCAAAAGTAGGCAGACATAGGACACACCCCTTGCCACGCCCCCTTAAAGGAGAATTGTACAAAAAAAACTAAATTGGTTAAACCCACAAGTGTTTTTTAACCACTATTATTCCTTTATATCGGCTTTTGGGATCTACAAATGCAGCAATTTAGAAATGAAATAAAAGGTTTAGTTCTGGGAAACACAGATTGATGTATATAGAATGCACTATTTATTTATTTATATGGATCAGACCAAAATGAGGGACAAATGAGGAGGAATGAGGGACAAAGGGACAGTCCCTCAAAATTGGGGTCAGTTGGGAGGTATGGGTGAGTCTTATAGGTGACACTGATGGGCAAGGATAGGTGACACGGATAGGTGACACTGAAGGACACAGATAGGTGACACTGATAGGTGACACAGAAGGGCACAGATAGGTGACACTGAAGGACACGGATAGGTGACATTGAAGGACACGGATAGGTGACACTGATAGGTGACACTGAAGGACACGGATAGGTGACACTGAAGGACACGGATAGGTGACACTGATAGGTGACACAGAAGGGCACAGATAGGTGACACTGAAGGACACGGATAGGTGACATTGAAGGACACGGATAGGTGACACTGATAGGTGACACTGAAGGACACGGATAGGTGACACTGAAGGACACGGATAGGTGACACTGATAGGGGACACTGAAGGGCACAGATAGGTGACACGGATAGGTGACACTGAAGGACACGGATAGGTGACACTGATAGGTGACACTGAAGGGCACAGATAGGTGACACTGATAGATGACACTGAAGGGTACAGATAGGTGACATTGAAGGGCACAGATAGGTGACACTGATGGACACAGATAGGTGACATTGAAGGGCACAGGTAGGTGACACTGATAGGTGACACTGATGGACATGGATAGGTGACACTGTTAGGTGACACAGAAGGGCACGGAGAGGTGACACTGAAGGGCACAGATAGATGACATTGAAGGGCACAGATAGGTGACACTGATAAGTGACACAGAAGGGCACGGATAGGTGACACTGAAGAACAGGGATAGGTGACACTGATAGGGGACACTGAAGGGCACAGATAGGTGACATTGATAGGCGACACTGAAGGGCACAGATAGGTGACACTGATAGGCGACATTGAAGGGCACAGATAGGTGACACTGATAGGTGATATTGAAGGCCACAGAGAGGTGACACTGATAGGTGACATTGAAGGGCACAGATAGGTGACACTGATAGGTGACACAGAAGGGCACAGATAGGTGACACTGAAGGACACGGATAGGTGACATTGAAGGACACGGATAGGTGACACTGATAGGTGACACTGAAGGACACGGATAGGTGACACTGAAGGACACAGATAGGTGACACTGATAGACGACACTGAAGGACACAGATAGGTGACATTGAAGGGCACAGATAGGTGACACTGATAGGTGACACTGATGGACACAGATAGGTGACATTGAAGGGCACAGGTAGGTGACACTGATAGGTGACACTGATGGACATGGATAGGTGACACTGTTAGGTGACACAGAAGGGCACGGAGAGGTGACACTGATAGGCGACACTGAAGGGAACAGATAGGTGACATTGAAGGGCACAGATAGGTGACACTGATAGGTGACACAGAAGGGCACGGATAGGTGACACTGAAGCACAGGGATAGGTGACACTGAAGGACACAGATAGGTGACATTGAAGGACACAGATAGGTGACACTGAGGGACACGGATAGGTGACACTGAAGAACACGCATAGGTGACACTGAAGGGCACAGATAGGTGACACTGATAGGGGACACTGAAGGGCACAGATAGGTGACATTGAAGGGCACAGGTAGGTGACACTGATAGGTGACACTGATGGACACGGATAGGTGACACTGTTAGGTGACACAGAAGGGCACGGATAGGTGACACTGATAGGCGACACTGAAGGACACAGATAGGTGACACTGAAGGGCACAGATAGGTGACATTGAAGGGCACAGATAGGTGACATTGAAGGGCACAGATAGGTGACACTGCTAGGTGACACTGAAGGGCACAGATAGGTGACATTGAAGGGCACAGATAGGTGACACTGCTAGGTGACACTGAAGGGCACAGATAGGTGACACTGAAGGGCACAGATAGGTGACATTGAAGGGCACAGATAGGTGACACTGATAGGTGACACAGAAGGGCACGGATAGGTGACACTGAAGGACACGGATAGGTGACAGTGAAGGACACGGATAGGTGACACTGTTAGGTGACACTGAAGGACACAGATAGGTGACATTGAAGGGGACAGGTAGGTGACACTGATAGGTGACACTGATGGACACGGATAGGTGACACTGATAGGTGACACAGAAGGGCACAGATAGGTGACACTGAAGGATACAGATAGGTGACACTGAAGGATACAGATAGGTGACACTGATAGGTGACACTGAAGGGCACTGATAGGTGACACAGAAGGACACGGATAGGTGACACTGATAGGTGACACTGAAGGGCACTGATAGGTGACACTGAAGGACACAGAGAGGTGACACTGATAGAAGACACTGAAGGGCACTGATAGGTGACACAGAAGGGCACGGATAGGTGACACTGAAGGACACGGATAGGTGACACTGATAGGTGACACTGAAGGGCACTGATAGGTGACACAGAAGGGCACGGATAGGTGACACTGAAGGACACGGATAGGTGACACTGATAGGTGACACTGAAGGGCACGGATAGGTGACACTGAAGGACACGGATAGGTGACAGTGAAGGACACGGATAGGTGACACTGTTAGGTGACACTGAAGGACACAGATAGGTGACATTGAAGGGCACAGGTAGGTGACACTGATAGGTGACACTGATGGACACGGATAGGTGACACTGATAGGTGACACAGAAGGGCACAGATAGGTGACACTGAAGGATACAGATAGGTGACACTGATAGGTGACACTGAAGGGCACTGATAGGTGACACAGAAGGGCACGGATAGGTGACACTGAAGGACACGGATAGGTGACACTGATAGGTGACACTGAAGGGCACAGATAGGTGACATTGAAGGGCACAGAAAGGTGACACTGAAAGGTGACATTGAAGGCCACAGATAGGTGACACTGAAGGACACGCATAGGTGACACTGATAGGTGACACTGAAGAACACAGATAGGTGACACTGATAGGTGACATTGAAGGGCACAGATAGGTGACACTGATAGGTAACACAGAAGGGCACAGATAGGTGACACTGAAGGACACGGATAGGTGACATTGAAGGACACGGATAGGTGACACTGATAGGTGACACAGAAGGGCACAGATAGGTGACACTGAAGGACACGGATAGGTGACATTGAAGGACACGGATAGGTGACACTGAAGGACACGGATAGGTGACACTGAAGGACACGGATAGGTGACACTGATAGATGACACTGAAGGACACGGATAGGTGACACTGAAGGGCACAGATAGGTGACACTGATAGATGACACTGAAGGGCACAGATAGGTGACATTGAAGGGCACAGATAGGTGACACTGATAGGTGACACTGATGGACACAGATAGGTG
Organism: Lithobates pipiens; assembly: GCF_037356315.1. Lineage (NCBI taxonomy): Eukaryota > Metazoa > Chordata > Amphibia > Anura > Ranidae > Lithobates > Lithobates pipiens. Next base: position 2,364,245 of record NW_027507825.1, read on the forward strand.
ACATTGAAGGGCACAGGTAGGTGACACTGATAGGTGACACTGATGGACATGGATAGGTGACACTGTTAGGTGACACAGAAGGACACGGATAGGTGACACTGATAGGTGACACTGAAGGGCACGGATAGGTGACACTGAAGGACACGGATAGGTGACAGTGAAGGACACGGATAGGTGACACTGTTAGGTGACACTGAAGGACACAGATAGGTGACATTGAAGGGCACAGGTAGGTGACACTGATAGGTGACACTGATGGACACGGATAGGTGACACTGATAGGTGACACAGAAGGGCACAGATAGGTGACACTGAAGGATACAGATAGGTGACACTGATAGGTGACACTGAAGGGCACTGATAGGTGACACAGAAGGGCACGGATAGGTGACACTGAAGGACACGGATAGGTGACACTGATAGGTGACACTGAAGGGCACAGATAGGTGACATTGAAGGGCACAGAAAGGTGACACTGAAAGGTGACATTGAAGGCCACAGATAGGTGACACTGAAGGACACGCATAGGTGACACTGATAGGTGACACTGAAGAACACAGATAGGTGACACTGATAGGTGACATTGAAGGGCACAGATAGGTGACACTGATAGGTAACACAGAAGGGCACAGATAGGTGACACTGAAGGACACGGATAGGTGACATTGAAGGACACGGATAGGTGACACTGATAGGTGACACAGAAGGGCACAGATAGGTGACACTGAAGGACACGGATAGGTGACATTGAAGGACACGGATAGGTGACACTGAAGGACACGGATAGGTGACACTGAAGGACACGGATAGGTGACACTGATAGATGACACTGAAGGACACGGATAGGTGACACTGAAGGGCACAGATAGGTGACACTGATAGATGACACTGAAGGGCACAGATAGGTGACATTGAAGGGCACAGATAGGTGACACTGATAGGTGACACTGATGGACACAGATAGGTGACATTGAAGGGCACAGGTAGGTGACACTGATAGGTGACACTGATGGACATGGATAGGTGACACTGTTAGGTGACACAGAAGGGCACGGAGAGGTGACACTGATAGGCGACACTGAAGGGAACAGATAGGTGACATTGAATGGCACAGATAGGTGACACTGATAGGTGACACAGAAGGGCACGGATAGGTGACACTGAAGCACAGGGATAGGTGACACTGAAGGACACGGATAGGTGACATTGAAGGACACGGATAGGTGACACTGAAGGACACGGATAGGTGACACTGAAGGACACGGATAGGTGACACTGATAGGGGACACTGAAGGGCACAGATAGGTGACACTGATAGGGGACACTGAAGGGCACAGATAGGTGACATTGAAGGGCACAGGTAGGTGACACTGATAGGTGACACTGATGGACACGGATAGGTGACACTGTTTGGTGACACAGAAGGGCACGGAGAGGTGACACTGATAGGCGACACTGAAGGACACAGAGAGGTGACACTGCTAGGTGACACTGAAGGGCACAGATAGGTGACACTGAAGGACACAGATAGGTGACATTGAAGGGCACAGATAGGTGACACTGATAGGTGACACAGAAGGGCACGGATAGGTGACACTGAAGGACACGGATAGGTGACACTGTTAGGTGACACTGAAGGACACAGATAGGTGACATTGAAGGGCACAGGTAGGTGACACTGATAGGTGACACTGATGGACACGGATAGGTGACATTGATAGGTGACACAGAAGGGCACAGATAGGTGACACTGAAGGATACAGATAGGTGACACTGATAGGCGGCACTGAAGGACACAGAGAGGTGACATTGAAGGGCACAGAAAGGTGACACTGATAGGTGACATTGAAGGGCACAGATAGGTGACACTGATAGGTGACACTGAAGGACACAGATAGGTGACACTGATAGGTGACATTGAAGGGCACAGATAGGTGACACTGATAGGTAACACAGAAGGGCACAGATAGGTGACACTGAAGGACACTGATAGGTGACATTGAAGGACACGGATAGGTGACACTGATAGGTGACACAGAAGGGCACAGATAGGTGACACTGAAGGACACGGATAGGTGACATTGAAGGACACGGATAGGTGACACTGATAGGTGACACTGAAGGACACGGGTAGGTGACACTGAAGGACACGGATAGGTGACACTGAAGGACATGGATAGGTGACACTGATAGGGGACACTGAAGGGCACAGATAGGTGACACTGATAGATGACACTGAAGGGCACAGATAGGTGACATTGAAGGGCACAGATAGGTGACACTGATAGGTGACACTGATGGACACAGATAGGTGACATTGAAGGGCACAGGTAGGTGACACTGATAGGTGACACTGATGGACATGGATAGGTGACACTGTTAGGTGACACAGAAGGGCACGGAGAGGTGACACTGATAGGCGACACTGAAGGGCACAGATAGGTGACATTGAAGGGCACAGATAGGTGACACTGATAGGTGACACAGAAGGGCACGGATAGGTGACACTGAAGGACAGGGATAGGTGACACTGATAGGGGACACTGAAGGGCACAGATAGGTGACACTGATAGGCGACACTAAAGGGCACAGATAGGTGACACTGATAGGTGACATTGAAGGGCACAGATAGGTGACACTGATAGGTGACATTGAAGGGCACAGATAGGTGACACTGATAGGTGAAATTGAAGGGCACAGATAGGTGACACTGATAGGTGACACAGAAGGACACAGATAGGTGACACTGAAGGACACGGATAGGTGACATTGAAGGACACGGATAGGTGACACTGATAGGTGACACTGAAGGACACGGATAGGTGACACTGAAGGACACAGATAGGTGACACTGATAGACGACACTGAAGGACACAGATAGGTGACACTGAAGGACACAGATAGGTGACATTGAAGGGCACAGATAGGTGACACTGATAGGTGACACAGAAGGGCACGGATAGGTGACACTGAAGCACAGGGATAGGTGACACTGAAGGACACGGATAGGTGACACTGAAGGATACGGATAGGTGACACTGATAGGGGACACTGAAGGGCACAGATAGGTGACACTGATAGGGGACACTGAAGGGCACAGATAGGTGACATTGAAGGGCACAGGTAGGTGACACTGATAGGTGACACTGATGGACATGGATAGGTGACACTGTTAGGTGACACAGAAGGGCACGGAGAGGTGACACTGATAGGCGACACTGAAGGGAACAGATAGGTGACATTGAAGGGCACAGATAGGTGACACTGAGGGACACGGATAGGTGACACTGAAGGACACGCATAGGTGACACTGAAGGGCACAGATCGGTGACACTGATAGGGGACACTGAAGGGCACAGATAGGTGACATTGAAGGGCACAGGTAGGTGACACTGATAGGTGACACTGATGGACACGGATAGGTGACACTGTTAGGTGACACAGAAGGGCACGGATAGGTGACACTGATAGGCGACACTGAAGGACACAGAGAGGTGACACTGCTAGGTGACACTGAAGGGCACGGATAGGTGACACTGAAGCACAGGGATAGGTGACACTGAAGGACACGGATAGGTGACATTGAAGGACATGGATAGGTGACACTGAAGGACACGGATAGGTGACACTGAAGGATACGGATAGGTGACACTGATAGGGGACACTGAAGGGCACAGATAGGTGACACTGATAGGGGACACTGAAGGGCACAGATAGGTGACATTGAAGGGCACAGGTAGGTGACACTGATAGGTGACACTGGTGGACATGGATAGGTGACACTGTTAGGTGACACAGAAGGGCACGGAGAGGTGACACTGATAGGCGACACTGAAGGGAACAGATAGGTGACATTGAAGGGCACAGATAGGTGACACTGATAGGTGACACAGAAGGGCACGGATAGGTGACACTGAAGCACAGGGATAGGTGACACTGAAGGACACAGATAGGTGACATTGAAGGACACGGATAGGTGACACTGAGGGACACGGATAGGTGACACTGAAGGACACGCATAGGTGACACTGAAGGGCACAGATAGGTGACACTGATAGGGGACACTGAAGGGCACAGATAGGTGACATTGAAGGGCACAGGTAGGTGACACTGATAGGTGACACTGATGGACACGGATAGGTGACACTGTTAGGTGACACAGAAGGGCACGGATAGGTGACACTGATAGGCGACACTGAAGGACACAGAGAGGTGACACTGCTAGGTGACACTGAAGGGCACAGATAGGTGACACTGAAGGGCACAGATAGGTGACATTGAAGGGCACAGATAGGTGACACTGATAGGTGACACAGAAGGGCACGGATAGGTGACACTGAAGGACACGGATAGGTGACAGTGAAGGACACGGATAGGTGACACTGTTAGGTGACACTGAAGGACACAGATAGGTGACATTGAAGGGCACAGGTAGGTGACACTGATAGGTGACACTGATGGACACGGATAGGTGACACTGATAGGTGACACAGAAGGGCACAGATAGGTGACACTGAAGGATACAGATAGGTGACACTGATAGGCGACACTGAAGAACACAGAGAGGTGACACTGATAGGTGACACTGAAGGGCACTGATAGGTGACACAGAAGGGCACGGATAGGTGACACTGAAGGACATGGATAGATGACACTGATAGGCGGCACTGAAGGACACAGAGAGGTGACATTGAAGGGCACAGAAAGGTGACACTGATAGGTGACATTGAAGGGCACAGATAGGTGACACTGAAGGACACGCATAGGTGACACTGATAGGTGACACTGAAGGACACAGATAGGTGACACTGATGGGTGACATTGAAGGGCACAGATAGGTGACACTGATAGGTAACACAGAAGGGCACAGATAGGTGACACTGAAGGACACGGATAGGTGACATTGAAGGACACGGATAGGTGACACTGATAGGTGACAGAGAAGGGCACAGATAGGTGACACTGAAGGACACGGATAGGTGACATTGAAGGACACGGATAGGTGACACTGATAGGTGACACTGAAGGACACGGATAGGTGACACTGAAGGACACGGATAGGTGACACTGATAGGGGACACTGAAGGGCACAGATAGGTGACACTGATAGATGACACTGAAGGGCACAGATAGGTGACATTGAAGGGCACAGATAGGTGACACTGATAGGTGACACTGATGGACATGGATAGGTGACACTGTTAGGTGACACAGAAGGGCACGGAGAGGTGACACTGATAGGCGACACTGAAGGGAACAGATAGGTGACATTGAAGGGCACAGGTAGGTGACACTGATAGGTGACACTGATGGACATGGATAGGTGACACTGTTAGGTGACACAGAAGGGCACGGAGAGGTGACACTGATAGGCGACACTGAAGGGAACAGATAGGTGACATTGAAGGGCACAGATAGGTGACACTGATAGGTGACACAGAAGGGCACGGATAGGTGACACTGAAGCACAGGGATAGGTGACATTGAAGGACACGGATAGGTGACACTGAAGGACACGGATAGGTGACACTGAAGGACATGGATAGGTGACACTGATAGGGGACACTGAAGGGCACAGATAGGTGACACTGATAGGGGACACTGAAGGGCACAGGTAGGTGACACTGATAGGTGACACTGATGGACACGGATAGGTGGCACTGTTAGGTGACAAAGAAGGGCACTGATAGGGGACACTGAAGGACACGGATAGGTGACACTGAAGGCACTCATAGGCTGCACTGATGGGCACTGATAGGTGGCACTGAAGGGTAAGGATAGATGACACTGACTGGAACTGAATGGCATTGATGGGTGGCACTGATAGGTAGCACTGATGGATGGCACTGAGGGACACTGATAGGCACTGGTACCTATTACCATGTGATTACCAATAAATGAGAGAGGTTTGATTTCTAATATATACCGTATCTGACAAAAGTAAGTACACCCCTCAGTCACATTTCTTCTCTCTTTTCATGTGACAACACTGAAGAAATGACACTTGTCTACAATGTAAAGTAGTGAGTGTACAGCTTGTATAACAGTGTAAATTTCCTGTCCCCTCAAAATAACTCAACACACAGCCATTAATGTCTAAACCGCTGGCAACAAAAGTCAGTACGCCCCTAAGGGGAAATCTCCAAATTGGGCCCAAAGTGTCAATATTTTGTGTGGCCGCCATTATTTTCCAGCACTGCCTTCACCCTCTTGGGCATGGAGGTCACCTGTCAGGAGAATAATCCTTCCAGTTGCTTCAGCCATGTTCCTGCGCGGCGCTCCGATGCATGCGCATCCGCCACCCGGCGTGCCGGCGCATACGCTTTCTCTGCCCGGCGCTCTGGCGCACACACATGCTCATTGGCGCACGCTCAACGTGACCCTTGGGCTGCCTATAAAAGTTGCTCTGGTGCTCAGATTAATCACTTGTTTGTCTTCAGCTTCCTGTTAAAACATTGATCTTGTTTCCTGTACCTGATTGCCTGCTGTGACCCGGATTGATCTTGACTCTTCTGCCTTTCTCCTGGACCTGACCTCTGGCTTGTCTCCACTTATCTCCTGTGTTTGACCCTCTGCCTGTGATCCGGATCTGCCTTGTGTCTTCCAGACACCATACCTCAGCCTGTGCTTGACTTCACTGATCTTCAAGTGTTTGACCCTCAGCCTGGTTCTGGACTTTCTGTCGGCAGTCTATCCCATCTGCCAGTCTCTGCACAGGTGCTCATCACACAAAGCTTCTCCTGCCAACTGGGTAGCCTGTGCCTCTTTGTGCCATTCACTCCCTGTATCACCTCCAGGGGGCGAACTGCGCTTAGTGAACCGCTCTTGGCATTTTGGCCTCGGTAAGTACTTCTCTGACATCACCAGAGCTTCACAGGTTGTCACTGGAGTCCTCTTCCACTCCCCCATGATGACATCACGGAGCTGGTGTGATGTTGGAGACCTTCCCCTCCTCCACCTTCCCTCTGAGGATGTCCCACAGATGATCAATAGGGTTTAGGTCTGGAGACATGCTTGGCCAGTCCATCACCTTCTTCCCACCAATCTTCTTCAATGTAAGGAACATTCTTCCCACCGATCACCAATGTAAGGAACATTCTTCCCACTGATCACCAATGTAAGGAACATTCTTCTCACTGATCACCAATGTAAGGAACATTCTTCTCACTGATCACCAATGTAAGGAACATTCTTCTCACTGATCACCAATGTAAGGATCATTCTTCCCACTGATCACCAATGTAAGGAACATTCTTCTCACTGATCACCAATGTAAGGAACATTCTTCTCACTGATCACCAATGTAAGGGACATTCTTCCCACTGATCACCAATGTAAGGAACATTCTTCTCACTGATCACCAATGTAAGGATCATTCTTCCCACTGATCACCAATGTAAGGAACATTCTTCTCACTGATCACCAATGTAAGGAACATTCTTCTCACTGATCACCAATGTAAGGAACATTCTTCTCACTGATCACCAATGTAAGGAACATTCTTCCCACTGATCACCAATGTAAGGAACATTCTTCTCACTGATCACCAATGTAAGGAACATTCTTCTCACTGATCACCAATGTAAGGAACATTCTTCTCACTGATCACCAATGTAAGGAACATTCTTCTCACTGATCACCAATGTAAGGAACATTCTTCTCACTGATCACCAATGTAAGGAACATTCTTCTCACTGATCACCAATGTAAGGAACATTCTTCTCACTGATCACCAATGTAAGGAACATTCTTCCCACTGATCACCAATGTAAGGAACATTCTTCTCACTGATCACCAATGTAAGGAACATTCTTCTCACCGATCACCAATGTAAGGAACATTCTTCTCACCGATCACCAATGTAAGGAACATTCTTCTCACTGATCACCAATGTAAGGAACATTCTTCCCACTGATCACCAATGTAAGGAACATTCTTCTCACTGATCACCAATGTAAGGAACATTCTTCTCACTGATCACCAATGTAAGGAACATTCTTCTCACTGATCACCAATGTAAGGAACATTCTTCCCACTGATCACCAATGTAAGGAACATTCTTCTCACTGATCACCAATGTAAGGAACATTCTTCTCACTGATCACCAATGTAAGGAACATTCTTCTCACTGATCACCAATGTAAGGAACATTCTTCCCACTGATCACCAATGTAAGGAACATTCTTCTCACTGATCACCAATGTAAGGAACATTCTTCTCACTGATCACCAATGTAAGGAACATTCTTCTCACTGATCACCAATGTAAGGAACATTCTTCTCACTGATCACCAATGTAAGGAACATTCTTCTCACTGATCACCAATGTAAGGAACATTCTTCTCACTGATCACCAATGTAAGGAACATTCTTCTCACTGATCACCAATGTAAGGAACATTCTTCTCACTGATCATCAATGTAAGGAACATTCTTCTCACTGATCACCAATGTAAGGAACATTCTTCTCACTGATCACCAATGTAAGGAACATTCTTCCCACTGATCACCAATGTAAGGAACATTCTTCCCACTGATCACCAATGTAAGGAACATTCTTCTCACTGATCACCAATGTAAGGAACATTCTTCTCACTGATCACCAATGTAAGGAACATTCTTCTCACTGATCACCAATGTAAGGAACATTCTTCTCACTGATCACCAATGTAAGGGACATTCTTCTCACTGATCACCAATGTAAGGAACACTCTTCCCACTGATCACCAATGTAAGGAACATTCTTCCCACTGATCACCAATGTAAGGAACATTCTTCTCACTGATCACCAATGTAAGGAACATTCTTCTCACTGATCACCAATGTAAGGAACATTCTTCCCACGGATCACCAATGTAAGGAACATTCTTCCCACTGATCACCAATGTAAGGAACATTCTTCCCACTGATCACCAATGTAAGGAACATTCTTCTCACTGATCACCAATGTAAGGAACATTCTTCTCACTGATCACCAATGTAAGGAACATTCTTCTCACTGATCACCAATGTAAGGAACATTCTTCCCACTGATCACCAATGTAAGGAACATTCTTCTCACTGATCACCAATGTAAGGAACATTCTTCTCACCGATCACCAATGTAAGGAACATTCTTCTCACCGATCACCAATGTAAGGAACATTCTTCTCACCGATCACCAATGTAAGGAACATTCTTCTCACTGATCACCAATGTAAGGAACATTCTTCTCACTGATCACCAATGTAAGGAACATTCTTCTCACTGATCACCAATGTAAGGAACATTCTTCTCACTGATCATCAATGTAAGGAACATTCTTCTCACTGATCACCAATGTAAGGAACATTCTTCTCACTGATCACCAATGTAAGGAACATTCTTCCCACTGATCACCAATGTAAGGAACATTCTTCTCACCGATCACCAATGTAAGGAACATTCTTCCCACTGATCACCAATGTAAGGAACATTCTTCTCACTGATCACCAATGTAAGGAACATTCTTCTCACTGATCACCAATGTAAGGAACATTCTTCTCACTGATCACCAATGTAAGGAACATTCTTCTCACTGATCACCAATGTAAGGGACATTCTTCTCACTGATCACCAATGTAAGGAACATTCTTCTCACTGATCACCAATGTAAGGAACATTCTTCTCACTGATCATCAATGTAAACGGAGCCATGGGGGGGGGGGGGGGATTTTTACCACTGACCTGTGATATGCTGGTTTATGCAGGGGATTTCTGGAACCAGAAATCATAGGGTACCTGTGGGGGAAAAGGTTGAAAAAGGCTGTTTTAGTGGAGTGGACATCTAGTCCATGAGTGGCCCAGTCCTGTGAGTTTAGGAAAGGTGTGTGCCATCATTTCACACCCACAGTCCAAACACATTCCGGATATATGTAGACTTTAAATACATTTACAAAATGGAATATGAAAGGGAGAGGGGAGCACTATCATTGTTTTCTTTTAGAGCTGGAGTTCTCCTTTAGGATTATCTTTCCTGGTGTGTCTCCATACTGCAGATATGAATGAGTTTGGTCTGGCAGGCTTGGAGTAGCTCTGCCAGGGTAGTCAAAATCATCCACAATATAAAAACTGCAAAATATTTTCTCCATGGAACGGATTACGTCTCCATCCATGCCTGAAAAGTCTTTGTAATGTCTATGGATATATCTGTCGTCCTTTGCCACATCCCTTCCGAGTTCCAGGTCATTCCTTTCACGACAAACTAAAACAGGCAAAGCATAGCATTCCTGTCCAGTGAGCATTCATTCAGATTTTTAACTAGAGACCCAGTAATTATCTCAATTGTTTTGTATCCCAAGGCGAGGACCAGTCAACTGCATTGCTCGTGTTTGGGAATATACTGGAAGACCTGATGTAAGAAATGCCCTAGACCTGGCCAGTTCTTCAAATAATGCCTATCCATCCAGGGGGGTAACTAGTGACACTGGCAACATAACTGCCTAAATCAGCCTTTCTCAAAAAAAAATTCCAAGAAGAACCCTTAAAATAATTTTTGGGTTTTGAAGGCCTCCTGGTTTACCAATTTCATTGGCGGTCAGTGGGCAAAATGCTCCTTACATTGGTGATCTGTGGGAAGAATGTTCCTTACATTGGTGATCAGTGAGAAGAATGTTCCTTACATTGGTGATCAGTGAGAAGAATGTTCCTTACATTGGTGATCAGTGAGAAGAATGTTCCTTACATTGGTGATCAGTGAGAAGAATGTTCCTTACATTGGTGGTCAGTGAGAAGAATGTTCCTTACATTGGTGATCAGTGGGAAGAATGTTCCTTACATTGGTGATCAGTGGGAAGAATGTTCCTTACATTGGTGATCAGTGGGAAGAATGTTCCTTACATTGGTGATCGGTGGGAAGAATGTTCCTTACATTGGTGATCAGTGAGAAGAATGTTCCTTACATTGGTGATCAGTGAGAAGAATGTTCCTTACATTGGTGATCAGTGAGAAGAATGTTCCTTACATTGGTGATCAGTGGGAAGAATGTTCCTTACATTGGTGATCAGTGAGAAGAATGTTCCTTACATTGGTGATCAGTGAGAAGAATGTTCCTTACATTGGTGATCAGTGAGAAGAATGTCCCTTACATTGGTGATCAGTGAGAAGAATGTCCCTTACATTGGTGATCAGTGAGAAGAATGTTCCTTACATTGGTGATCAGTGGGAAGAATGTTCCTTACATTGGTGATCGGTGAGAAGAATGTTCCTTACATTGGTGATCAGTGGGAAGAATGTTCCTTACATTGGTGATCAGTGGGAAGAATGTTCCTTACATTGGTGATCAGTGGGAAGAATGTCCCTTACATTGGTGATCAGTGAGAAGAATGTCCCTTACATTGGTGATCAGTGAGAAGAATGTTCCTTACATTGGTGATCAGTGAGAAGAATGTTCCTTACATTGGTGATCAGTGAGAAGAATGTTCCTTACATTGGTGATCAGTGGGAAGAATGTTCCTTACATTGGTGATCAGTGAGAAGAATGTTCCTTACATTGGTGATCAGTGAGAAGAATGTTCCTTACATTGGTGATCAGTGAGAAGAATGTCCCTTACATTGGTGATCAGTGGGAAGAATGTTCCTTACATTGGTGATCAGTGGGAAGAATGTTCCTTACATTGGTGATCAGTGGGAAGAATGTTCCTTACATTGGTGATCAGTGAGAAGAATGTCCCTTACATTGGTGATCAGTGAGAAGAATGTTCCTTACATTGGTGATCAGTGAGAAGAATGTTCCTTACATTGGTGATCAGTGAGAAGAATGATCCTTACATTGGTGATCAGTGAGAAGAATGTTCCTTACATTGGTGATCAGTGAGAAGAATGTTCCTTACATTGGTGATCAGTGAGAAGAATGTTCCTTACATTGGTGATCAGTGGGAAGAATGTTCCTTACATTGGTGATCAGTGGGAAGAATGTTCCTTACATTGGTGATCAGTGAGAAGAATGTTCCTTACATTGGTGATCAGTGAGAAGAATGTTCCTTACATTGGTGATCAGTGAGAAGAATGTTCCTTACATTGGTGATCAGTGGGAAGAATGTTCCTTACATTGGTGATCAGTGAGAAGAATGTTCCTTACATTGGTAATCAGTGGGAAGAATGTTCCTTACATTGGTGATCAGTGAGAAGAACGTTCCTTACATTGGTGATCGGTGAGAAGAATGTTCCTTACATTGGTGATCAGTGGGAAGAACGTTCCTTACATTGGTGATCAGTGAGAAGAATGTTCCTTACATTGGTGATCAGTGGGAAGAACGTTCCTTACATTGGTGATCAGTGAGAAGAATGTTCCTTACATTGGTGATCAGTGAGAAGAATGTCCCTTACATTGGTGATCAGTGAGAAGAATGTTCCTTACATTGGTGATCAGTGGGAAGAATGTTCCTTACATTGGTGATCAGTGAGAAGAATGTTCCTTACATTGGTGATCAGTGAGAAGAATGTTCCTTACATTGGTGATCAGTGAGAAGAATGTTCCTTACATTGGTGATCGGTGAGAAGAATGTTCCTTACATTGGTGATCAGTGAGAAGAATGTTCCTTACATTGGTGATCAGTGAGAAGAATGTTCCTTACATTGGTGATCGGTGAGAAGAATGTTCCTTACATTGGTGATCAGTGAGAAGAATGTTCCTTACATTGGTGATCAGTGAGAAGAATGTTCCTTACATTGGTGATCAGTGAGAAGAATGTTCCTTACATTGGTGATCAGTGAGAAGAATGTTCCTTACATTGGTGATCAGTGGGAAGAATGTTCCTTACATTGGTGATCGGTGAGAAGAATGTTCCTTACATTGGTGATCAGTGGGAAGAATGTTCCTTACATTGGTGATCAGTGAGAAGAATGTTCCTTACATTGGTGATCAGTGGGAAGAATGTTCCTTACATTGGTGATCAGTGAGAAGAATGTTCCTTACATTGGTGATCAGTGGGAAGAATGTTCCTTACATTGGTGATCAGTGAGAAGAATGTTCCTTACATTGGTGATCAGTGGGAAGAATGTTCCTTACATTGGTGATCAGTGAGAAGAATGTTCCTTACATTGGTGATCAGTGAGAAGAATGTTCCTTACATTGGTGATCGGTGAGAAGAATGTTCCTTACATTGGTGATCAGTGGGAAGAATGTTCCTTACATTGGTGATCGGTGAGAAGAATGTTCCTTACATTGGTGATCAGTGGGAAGAATGTTCCTTACATTGGTGATCAGTGGGAAGAATGTTCCTTACATTGGTGATCAGTGAGAAGAATGTTCCTTACATTGGTGATCAGTGAGAAGAATGTTCCTTACATTGGTGATCAGTGGGAAGAATGTTCCTTACATTGGTGATCAGTGAGAAGAATGTTCCTTACATTGGTGATCAGTGAGAAGAATGTTCCTTACATTGGTGATCAGTGAGAAGAATGTTCCTTACATTGGTGATCAGTGGGAAGAATGTTCCTTACATTGGTGATCGGTGAGAAGAATGTTCCTTACATTGGTGATCAGTGGGAAGAATGTTCCTTACATTGGTGATCAGTGGGAAGAATGTTCCTTACATTGGTGATCAGTGAGAAGAATGTTCCTTACATTGGTGATCAGTGAGAAGAATGTTCCTTACATTGGTGATCAGTGAGAAGAATGTTCCTTACATTGGTGATCAGTGAGAAGAATGTTCCTTACATTGGTGATCGGTGAGAAGAATGTTCCTTACATTGGTGATCGGTGGGAAGAATGTTCCTTACATTGGTGATCAGTGAGAAGAATGTTCCTTACATTGGTGATCAGTGAGAAGAATGTTCCTTACATTGGTGATCGGTGAGAAGAATGTTCCTTACATTGGTGATCAGTGGGAAGAATGTTCCTTACATTGGTGATCAGTGAGAAGAATGTTCCTTACATTGGTGATCAGTGAGAAGAATGTTCCTTACATTGGTGATCAGTGAGAAGAATGTTCCTTACATTGGTGATCAGTGAGAAGAATGTTCCTTACATTGGTGATCAGTGAGAAGAATGTTCCTTACATTGGTGATCGGTGGGAAGAATTTTCCTTACATTGGTGATCAGTGGGAAGAATGTTCCTTACATTGGTGATCGGTGGGAAGAATTTTCCTTACATTGGTGATCAGTGGGAAGAATGTTCCTTACATTGGTGATCGGTGGGAAGAATGTTCCTTACATTGGTGATCAGTGGGAAGAATGTTCCTTACATTGGTGATCAGTGGGAAGAATGTTCCTTACATTGGTGATCAGTGAGAAGAATGTTCCTTACATTGGTGATCAGTGAGAAGAATGTTCTTTACATTGGTGATCAGTGAGAAGAATGTTTCTTACATTGGTGATCAGTGAGAAGAATGTTCCTTACATTGGTGATCAGTGAGAAGAATGTTCCTTACATTGGTGATCAGTGAGAAGAATGTTCCTTACATTGGTGATCAGTGAGAAGAATGTCCCTTACATTGGTGATCAGTGAGAAGAATGTTCCTTACATTGGTGATCAGTGAGAAGAATGTTCCTTACATTGGTGGTCAGTGAGAAGAATGTTCCTTACATTGGTGATCAGTGGGAAGAATGTTCCTTACATTGGTGATCAGTGGGAAGAATGTTCCTTACATTGGTGATCAGTGGGAAGAATGTTCCTTACATTGGTGATCGGTGGGAAGAATGTTCCTTACATTGGTGATCAGTGAGAAGAATGTTCCTTACATTGGTGATCAGTGAGAAGAATGTTCCTTACATTGGTGATCAGTGAGAAGAATGTTCCTTACATTGGTGATCGGTGAGAAGAATGTTCCTTACATTGGTGATCGGTGAGAAGAATGTTCCTTACATTGGTGATCAGTGAGAAGAATGTCCCTTACATTGGTGATCAGTGAGAAGAATGTTCCTTACATTGGTGATCAGTGAGAAGAATGTCCCTTACATTGGTGATCAGTGAGAAGAATGTTCCTTACATTGGTGATCAGTGAGAAGAATGTCCCTTACATTGGTGATCAGTGAGAAGAATGTTCCTTACATTGGTGATCAGTGAGAAGAATGTTCCTTACATTGGTGATCGGTGAGAAGAATGTTCCTTACATTGGTGATCAGTGAGAAGAATGTCCCTTACATTGGTGATCAGTGAGAAGAATGTTCCTTACATTGGTGATCAGTGAGAAGAATGTTCCTTACATTGGTGATCAGTGAGAAGAATGATCCTTACATTGGTGATCAGTGAGAAGAATGTTCCTTACATTGGTGATCAGTGAGAAGAATGTTCCTTACATTGGTGATCAGTGAGAAGAATGTTCCTTACATTGGTGATCAGTGGGAAGGAGGAGGAGGACACACCCAAAGAGCTCTCTGTGAGAACCACCCATTTTTCAAGCCTGGGCCTTGCCTGCTAGCTCGGCCCAGGAATAATGCCTGATCCTGGGGGAGGCCCTGAGATGGATCCCCCTGATGACACGGGGCCCAGTGAGGAGGAGGTGGAGGATCTGTCTGTGGGTCCGGGCCCTGGTATGGATGCTAGCGTTTTCAGCCTTAAGGTTGTTAATCGCTTTAGGGCGATTGGGAGAGCGGAGGAGAAACTTAAAGTTTTGAGAGTGGAGCTTAAAAACTTCAAAGCCAAATACTTCCAGGCCTGGAGTAAGAATCGCACCGCCATGAAGCCTGAGCTACAGGAATTAGAGGAAAAAGTAAAGCAGCAAACTTTATTGTTGGGAAAACTAAAAGAAAAAAGTGGAGCATTTAAAGAAAAGTTTGAAAACGAGAGAAGGTTTGTCAGCCAGTCCTCATCGTGTTCAGTGGATCAGCCTCAGCATATGGATGACCCGGGTCCATCTGCCTCTGCTCCTCTCCCCCCATGTAAGGCCTTGGAGTCGCCGGCGGCAACCAGCCAGGGGGTTGAGAGTGAGAATGGCACCCTGACCTTCATCCAGCGGATGGAATCCCCCCTGAGAGGAGACAAGCTTGTAATGTCTGATAATCCATCAGAGGTCCCGGAGGATGTTCAGAAGAATCAGCCAGGGAATGAGGATGAACCTGCACCAAATCCCCTGAACATGGATGTTGCTGCACCCGCATGTGCTGAGACCTGTAGTTCCACTACCACATTTGCTGCATGTGTTTCACACACTGTGGCTGACACCTGCAATGTGATTGCTTCACCTGAGCCTCTCTGTGTTCCAGCAGAGCTGATTGATGCTGATGGGGGAGGGGATCAGAATACTGCACCATGTGCAGTGGAAGCCATGGATGTGTCAGTCCAGCCTGCACTGTCCTCTGCAGAAAGTCCTGTCCTGATGGAAGAGAACAGGCCAGATGAAGATTCCACCAGCACAGCAGTGGGAACTGACACTGCTGGGAAGACTGCAGGACATGTGAATATACCAGCAAGTATTAACAATGACAGTCATGATAAAACAATGAATGTGGTGGGTGGTGGTGGTGATGGTGAAGGGGTTAATACTGCTGGGAAAAACAAAAATGACATTTCTCTCTCTGCTCAGAGGAAAGACTCATCGATTGTACAGACCAAATCTGTACAATCGATATCTGCTAAAGATGTCTCAGACAGTTCAAAACACACAAATATCTCTTCTGCTGGGAGGAATATGGGGAGTTATGCATCTGTTGTGGGGAGTCGCACCAAGGAGGGTGGGGGGAATGCTGTAAATATTGGTGGTCACAATATAGGGGGGTTTGGTGGTGGGTATAGGAGGAGGAATGTGGTTCAGTTCAAGTGGGAGGGGGAGGGGACCCCACCAGTGAGGGGGAGGGTGGCAGAGTTGATTTTGGAAATGGGGTTTAAAGCTGTGGATATTTTTGCTTTGATTTGCCCAGTGGGGAGTTATGAATTTGATTTATCTTTTGTAAAACCTGAGGGGTTGGATTTATTTTGGGAGCGACATAGGAGGTGCCAGGGCCTTTCGCAGTGGAGTGGTTTGGTGCCAAAGGTGATTTCCAGGCAGCCTCTGATAAAATCGGTGACCATCCTGGTGCGTAACGAATCCATACCAGAGGCTGATTTGATAGTATGGCTACGCCGATATGGTGAGGTCCTCACTCCACTGCGGAAGGTCCTGGATGAGCATGGGATATGGACAGGGGCCTGGACGGTGTCACTAAAACTGGGGGTGCTGGGCAATGTAGTCCAACATCTGCCCTGCTCAGCTTTTCTGGGAAGAGATCGGCTGACTATTTTCTACCAGGGACAGCCCAAAGTCTGCAATAAATGTGGTGAAAAGGGCCATTTTGCCTCTACCTGCACCCGTAAAAAGTGTTCGCTATGCCAGGGTCTGGACCACTTGGCGAAAGATTGTACCCAAATTCGGTGCAATCTGTGCCAACAGCTTGGCCATCCTTACAGTAAGTGTCCAGAGGCTTTACATAACCTGCAAGGATTGGAGGCTGAGCTGCAGAGGCTGGATAAGGAGGATCAGGCCGCTGTAACTGTTGTTGTTCCTCCTGTGTCAGTTCCATCTGTTTCCCCTGGTAATGTGGTCCCTGAGTCTGTCACTCCTGTGTCTGTTCCATCTGTTTCAGGTTCTGTTTCCCCTGGTAATGTGGTCCCTGAGTCTGTCCCTCCTGTGTCAGTTCCTTCTGTTTCAGATTCTGTTCCCTCTAGTGATGTGGTCCCTAAGTCTGTCCCCCATGTGGTTGTCCCTATTCCTGCTGTACGTAGGTCCTCCAGACTAGCGGAGGCTGCTGGGGGGGCAGGTTTAGCGGATCTTCCTTCTCAGCCTCCGGTCCCTGTCCCTCGGCAGCGCAAACGTGGTCAGGGGAATGTGGGGGTGCTGGATGGGGGTGGGGCGGATGGAAGGGTGTCCATATCCCATGTCTCACCCTCTGTTGAGGGGGATTCAGATGATGAGGGGTGGGAGACGTTTAGGAGGAAGAAAAAGAAGAAGAGGAAGACAAATAAAGTAGTTATTTCTTCCTCAGAGTCGGACCCAGGAGGGGTTCCTCCTGGTAACCCTTTTTCAGTTTTGTCAGGTGATGGGATGTCTGATATATCTTTTTCTTTATCATCCATGGATGAGGGGGAGTCACATAGTTTGAAGAGAGCTGTTTCTGGTGATGAGAGTGTGGCAAAGGTTAAGAAACGACTACCCCAATCATCCTGATGGCAGTTCCCACTCCGATAAAGGTGGCGACCATTAATGTCGCCAGCATGAAATCTGCAAGAGCTCGTGATATTGCCTTATTTTTGCTCAGCGAGTTTGATGCCGAGATTTTATTTTTGCAAGAGACCTGGCTCAATACTTTGGCCGATGTCCATCTAGCAAAAAGGGAGTGGAGATGCGGTCCCTCCTTTTGGTCTCTTGCGGCTGAGCCCTGCAGCGGAGTTGCGGTCCTTTTTAAAACCGATATGGTAACGTGCCGGCGGGTAATTGAGGTAGAGATTGGGAGATGCATGGTCTTGGACGTCTCTGTTAGGGGGCAGGACTTGCGCCTGATTAATATCTATGGACCGCAGTCAAGATGGGGCAGGAAATGCCTCCTCACAGAGATCAAGCCCTTCCTTTTTACGTCCCAGCAGGTTGTCTTTGGAGGTGATTTTAACACCATAATTAGGCCTGAAGACAGGAGAGGCTCCATAGACAGGCTGGCGTACGATAGCGTTTTTCTTAGAGATATGGTGAGACAAGCAGGCCTGGTAGATGTGCATATTAAGCACTGCCCTGGCAGCACGGGATTCACATTTCAGAGAGGGAATAGTCAGAGTAGGATAGATAGGTTTTTTTTAAAGGAGAACTCTGCTTTCTCGGCTCCTGAGTTGAGGGCGGTGGAGTTCTCTGACCACTGTATGCTGTCTGTGACTCTGAATGCCTCGGACACTCCACCCAGGGGAAGGGGTACCTGGAAACTGAATTCGGCTCTCCTGGAAGACGTAGAGGTAAGACAATCCTTTGAGGATTTTTTCCAGGCACAGGTTTCTATTCTGGACTTTTGCAGCACTAAGTCAGAGTGGTGGGAGCTTGTGAAACAAAGGGCGATTGGACTTTTCAAGGCCATAAGTAAGAAGAAGCAGCTTGGTATGTACATTGCCTACCAGCATTTGCGGAGGAAGCTTGATCGTCTTGTCTCGTATAGAGGAGATCCAGGGGAGATCTCTGAGGTGAAGTTTCTTCTTAGAAAGTGTCAATACGACCGGCATGCCTCCTTGGTTCTGGAGAGGGATTATGGAAAATATCACTCGCCTGATCCTTACCAGAACTGTAAGCAAGGCATAGCAGTTAAGACGGTCATAGGCCTGAGGGATAGTACGGGTTCCCTGGTGAAGTCCAGATCAGGGATCCTGGAGATCTTCAGATCATATTATGCAGACCTTCTGGGAAGAAAGGACCTTTGTCGGGACAAGATGGAAAGCTTTCTGGATTCTACTCCAGGATTGGGAAATGGTACATTGCCTTTGATGGATTTGACAGAACCAATTTCAGTGGATGAGGTAGTTCATGCTATAGAGAAGCTGGCTACCAAAAAATCACCTGGGCCAGATGGGTTGACAGCTGAATTCTACAAGTGTTTTAAGTCCATTCTGGCTCCCTTTTTAGCGGAGGTTTATAACAGCTGTCTAGAAGAGGGTTCGCTCCCTCCCTCCATGAGGCAATCCGCTGTGATTCTTCTGTCAAAAGGTAAAGACCCCTCAATGATTGAGAACTGGCGCCCCATCAGTCTTCTCAATGTTGATAGAAAGATCTTGGCGAAGATTCTTTTTTGGCGCTTGTCGTCAGTGGCAGGCGATTTGTTGTCCAGTCATCAGCACTGCTCGGTCCAAGGTAGAAGTACCTTTTCAGCGGTTTTAGCTGTCCGGGAGGCTTTGGAACGATGCAGGGCTGCTGGATGGAGAAAGTACTTGCTGGCATTGGATCAGGCGAAGGCTTTTGATAGAGTCAATCACGAGTACCTGTATTTGCTACTTGGTAGATACGGCCTGCAGGGGAGGTTTATAGATTGGCTGAAGACATTATATAAAGGGGCTGAGAGCTTCCCACTGGTTAATGGTTGGGTTGGACGGCCTTTTGAGGTTGGCTCTGGTGTGCGCCAGGGATGTCCTCTGAGCCCCCTGTTATATGTATTCGCAATCGACCCCTTCATAAGAAGGCTAGAGAGTGGATCTTTGTGCGGGGTGCCTTTGGGCATTGCTGGTGTGCCACCTTTGAAGGTCGTGGCCTATGCCGATGATGTGTCTGTTATTGTCTCTGGAACGGAGGAGGCGCAGGAGGTGGTCTCTATGATAGAGCAGTACACGGAGGCTTCTGGTTCTAAAGTCAACCATGAAAAGAGTGAAGTTTTCTGGATGGGTGATGAAGGTGAAAGCTTCGAACTTCCGGATGCCTTCCCAGAGCCCCAGCAGGAAATTAAAGTGTTGGGCATCAAATTTGGTCCTGGTGACTATGGTCATCGAAATTGGGAAAGCAGGTTGGTGTGTGCCAATGCCAAAGTAGCAAGCTGGAAGAAATGGAAGCTTTCATTGAGGGAGAGGGTTGACTTGATCAAAACGTACCTGGTCCCAATTTTTTTATATGTCAGCTTCGTCTGTATCTTGCCAGTATCTCTCTATGCAAGGGTGTACAGCTGCTTTTTCCAACTGTTATGGGGAAGTAGGCTGAACCTGATCAAACGCAATGTAACTTACCTGTCTAGGCGGGAGGGTGGCCTAGGAATGGTCAACCCAATAGTTTTCTTTTCTCTGCTGTTTTTAAAGTACAATCTTGGTAACATGCTAGCAGAGAACCCGCCGGGATGGGTGGGTATTTTTCAATCTTGTTTTAGGCCTTTTCTGCGATCCTGGGAAGATGGCGGGCCAGTGAAAAGTCTGAGAGTCCGACATGGCAAGCTCCCGGCTTATGTTGCCCCGTGTCTGAAAATACTTCGGCAGTGGCAGGTGACAGTGGAGGATATCAAGTCCCTCCCCAGGAAGCTTCTGGAGAAGAGGATTTTGGGCTCTGCTTTCAGTGTGTCACTGGCCTTAAGGGATTGCCCAGGCTCTGTAATGAGGGAAGGGTTGCGTTTAATCAATTTAGAAAGAATCCCCTTGAAGTTTAGGGATCAAGCCTGGCTTGCCTTCCATGGAAGGCTCTATGTGAGAGGGAACTTGAAGCATCGCCCTGTGGATGATCGGGATTGTCCTAGAGCGGAGTGTGTTGGTAAAGTGGAGTCTATGGACCACTTTTTGCTCCAGTGTCCCTTTAACATAGAGGTGTATAAAAGGGTGGGGAGGGCTCTAGGCATCCCCTTTTTCTATCGCATGAGTTATGCGGAGTGGGTGTATGGGGCATTCCCGACTCACTGGGATTTTGATTTGGATACACTGTTTTTAGTTAGTATAGTTGTCCGTTACTTCACATGGAATGCACGGTGCCAGATTACCCTGCGGAAGAAAGTCCTCTCTGTTGAGGTGGTGGTGCACGATATTCTGGGTGAGGTTGGGAAAATTCGGGGTCTTGAGAAGGGCAGGGAGCCTCGGGCAGTCTGGATAAGGGCGTGGAGGAATATCAGACCTGCCTTTGGTGAACTGCCCATCTCTGGGTGAGGAGCTCTTTTCTTTTTCTGGTTCTTTCACTCCCTTAGCTTTTTTTGGTTAGTATCTTCTTTTTGAAGAAGGGCTGCATGCATAATGGGTGCGGGATTGTTTCTTAACCTCACAAGTTTGATGTCTGGTGTAATGGTGTGAGTCGTAATAGGATTTATGTTATTGCTGTAAAGTATTTTTTTTTTTTTTTTTTTGGTTTGAGAGCAGTTTTGCTATATTCATTTTAATTTATGTAAATATGTATATATTTATGTATATTTATATATTGTGATTTTATGCTTAATGATTGCAAGACTTTTAATAAAGAAAAATTGGGAAGAATGTTCCTTACATTGGTGATCGGTGAGAAGAATGTTCCTTACATTGGTGATCAGTGAGAAGAATGTTCCTTACATTGGTGATCAGTGAGAAGAATGTTCCTTACATTGGTGATCAGTGGGAAGAATGTTCCTTACATTGGTGATCAGTGAGAAGAATGTTCCTTACATTGGTGATCAGTGAGAAGAATGTTCCTTACATTGGTGATCAGTGGGAAGAATGTTCCTTACATTGGTGATCAGTGAGAAGAATGTTCCTTACATTGGTAATCAGTGGGAAGAATGTTCCTTACATTGGTGATCAGTGAGAAGAACGTTCCTTACATTGGTGATCGGTGAGAAGAATGTTCCTTACATTGGTGATCAGTGGGAAGAACGTTCCTTACATTGGTGATCAGTGAGAAGAATGTTCCTTACATTGGTGATCAGTGGGAAGAATGTTCCTTACATTGGTGATCAGTGAGAAGAATGTTCCTTACATTGGTGATCAGTGAGAAGAATGTTCCTTACATTGGTGATCAGTGAGAAGAATGTTCCTTACATTGGTGATCAGTGAGAAGAATGTTCCTTACATTGGTGATCAGTGGGAAGAATGTTCCTTACATTGGTGATCAGTGAGAAGAATGTTCCTTACATTGGTAATCAGTGGGAAGAATGTTCCTTACATTGGTGATCAGTGAGAAGAACGTTCCTTACATTGGTGATCGGTGAGAAGAATGTTCCTTACATTGGTGATCAGTGGGAAGAACGTTCCTTACATTGGTGATCAGTGAGAAGAATGTTCCTTACATTGGTGATCAGTGGGAAGAACGTTCCTTACATTGGTGATCAGTGAGAAGAATGTTCCTTACATTGGTGATCAGTGAGAAGAATGTCCCTTACATTGGTGATCAGTGAGAAGAATGTTCCTTACATTGGTGATCAGTGGGAAGAATGTTCCTTACATTGGTGATCAGTGAGAAGAATGTTCCTTACATTGGTGATCAGTGAGAAGAATGTTCCTTACATTGGTGATCAGTGAGAAGAATGTTCCTTACATTGGTGATCGGTGAGAAGAATGTTCCTTACATTGGTGATCAGTGAGAAGAATGTTCCTTACATTGGTGATCAGTGAGAAGAATGTTCCTTACATTGGTGATCAGTGAGAAGAATGTTCCTTACATTGGTGATCGGTGAGAAGAATGTTCCTTACATTGGTGATCAGTGAGAAGAATGTTCCTTACATTGGTGATCAGTGAGAAGAATGTTCCTTACATTGGTGATCAGTGAGAAGAATGTTCCTTACATTGGTGATCAGTGAGAAGAATGTTCCTTACATTGGTGATCAGTGGGAAGAATGTTCCTTACATTGGTGATCGGTGAGAAGAATGTTCCTTACATTGGTGATCAGTGGGAAGAATGTTCCTTACATTGGTGATCAGTGAGAAGAATGTTCCTTACATTGGTGATCAGTGGGAAGAATGTTCCTTACATTGGTGATCAGTGAGAAGAATGTTCCTTACATTGGTGATCAGTGGGAAGAATGTTCCTTACATTGGTGATCAGTGAGAAGAATGTTCCTTACATTGGTGATCAGTGGGAAGAATGTTCCTTACATTGGTGATCAGTGAGAAGAATGTTCCTTACATTGGTGATCAGTGAGAAGAATGTTCCTTACATTGGTGATCGGTGAGAAGAATGTTCCTTACATTGGTGATCAGTGGGAAGAATGTTCCTTACATTGGTGATCGGTGAGAAGAATGTTCCTTACATTGGTGATCAGTGGGAAGAATGTTCCTTACATTGGTGATCAGTGGGAAGAATGTTCCTTACATTGGTGATCAGTGAGAAGAATGTTCCTTACATTGGTGATCAGTGAGAAGAATGTTCCTTACATTGGTGATCAGTGGGAAGAATGTTCCTTACATTGGTGATCAGTGAGAAGAATGTTCCTTACATTGGTGATCAGTGAGAAGAATGTTCCTTACATTGGTGATCAGTGAGAAGAATGTTCCTTACATTGGTGATCAGTGGGAAGAATGTTCCTTACATTGGTGATCGGTGAGAAGAATGTTCCTTACATTGGTGATCAGTGGGAAGAATGTTCCTTACATTGGTGATCAGTGGGAAGAATGTTCCTTACATTGGTGATCAGTGAGAAGAATGTTCCTTACATTGGTGATCAGTGAGAAGAATGTTCCTTACATTGGTGATCAGTGAGAAGAATGTTCCTTACATTGGTGATCAGTGAGAAGAATGTTCCTTACATTGGTGATCGGTGAGAAGAATGTTCCTTACATTGGTGATCGGTGGGAAGAATGTTCCTTACATTGGTGATCAGTGAGAAGAATGTTCCTTACATTGGTGATCAGTGAGAAGAATGTTCCTTACATTGGTGATCGGTGAGAAGAATGTTCCTTACATTGGTGATCAGTGGGAAGAATGTTCCTTACATTGGTGATCAGTGAGAAGAATGTTCCTTACATTGGTGATCAGTGAGAAGAATGTTCCTTACATTGGTGATCAGTGAGAAGAATGTTCCTTACATTGGTGATCAGTGAGAAGAATGTTCCTTACATTGGTGATCAGTGAGAAGAATGTTCCTTACATTGGTGATCGGTGGGAAGAATTTTCCTTACATTGGTGATCAGTGGGAAGAATGTTCCTTACATTGGTGATCGGTGGGAAGAATTTTCCTTACATTGGTGATCAGTGGGAAGAATGTTCCTTACATTGGTGATCGGTGGGAAGAATGTTCCTTACATTGGTGATCAGTGGGAAGAATGTTCCTTACATTGGTGATCAGTGGGAAGAATGTTCCTTACATTGGTGATCAGTGAGAAGAATGTTCCTTACATTGGTGATCAGTGAGAAGAATGTTCTTTACATTGGTGATCAGTGAGAAGAATGTTTCTTACATTGGTGATCAGTGAGAAGAATGTTCCTTACATTGGTGATCAGTGAGAAGAATGTTCCTTACATTGGTGGTCAGTGAGAAGAATGTTCCTTACATTGGTGATCAGTGAGAAGAATGTTCCTTACATTGGTGATCAGTGGGAAGAATGTTCCTTACATTGGTGATCAGTGAGAAGAATGTTCCTTACATTGGTGATCAGTGGGAAGAATGTTCCTTACATTGGTGATCAGTGAGAAGAATGTCCCTTACATTGGTGATCGGTGAGAAGAATGTTCCTTACATTGGTGATCGGTGAGAAGAATGTTCCTTACATTGGTGATCAGTGGGAAGAATGTTCCTTACATTGGTGATCAGTGAGAAGAATGTTCCTTACATTGGTGATCGGTGAGAAGAATGTTCCTTACATTGGTGATCAGTGAGAAGAATGTTCCTTACATTGGTGATCAGTGAGAAGAATGTTCCTTACATTGGTGATCAGTGGGAAGAATGTTCCTTACATTGGTGATCGGTGAGAAGAATGTTCCTTACATTGGTGATCAGTGGGAAGAATGTTCCTTACATTGGTGATCAGTGAGAAGAATGTCCCTTACATTGGTGATCAGTGGGAAGAATGTTCCTTACATTGGTGATCAGTGAGAAGAATGTTCCTTACATTGGTGATCGGTGAGAAGAATGTTCCTTACATTGGTGATCAGTGAGAAGAATGTCCCTTACATTGGTGATCAGTGAGAAGAATGTTCCTTACATTGGTGATCAGTGGGAAGAATGTTCCTTACATTGGTGATCAGTGAGAAGAATGTTCCTTACATTGGTGATCAGTGAGAAGAATGTTCCTTACATTGGTGATCAGTGAGAAGAATGTTCCTTACATTGGTGATCAGTGGGAAGAATGTTCCTTACATTGGTGATCAGTGAGAAGAATGTTCCTTACATTGGTGATCAGTGAGAAGAATGTTCCTTACATTGGTGATCAGTGGGAAGAATGTTCCTTACATTGGTGATCAGTGAGAAGAATGTTCCTTACATTGGTGATCAGTGGGAAGAATGATCCTTACATTGGTGATCAGTGAGAAGAATGTCCCTTACATTGGTGATCAGTGAGAAGAATGTTCCTTACATTGGTGATCAGTGAGAAGAATGTTCCTTACATTGGTGATCAGTGGGAAGAATGTCCCTTACATTGGTGATCAGTGAGAAGAATGTTCCTTACATTGGTGATCAGTGAGAAGAATGTTCCTTACATTGGTGATCAGTGGGAAGAATGTTCCTTACATTGGTGATCAGTGGGAAGAATGTTCCTTACATTGGTGATCAGTGAGAAGAATGTTCCTTACATTGGTGATCAGTGGGAAGAATGTTCCTTACATTGGTGATCAGTGGGAAGAATGTTCCTTACATTGGTGATCAGTGAGAAGAATGTTCCTTACATTGGTGATCAGTGAGAAGAATGTTCCTTACATTGGTGATCAGTGGGAAGAATGTTCCTTACATTGGTGATCAGTGGGAAGAATGCCTCCCCTTACAGATAGCTAAAAGGATAATGTCGTGCTGTTGGCTTTTCCAGGTGGTCTTGGCTCTGGATCTCTGTGTGGATCATTAAACTGAAGGTTGATCAGCTACAACCTCTGGAGGAACCCTGGTTGGGATTGGATGCACTAATGACATTCAGAGAACTTGCCTATCTCACTTTGCCTCATCTGCCTTTATTGTTCTCATCAATACGTTTGTAGCACAGAACTTTGCCCACCTATTTTTAAATAAAAAAAAAACAAATGCCCGACTGTACATGAAGCTCCCATCCTTCCACCTGTCTTCTGTCTATCCCCCCAACCCTTGCGGCAGCCCCAATGAAATCTCCGGTACTTCCATGTACGGAGAGCACAAAGCCATTTCTTAAAATAATTTGATCCTGGAAAAGAAAGCCTTCATTATTTCTTTAATGCCCAATTCAACTTCACGGCACACCCTTCTCACCAAATAACCCTCATAACATTCATTTACAATTTATTGCCCTGATCGTTTATTGATCGCTTTCTTTTTACTGATCGTTTATTTAAAAATTGCTTTGGACTCTATCTCTTGCTTTGGTTTGGTTCTCCTTCTGTTTCCAGTATGGTTGGGTTTGTTTGGAGACCTTCCTTCTTGTAGGGATGTTTTCTGATATTAGCGAGAAGCTTAACCAAAGCAAGTTAGTTTGATCAGTGAGATGGTCTTTGATCACACGGAATACCAATAATGGAAGGCCCAGCCTCTGTGGTTGTGTGTAGCTTGGTTTCCAGGAATGAGGCACACATGCCCCCTTCCCACAATACAACACACAGTGCCTATGTGGCCAATCATAGGTTGAGTGTTATCCATTGCCTGCAAAAGTCAACAGAAAGAGTTGTCTTTTGCAGGCAATGGAGCCATTGGTGAAAGTTTGTCAGCTAACAGAGAAAACTCTTGCCTGCTGCAGACCGCTGACATCATGAGAGCTTTGACAAGATGACATCACGTAAACCTAGGCAAGATGAGATCACGTGAAGCTAGGTAAGATGACATCATGTGAACCTAAAGCCGCGTACACACGGGCGGACTGTATGGCCTACTTAGTCCGCCGAAACACATTTCAGCGGACAGTCCGCTCGTGTGTGGGCTTCAGCGGACTTTTTCAGCGTGCAGTCTGGCATACTAAGTATTTAGTAATTTCCGTAATTCTGTCCGTCATACTTTGGTTTCAGCGGACAATCCGCTCGTCAGTAGGCTAGTTCGACGGACTAAGAATGGCGCATGCTCAGAAAGGATTTACACGGCGGAAGGTTGCATTGCTGTGTCTTGGACTTCCTATTTCTAGTCCCATCGTACGTGCCGTACACGTCATCGCGCAAGCTTTCGACGGACTGTTTGTGCATCCGTGTGTGGTCAAGTCCGTTCATTCGAAAGTATGACGGACTGTCCGTCGGATTGTCTGACGGACTAAGTAGGCCATACAGTCCGCCCGTGTACGCGGCTTAAGTAAGACAAAATCACGTGAACCTAGGCAAGATGACATCGTGTAAACCAAGGCAATATGACATCATGCGAGCCTAGGCAAGATAACATCATGTAAACCTAAGCAATATGACATCATGTAAACCAAGGAAAGATGACATCACATGAACCTAGGCAAGATAACATCATGTTAACCAAAGCAAAATGACATCATGTGAGCCTTGGCAAGGTGACATCACATGAACCTAGGCAAGATGACATCACATGAAGCTAGGTAAGACGACATAATGTGGACCTAAAGAAGACGACATCACGTCAACCTAGGTAAGATGACATTATGTGCGCCTTGGCAAGATGACATCATGTGAAACTAGACAAGATGACATCATGTGAACCTAGGCAAGATGACATCACGTGAACCAAGGCAAGATGACATCATGTGAACCTAGGCAAGATGACATCACGTGAACCAAGGCAAGATGACATCATGTGAACCTAGGCAAGATGACATCACGTGAACCAAGGCAAGATGGCATCACGTGAACCAAGGCAAGATGGCATCATGTGAACCTAGGCAAGATGACATTATATGAACCAAGGCAAGATGACATCACATGAAGCTAGGCAAGATGACATCACATGAAGCTAGGTAAGACGACATTATATGAACCTAAGGAAGACGACATCACGTAATCCTAGACAAGATGACATCATGTGAACCAAGGCAAGATGACATCACGTGAACCAAGGCAAGATGACATCACGTGAACCTAGGCAACATGACATCACGTGAACCTAGGCAAGATGACATCACGTGAACCTAGGCAACATGACATCACGTGAACCAAGGCAAGATGACATCACGTGAACCTAGGCAACATGACATCACGTGAACCTAGGCAAGATGACATCATGTAAACCAAGGAAAGATGACGTCACGTGAACCAAGGCAAGATGACATTGTGTTAACCAAAGCAAAATGACATCATGTGAGCCTTGGCAAGGTGACATCACATGAACCTAGGCAAGATGACATCACATGAAGCTAGGTAAGACGACATCATGTGAACCTAAGGAAGACGACATCACGTCAACCTAGGCAAGATGACATTATGTGGGCCTTGGCAAGATGACATCATGTGAAACTAGACAAGATGACATCATGTGAACCTAGATCAGATGACATCACGTAAACCTAGGCAAGATGACATCACGTGAACCTAGGCAAGATGACATCACGTGAACCAAGGCAAGATGACATCACGTAAACCAAGCCAAGATGACATCACGTAAACCTAGGCAAAATCACCTAGTGAAGCCATGGACATATTTTTAGTGATGAAGAGGGATCTGTAAAAGCGTATTTCTACTCTACATTGTAACACATCAGGATGTTACTCATGCACTCCACTGAATGTTCCACCTTAAACAGAGTAGATGAAATAGTAAATTCATTAAAAGGGATGAACCTATCAGAAAAAGAAAAGGGCGGAGGACAAAAGGAAATGTGGGACTTGTCCAGTAGGAGGTAAATGGGCAATAAAATATATAACATCCCGACTGGTGATTTAGGGCTGATAGGGATCACCCATGCCTAATTGGAAGCTGTGCAATTTCCTGGAGAAAACCTAAGAAATAAAAGCTTGTGGCATTGTGTGAGATGGGACCCGACTCGGAGAGCACCACCCAGATCATTGTGTCAGCTAATAACCAAGGACCATCCTGAGAGGGGAAGGGCTCCGGCCTTAGGCATGATCTTGGGTGTTCTCCTGACTTAAATGCCATTTCTTGTAGAGTTAAGGATCTAGATGGATACAATTAGAGAGTGATAAGGTAATCAGTAACCCACGGAAAATCCTCTTGTCATTTCTCCAGAAGTTGCCCCAGGAAACACGGAATGTGTCCCGACATTTTTCTATAAGCTCGCGGCTCAGGCTGAAAGCCTCCAGACTTAACTTGTAAGACAAATATCAGACCTTCCAGCATGTTTCAGATGCCGAGGATCAGTTAGGGGATCAGTCACCGAGGTGGACGGCGAGGGACACTGCCGGAGAAAGTTCTACATAAAGCCACTGGAAAAAAAAGTTCATTCATTAAAAAGGTAGCTGAGCCCATAAAAACATTTTCCGAAGGTGTAGGACATACCTGTTGATCCCACCAGAAATGCTGCGCCCTTATCTCTTCTTCTGAGATGAACTGATAGAAATGTCCCTTCTATAAACGAATCCCCCCCCCCCCCTGTAATGGAGATGAAGATTTGTTTGAAGTCCGGCCTGGGTGATTCCCCCCACTGACACCAATGAAGGGGAAGAATTCCTCCCAATGACACCAACGATGGATCAAATTTCCTCCCAATGACTCCAACAAAGGGGCCCATTGACATCAATGAAAGGCCAAATTCCTCTCAATGACACCAACAATGGGGCACAATTCCTCCCAATGACACCAACAAAGGGGTCCATTGACATCAATGAAAGGCCAAATTCCTGGCAATGACACCAACTAAGGGGCCCATTGAGACCAATGAAATGGCACAATTCCTCTCAATGACTCCAACAATGGGGCACAATTCTTGGCAATGACACCAACAAAGGGGCACATTGAGACCAATGAAATGGCACAATTCCTCTCAATGACTCCAACAATGGGGCACAATTCCTCCCAATGACACCAACAATGGGGCACAATTCCTCCCAATGACACCAACAATGGGGCACAATTCCTCCCAATGACCTCAACAATGGGGCACAATTCCTGGCAATGACACCAACAAAGGGGCCCATTGACACCAATGAAAAGGTACAATTCCTCCCAATGACTCCAACAATGGGGCACAATTCCTCCCAATGACATCAACAATGGGGCACAATTCCTCCCAATGACACCAACAAAGGGGCCCATTGAGACCAATGAAAAGGTACAATTCCTCCCAATGACTCCAACAATGGGGCACAATTCTTGGCAATGACACCAACAAAGGGGCACATTGAGATCAATGAAATGGCACAATTCCTCTCAATGACTCCAACAATGGGGCACAATTCCTGGCAATGACACCAACAAAGGGGCCCATTGAGACCAATGAAATGGCAAAATTCCTGGCAATGACACCAACAATAGGGCACAATTCCTGGCAATGACACCAACAATGGGGCACAATTCCTGGCAATGACACCAACTAAGGGGCCCATTGACACCAATGAAAGGGCACAATTCCTCCCAATGACTCCAACAATGGGGCACAATTCCTCCCAATGACACCAACAATGGGGCACAATTCCTGGCAATGACACCGCCAAAGGGGCCCATTGAGACCAATGAAAAGGTACAATTCCTCCCAATGACTCCAACAATGGGGCACAATTCCGCCCAATGACACCAACAATGGGGCACAATTCCTCCCAATGACACCAACAAAGGGGCCCCTTGAGACCAATGAAAAGGCACAATTCCTCCCAATGACACCAACAATGGGGCACAATTCCTGGCAATGACACCAACAAAGGGGCCCATTGGCACCAATGAAAGGGCACAATTCCTGCCAATGACACCAACAATGGGGCACAATTCGTGGCAATGACACCAACAAAGGGGCCCATTGAGACCAATGAAAAGGTACAATTCCTCCCAATGACTCCAACAATGGGGCACAATTCCTCCCAATGACACCAACAATGGGGCACAATTCCTGGCAATGACACCAACAAAGGGGCCCCTTGAGACCAATGAAAAGGCACAATTCCTCCCAATGACACCAACAATGGGGCACAATTCCTGGCAATGACACCAACAAAGGGGCCCATTGGCACCAATGAAAGGGCACAATTCCTCCCAATGACACCAACAAAGGGGCCCATTGACATCAATGAAAGGCCAAATTCCTCTCAATGACACCAACAATGGGGCACAATTCCTCCCAATGACACCAACAAAGGGGTCCATTGACATCAATGAAAGGCCAAATTCCTGGCAATGACACCAACTAAGGGGCCCATTGAGACCAATGAAATGGCACAATTCCTCCCAATGACTCCAACAATGGGGCACAATTCTTGGCAATGACACCAACAAAGGGGCACATTGAGACCAATGAAATGGCACAATTCCTCTCAATGACTCCAACAATGGGGCACAATTCCTCCCAATGACACCAACAATGGGGCACAATTCCTCCCAATGACATCAACAATGGGGCACAATTCCTCCCAATGACACCAACAAAGGGGCCCATTGAGACCAATGAAAAGGTACAATTCCTCCCAATGACTCCAACAATGGGGCACAATTCCTGGCAATGACACCAACAAAGGGGCCCATTGAGACCAATGAAATGGCAAAATTCCTGGCAATGACACCAACAATGGGGCACAATTCCTGGCAATGACACCAACAATGGGGCACAATTCCTGGCAATGACACCAACTAAGGGGCCCATTGACACCAATGAAAGGGCACAATTCCTCCCAATGACTCCAACAATGGGGCACAATTCCGCCCAATGACACCAACAATGGGGCACAATTCCTCCCAATGACACCAACAAAGGGGCCCCTTGAGACCAATGAAAAGGCACAATTCCTCCCAATGACACCAACAATGGGGCACAATTCCTGGCAATGACACCAACAAAGGGGCCCATTGGCACCAATGAAAGGGCACAATTCCTCCCAATGACACCAACAATGGGGCACAATTCGTGGCAATGACACCAACAAAGGGGCCCATTGAGACCAATGAAAAGGTACAATTCCTCCCAATGACTCCAACAATGGGGCACAATTCCTCCCAATGACACCAACAATGGGGCACAATTCCTGGCAATGACACCAACAAAGGGGCCCCTTGAGACCAATGAAAAGGCACAATTCCTCCCAATGACACCAACAATGGGGCACAATTCCTGGCAATGACACCAACAAAGGGGCCCATTGGCACCAATGAAAGGGCACAATTCCTCCCAATGACACCAACAATGGGGCACAATTCCTGGCAATGACACCAACAAAGGGGCCCATTGAGACCAATGAAAAGGTACAATTCCTCCCAATGACTCCAATAATGGGGCACAATTCCTGGCAAAGACACCAACAAAGGAGCCCATTGACACCAACAATGGGGCACCATTTCACCCAATGACTCCAACAATGGGACACAATTCCTGGCAATCACACCAACAAAGGGGCCAATTGAGACCAATGAAAGGGCACAATTCCTCCCAATGGCACCAACGAAGGAGCCCACTGACACCAACAATGGGGCACAATTTCACCCAATGACACCAAAGATGGGGCATTGTTTATTCCCACTGACGTCAGGACCTTTTCAACTCCCAATGCTATAGAACTAGAGCTATAGAAATATAAACTCATTCCTAACTAAAGTCTATAGAAACCCAAATAATAAACTTCTCTTATTTCCCCCCTTGTGGTCTGTAAATGAATCCTTATCTTTGGTACCTGATATTCAGTATTTATGGTCAATCAATTTATTTCATTTAAGTTTTCTTTATGTTTGTATTTTTTTTTTGGGGGGGGGGGGGGGTATTTGATCATTATTTGCGCACTATTTACATGTTTGTTTGTTTTTTTTTGCGGTCTGTTTTTCTTTTTTCTGTCAAATACAAAATATGTCACATGATAAGGATAATGAAGGGATATATTTTGGCATCAAAACGGGTCCAGGATATTTGAAAGAAATTTCTGTGACCCCCCCCCCCCCCCCCCCAGAAGCCAGTTAAAGCCCATTGCACCCTTAAAAAAAAAAACTATCTTAATTTGCCCCTCCGCATTGATTCTCTTCTTCCTTCCTCCAGTCCTTACTTCCCTTCCACCCTGATTTCTGAAGATCTGTGCGATTTCTGGAGAAATTCAAAAAACCTCAATTCAGTTTATTCCTAAATCACCACAAACAAGAAGTTTCTGAAATTAGAAACACTTACAGTACTTTCCTCCTGAAGAAGCAGCGCCGTGGGCTGCAAAACGCGTTGAGCCCACGTGGCCATGAAGTGATACGGACAATATCATGAAGAACGAATATTGTGGAGAATTTTGATTTGTCCCGTGTCCTTGTCGTGTACGGAATCACCGTCTGTACATCTATGGGGAACATCCTGCTGGTTTTATACCTTTTCAGTTCTAATAAACTTTGCACAGTTTTTAAAGAAATTTTGAACTTTCCAAATTTTGTATGTGGCGCCTGAAAAGTCCATCGTGGGGGGGGGGGGAGGGGTTCTTCCTGTCTTTGGAATGAATAGAAATACTTACCTCATCCCTCACTCTCGCAGGCTTCCTCCTCTCCGTATGGCCGGTCCACCAAACTTTTCTGCCCCCCCCCCCCCACTGGTCACACCTCTCTGACATCATCATATACAATACAGGACGAGCGGTCTTCATTGTACAGGGGAGCGGTGAGGGCCCCGCTCACATTCAGGAGCTTTGGACATCAGAGGAGAGCGCTGACTGCTGGGGGAACATGGAATGAGGTAAGTCATTGTATGTTTTCCTTTCCGCCTTAGGGAGGACCCCACTGCATTCATACAGCAGAGCTAGGCCTTACAAAAGGAGTCCATGGAACCAAAGTTCCTCTAGAGGTTCCTTGGGGTTCCCTGAGTGACAAGCAAGTTCCCACTGACACCATTCATCTTTGTAGCCATCTGTAAGGGAGTAATTCTTCCCACTCACCCCCAATGTAAGGAACATTCTTCCCACTCACCCCCAATGTAAGGAACATTCTTCCCACTCACCCCCAATGTAAGGAACATTCTTCCCACTCACCCCCAATGTAAGGAACATTCTTCCCACTGATCACCAATGTAAGGAACATTCTTCTCACTGATCACCAATGTAAGGAACATTCTTCCCACTGATCACCAATGTAAGGAACATTCTTCCCACTGATCACCAATGTAAGGAACATTCTTCTCACTGATCACCAATGTAAGGAACATTCTTCTCACTGATCACCAATGTAAGGAACATTCTTCTCACTGATCACCAATGTAAGGAACATTCTTCTCACTGATCACCAATGTAAGGAACATTCTTCTCACTGATCACCAATGTGAGGAACATTCTTCTCACTGATCCCCAATGTAAGGAACATTCTTCTCACTGATCACCAATGTAAGGAACATTCTTCTCACTGATCACCAATGTAAGGAACATTCTTCTCACTGATCACCAATGTAAGGAACATTCTTCCCACTGATCACCAATGTAAGGAACATTCTTCCCACTGATCACCAATGTAAGGAACATTCTTCCCACTGATCACCAATGTAAGGGACATTCTTCTCACTGATCACCAATGTAAGGAACATTCTTCCCACTGATCACCAATGTAAGGAACATTCTTCTCACTGATCACCAATGTAAGGGACATTCTTCTCACTGATCACCAATGTAAGGATCATTCTTCCCACTGATCACCAATGTAAGGAACATTCTTCTCACTGATCACCAATGTAAGGAACATTCTTCTCACTGATCACCAATGTAAGGAACATTCTTCCCACTGATCACCAATGTAAGGAACATTCTTCTCACTGATCACCAATGTAAGGGACATTCTTCTCACTGATCACCAATGTAAGGATCATTCTTCCCACTGATCACCAATGTAAGGAACATTCTTCCCACTGATCACCAATGTAAGGAACATTCTTCTCACTGATCACCAATGTAAGGAACATTCTTCTCACTGATCACCAATGTAAGGAACATTCTTCTCACTGATCACCAATGTAAGGAACATTCTTCTCACTGATCACCAATGTAAGGAACATTCTTCTCACTGATCACCAATGTAAGGACATTCTTCTCACTGATCACCAATGTAAGGATCATTCTTCCCACTGATCACCAATGTAAGGAACATTCTTCCCACTGATCACCAATGTAAGGAACATTCTTCTCACTGATCACCAATGTAAAGAACATTCTTCCCACTGATCACCAATGTAAGGAACATTCTTCTCACTGATCACCAATGTAAGGAACATTCTTCTCACTGATCACCAATGTAAAGAACATTCTTCTCACTGATCACCAATGTAAGGAACATTCTTCTCACTGATCACCAATGTAAAGAACATTCTTCCCACTGATCACCAATGTAAGGATCATTCTTCCCACTGATCACCAATGTAAGGAACATTCTTCCCACTGATCACCAATGTAAGGAACATTCTTCTCACTGATCACCAATGTAAGGGACATTCTTCTCACTGATCACCAATGTAAGGGACATTCTTCTCACTGATCACCAATGTAAGGAACATTCTTCTCACTGATCACCAATGTAAGGAACATTCTTCCCACTGATCACCAATGTAAGGAACATTCTTCCCACTGATCACCAATGTAAGGAACATTCTTCCCAATTTTTCTTTATTAAAAGTCTTGCAATCATTAAGCATAAAATCACAATATATAAATATACATAAATATATACATATTTACATAAATTAAAATGAATATAGCAAAACTGCTCTCAAACCAAAAAAAAAAAATACTTTACAGCAATAACATAAATCCTATTACGACTCACACCACTACACCAGACATAAAACTTGTGAGGTCAAGAAACAATCCCGCACCTATTATGCATGCAGCCCTTCTTCAAAAAGAAGATACTAACCAACAAAAGCTAAGGGAGTGAAAGAACCAGAAAAAGAAAAGAGCTCCTCACCCAGAGATGGGCAGTTCACCAAAGGCAGGTCTGATATTCCTCCACGCCCTTATCCAGACTGCCCGAGGCTCCCTGCCCTTCTCAAGACCCCGAATTTTCCCAACCTCACCCAGAATATCGTGCACCACCACCTCAACAGAGAGGACTTTCTTCCGCAGGGTAATCTGGCACCGTGCATTCCATGTGAAGTAACGGACAACTATACTAACTAAAAACAGTGTATCCAAATCAAAATCCCAGTGAGTCGGGAATGCCCCATACACCCACTCCGCATAACTCATGCGATAGAAAAAGGGGATGCCTAGAGCCCTCCCCACCCTTTTATACACCTCTATGTTAAAGGGACATTGGAGCAAAAAGTGGTCCATAGACTCCACTTTACCAACACACTCCGCTCTAGGACAATCCCGATCATCCACAGGGCGATGCTTCAAGTTCCCTCTCACATAGAGCCTTCCATGGAAGGCGAGCCAGGCTTGATCCCTAAACTTCAAGGGGATTCTTTCTAAATTGATTAAACGCAACCCTTCCCTCATTACAGAGCCTGGGCAATCCCTTAAGGCCAGTGACACACTGAAAGCAGAGCCCAAAATCCTCTTCTCCAGAAGCTTCCTGGGGAGGGACTTGATATCCTCCACTGTCACCTGCCACTGCCGAAGTATTTTCAGACACGGGGCAACATAAGCCGGGAGCTTGCCATGTCGGACTCTCAGACTTTTCACTGGCCCGCCATCTTCCCAGGATCGCAGAAAAGGCCTAAAACAAGATTGAAAAATACCCACCCATCCCGGCGGGTTCTCTGCTAGCATGTTACCAAGATTGTACTTTAAAAACAGCAGAGAAAAGAAAACTATTGGGTTGACCATTCCTAGGCCACCCTCCCGCCTAGACAGGTAAGTTACATTGCGTTTGATCAGGTTCAGCCTACTTCCCCATAACAGTTGGAAAAAGCAGCTGTACACCCTTGCATAGAGAGATACTGGCAAGATACAGACGAAGCTGACATATAAAAAAATTGGGACCAGGTACGTTTTGATCAAGTCAACCCTCTCCCTCAATGAAAGCTTCCATTTCTTCCAACTTGCTACTTTGGCATTGGCACACACCAACCTGCTTTCCCAATTTCGATGACCATAGTCACCAGGACCAAATTTGATGCCCAACACTTTAATTTCCTGCTGGGGCTCTGGGAAGGCATCCGGAAGTTCGAAGCTTTCACCTTCCTCACCCATCCAGAAAACTTCACTCTTTTCATGGTTGACTTTAGAACCAGAAGCCTCCGTGTACTGCTCTATCATAGAGACCACCTCCTGCGCCTCCTCCGTTCCAGAGACAATAACAGACACATCATCGGCATAGGCCACGACCTTCAAAGGTGGCACACCAGCAATGCCCAAAGGCACCCCGCACAAAGATCCACTCTCTAGCCTTCTTATGAAGGGGTCGATTGCGAATACATATAACAGGGGGCTCAGAGGACATCCCTGGCGCACACCAGAGCCAACCTCAAAAGGCCGTCCAACCCAACCATTAACCAGTGGGAAGCTCTCAGCCCCTTTATATAATGTCTTCAGCCAATCTATAAACCTCCCCTGCAGGCCGTATCTACCAAGTAGCAAATACAGGTACTCGTGATTGACTCTATCAAAAGCCTTCGCCTGATCCAATGCCAGCAAGTACTTTCTCCATCCAGCAGCCCTGCATCGTTCCAAAGCCTCCCGGACAGCTAAAACCGCTGAAAAGGTACTTCTACCTTGGACCGAGCAGTGCTGATGACTGGACAACAAATCGCCTGCCACTGACGACAAGCGCCAAAAAAGAATCTTCGCCAAGATCTTTCTATCAACATTGAGAAGACTGATGGGGCGCCAGTTCTCAATCATTGAGGGGTCTTTACCTTTTGACAGAAGAATCACAGCGGATTGCCTCATGGAGGGAGGGAGCGAACCTTCTTCTAGACAGCTGTTATAAACCTCCGCTAAAAAGGGAGCCAGAATGGACTTAAAACACTTGTAGAATTCAGCTGTCAACCCATCTGGCCCAGGCGATTTTTTGGTAGCCAGCTTCTCTATAGCATGAACTACCTCATCCACTGAAATTGGTTCTGTCAAATCCATCAAAGGCAATGTACCATTTCCCAATCCTGGAGTAGAATCCAGAAAGCTTTCCATCTTGTCCCGACAAAGGTCCTTTCTTCCCAGAAGGTCTGCATAATATGATCTGAAGATCTCCAGGATCCCTGATCTGGACTTCACCAGGGAACCCGTACTATCCCTCAGGCCTATGACCGTCTTAACTGCTATGCCTTGCTTACAGTTCTGGTAAGGATCAGGCGAGTGATATTTTCCATAATCCCTCTCCAGAACCAAGGAGGCATGCCGGTCGTATTGACACTTTCTAAGAAGAAACTTCACCTCAGAGATCTCCCCTGGATCTCCTCTATACGAGACAAGACGATCAAGCTTCCTCCGCAAATGCTGGTAGGCAATGTACATACCAAGCTGCTTCTTCTTACTTATGGCCTTGAAAAGTCCAATCGCCCTTTGTTTCACAAGCTCCCACCACTCTGACTTAGTGCTGCAAAAGTCCAGAATAGAAACCTGTGCCTGGAAAAAATCCTCAAAGGATTGTCTTACCTCTACGTCTTCCAGGAGAGCCGAATTCAGTTTCCAGGTACCCCTTCCCCTGGGTGGAGTGTCCGAGGCATTCAGAGTCACAGACAGCATACAGTGGTCAGAGAACTCCACCGCCCTCAACTCAGGAGCCGAGAAAGCAGAGTTCTCCTTTAAAAAAAACCTATCTATCCTACTCTGACTATTCCCTCTCTGAAATGTGAATCCCGTGCTGCCAGGGCAGTGCTTAATATGCACATCTACCAGGCCTGCTTGTCTCACCATATCTCTAAGAAAAACGCTATCGTACGCCAGCCTGTCTATGGAGCCTCTCCTGTCTTCAGGCCTAATTATGGTGTTAAAATCACCTCCAAAGACAACCTGCTGGGATGTAAAAAGGAAGGGCTTGATCTCTGTGAGGAGGCATTTCCTGCCCCATCTTGACTGCGGTCCATAGATATTAATCAGACGCAAGTCCTGCCCCCTAACAGAGACGTCCAAGACCATGCATCTCCCAATCTCTACCTCAATTACCCGCCGGCACGTTACCATATCGGTTTTAAAAAGGACCGCAACTCCGCTGCAGGGCTCTGCCGCAAGAGACCAAAAGGAGGGACCGCATCTCCACTCCCTTTTTGCTAGATGGACATCAGCCAAAGTATTGAGCCAGGTCTCTTGCAAAAATAAAATCTCGGCATCAAACTCGCTGAGCAAAAATAAGGCAATATCACGAGCTCTTGCAGATTTCATGCTGGCGACATTAATGGTCGCCACCTTTATCGGAGTGGGAACTGCCATCAGGATGATTGGGGTAGTCGTTTCTTAACCTTTGCCACACTCTCATCACCAGAAACAGCTCTCTTCAAACTATGTGACTCCCCCTCATCCATGGATGATAAAGAAAAAGATATATCAGACATCCCATCACCTGACAAAACTGAAAAAGGGTTACCAGGAGGAACCCCTCCTGGGTCCGACTCTGAGGAAGAAATAACTACTTTATTTGTCTTCCTCTTCTTCTTTTTCTTCCTCCTAAACGTCTCCCACCCCTCATCATCTGAATCCCCCTCAACAGAGGGTGAGACATGGGATATGGACACCCTTCCATCCGCCCCACCCCCATCCAGCACCCCCACATTCCCCTGACCACGTTTGCGCTGCCGAGGGACAGGGACTGGAGGCTGAGAAGGAAGATCCGCTAAACCTGCCCCCCCAGCAGCCTCCGCTAGTCTGGAGGACCTACGTACAGCAGGAATAGGGACAACCACATGGGGGACAGACTTAGGGACCACATCACTAGAGGGAACAGAATCTGAAACAGAAGGAACTGACACAGGAGGGACAGACTCAGGGACAACATTACCAGGGGGAACAGAACCTGAAACAGATGGAACAGACACAGGAGGGACAGACTCAGGGACAACATTACCAGGGGAAACAGATGGAACTGACACAGGAGGGACAACAACAGTTACAGCGGCCTGATCCTCCTTATCCAGCCTCTGCAGCTCAGCCTCCAATCCTTGCAGGTTATGTAAAGCCTCTGGACACTTACTGTAAGGATGGCCAAGCTGTTGGCACAGATTGCACCGAATTTGGGTACAATCTTTCGCCAAGTGGTCCAGACCCTGGCATAGCGAACACTTTTTACGGGTGCAGGTAGAGGCAAAATGGCCCTTTTCACCACATTTATTGCAGACTTTGGGCTGTCCCTGGTAGAAAATAGTCAGCCGATCTCTTCCCAGAAAAGCTGAGCAGGGCAGATGTTGGACTACATTGCCCAGCACCCCCAGTTTTAGTGACACCGTCCAGGCCCCTGTCCATATCCCATGCTCATCCAGGACCTTCCGCAGTGGAGTGAGGACCTCACCATATCGGCGTAGCCATACTATCAAATCAGCCTCTGGTATGGATTCGTTACGCACCAGGATGGTCACCGATTTTATCAGAGGCTGCCTGGAAATCACCTTTGGCACCAAACCACTCCACTGCGAAAGGCCCCGGCACCTCCTATGTCGCTCCCAAAATAAATCCAACCCCTCAGGTTTTACAAAAGATAAATCAAATTCATAACTCCCCACTGGGCAAATCAAAGCAAAAATATCCACAGCTTTAAACCCCATTTCCAAAATCAACTCTGCCACCCTCCCCCTCACTGGTGGGGTCCCCTCCCCCTCCCACTTGAACTGAACCACATTCCTCCTCCTATACCCACCACCAAAACCCCCTATATTGTGACCACCAATATTTACAGTATTCCCCCCACCCTCCTTGGTGCGACTCCCCACAACAGATGCATAACTCCCCATATTCCTCCCAGCAGAAGAGATATTTGTGTGTTTTGAACTGTCTGAGACATCTTTAGCAGATATCGATTGTACAGATTTGGTCTGTACAATCGATGAGTCTTTCCTCTGAGCAGAGAGAGAAATGTCATCTTTGCTTTTCCCAGCAGTATTAACCCCTCCACCATCACCACCACCACCCACCACATTCATTGTTTTATCATGACTGCCATTGTTAATACTTGCTGGTATATTCACATGTCCTGCAGTCTTCCCAGCAGTGTCAGTTCCCACTGCTGTGCTGGTGGAATCTTCATCTGGCCTGTTCTCTTCCATCAGGACAGGGCTTTCTGCAGAGGACAGTGCAGGCTGGACTGACACATCCATGGCTTCCATTGCACATGGTGCAGTATTCTGACCCCCTCCCCCACCAGCATCAATCAGCTCTGCTGGAACACAGAGAGGCTCAGGTGAAGCAATCACATTGCAGGTGTCAGCCACAGTGTGTGAAACACATGCAGCAAATGTGGTAGTGGAACTACAGGTCTCAGCACATGCGGGTGCAGCAACATCCATGTTCAGGGGATTTGGTGCAGGTTCATCCTCATTCCCTGGCTGATTCTTCTGAACATCCTCCGGGACCTCTGATGGATTATCAGACATTACAAGCTTGTCTCCTCTCAGGGGGGATTCCATCCTCTGGATGAAGGTCAGGGTGCCATTCTCACTCTCAACCCCCTGGCTGGTTGCCGCCGGCGACTCCAAGGCCTTACATGGGGGGAGAGGAGCAGAGGCAGATGGACCCGGGTCATCCATATGCTGAGGCTGATCCACTGAACACGATGAGGACTGGCTGACAAACCTTCTCTCGTTTTCAAACTTTTCTTTAAATGCTCCACTTTTTTCTTTTAGTTTTCCCAACAATAAAGTTTGCTGCTTTACTTTTTCCTCTAATTCCTGTAGCTCAGGCTTCATGGCGGTGCGATTCTTACTCCAGGCCTGGAAGTATTTGGCTTTGAAGTTTTTAAGCTCCACTCTCAAAACTTTAAGTTTCTCCTCCGCTCTCCCAATCGCCCTAAAGCGATTAACAACCTTAAGGCTGAAAACGCTGGCATCCATACCAGGGCCCGGACCCACAGACAGATCCTCCACCTCCTCCTCACTGGGCCCCGTGTCATCAGGGGGATCCATCTCAGGGCCTCCCCCAGGATCAGGCATTATTCCTGGGCCGAGCTAGCAGGCAAGGCCCAGGCTTGAAAAATGGGTGGTTCTCACAGAGAGCTCTTTGGGTGTGTCCTCCTCCTCCTTCCCACTGACCACCAATGTAAGGAACATTCTTCTCACTGATCACCAATGTAAGGAACATTCTTCTCACTGATCACCAATGTAAGGGACATTCTTCTCACTGATCACCAATGTAAGGAACATTCTTCTCACTGATCACCAATGTAAGGAACATTCTTCTCACTGATCACCAATGTAAGGAACATTCTTCCCACTGATCACCAATGTAAGGAACATTCTTCCCACTGATCACCAATGTAAGGAACATTCTTCCCACT
Organism: Lithobates pipiens; assembly: GCF_037356315.1. Classification (NCBI taxonomy): domain Eukaryota; kingdom Metazoa; phylum Chordata; class Amphibia; order Anura; family Ranidae; genus Lithobates; species Lithobates pipiens. The sequence goes on from NW_027507825.1 coordinate 2,407,088, forward strand.
GATCACCAATGTAAGGAACATTCTTCTCACTGATCACCAATGTAAGGGACATTCTTCTCACTGATCACCAATGTAAGGAACATTCTTCTCACTGATCACCAATGTAAGGAACATTCTTCTCACTGATCACCAATGTAAGGAACATTCTTCCCACTGATCACCAATGTAAGGAACATTCTTCCCACTGATCACCAATGTAAGGAACATTCTTCCCACTGATCACCAATGTAAGGAACATTCTTCTCACTGATCACCAATGTCAGGAAAATTCTTCTCACTGATCACCAATGTAAGGATCATTCTTCCCACTGATCACCAATGTAAGGAACATTCTTCCCACTGATCACCAATGTAAGGAACATTCTTCTCACTGATCACCAATGTAAAGAACATTCTTCCCACTGATCACCAATGTAAGGGACATTCTTCCCACTGATCACCAATGTAAGGAACATTCTTCTCACTGATCACCAATGTAAGGAACATTCTTCTCACTGATCACCAATGTAAGGAACATTCTTCTCACTGATCACCAATGTAAGGGACATTCTTCTCACTGATCACCAATGTAAGGAACATTCTTCTCACTGATCACCAATGTAAGGAACATTCTTCTCACTGATCACCAATGTAAGGAACATTCTTCCCACTGATCACCAATGTAAGGAACATTCTTCTCACTGATCACCAATGTAAGGAACATTCCTCTCACTGATCACCAATGTAAGGAACATTCTTCTCACTGATCACCAATGTAAGGAACATTCTTCTCACTGATCACCAATGTAAGGAACATTCTTCTCACTGATCACCAATGTAAGGAACATTCTTCTCACTGATCACCAATGTAAGGAACATTCTTCTCACTGATCACCAATGTAAGGAACATTCTTCTCACTGATCACCAATGTAAGGAACATTCTTCTCACTGATCACCAATGTAAGGAACATTCTTCCCACCGATCACCAATGTAAGGAACATTCTTCCCACTGATCACCAATGTAAGGAACATTCTTCCCACTGATCACCAATGTAAGGAACATTCTTCTCACTGATCACCAATGTAAGGGACATTCTTCTCACTGATCACCAATGTAAGGAACATTCTTCTCACTGATCACCAATGTAAGGAACATTCTTCTCACTGATCACCAATGTAAGGAACATTCTTCTCACTGATCACCAATGTAAGGAACATTCTTCTCACTGATCACCAATGTAAGGAACATTCTTCCCACTGATCACCAATGTAAGGAACATTCTTCTCACTGATCACCAATGTAAGGAACATTCTTCCCACTGATCACCAATGTAAGGAACATTCTTCCCACTGATCACCAATGTAAGGAACATTCTTCTCACTGATCAACAATGTAAGGAACATTCTTCTCACTGATCACCAATGTAAGGAACATTCTTCCCACTGATCACCAATGTAAGGAACATTCTTCTCACTGATCACCAATGTAAGGAACATTCTTCTCACTGATCACCAATGTAAGGAACATTCTTCTCACTGATCACCAATGTAAGGAACATTCTTCTCACTGATCACCAATGTAAGGGACATTCTTCTCACTGATCACCAATGTAAGGAACATTCTTCTCACTGATCACCAATGTAAGGAACATTCTTCTCACTGATCACCAATGTAAGGAACATTCTTCTCACATATAAGGGATTCTTTGCACCATGAATGGGTCTGTTTCCCAGAATCCCCACCAACAAGATGGAAAGCCACATCATATCTTTTGTCCAAAAAACAAACATCCAACCCAAATGGTTGGAAAAACGAATTACAGCCCAGTTGAGTTCTTACATCATATTCAATGTTTGAGAAATTCCTCCCTTTCATATATCAAACCGTTTCCACAAGAGACCGAAAATATTTCTTTTTTTTTTTTTATTGTCGCTCTACGTAGGTAAAAGTTGATTTACACTTAGAGAAGAAAAAGTTCACTAAATTGCTCCACTAATCAAGGTAATTTAAGACTTGCTAAGTCATTACAGCCAATTTGGCTCTTGACGTGAGGTAAAGTATAGGGTGTAGCCGGCTTTGAACTAGTTGACATAAGTAAATAGAAACGGTTGGGTCTCCTGTAATCTAAAATGATATAACATTTTTTTATTTTGGTGTTGATTGCGCTGTTACAAAGAGCAATTTGGAGACGCTTGGAAAACACACAGGATATAAACAATTGTGGAGAAGAATGGACCTTGTTGTTGTTTTTTTTTTTTTGTATTTTATTTTACAATCCAGATGTAAAGAGTTTCCTAAACGGCATTTGGTCATTTTTTTTCGAAGTGTTGACCAGAATTGCTTTTTCTACTTCATGGAGTCCAATCTGCAAAACACACTTTAAGATTTTAAATCCATCTGGATCAAAAACTATACACAGAAAGGATCTACCTGGGCCTACGGGTGGCTTACCCACATGCCGCCAAATCACATATATGCCCATGGCGACAAAACGCGTAGGGTGGGGGTCACGGCGCGTGACGTCATTGCGCACCGACACTGACCGCGGTCATCTTGATGGTTTGACACTTATATGTGACATGCAGTTTTTCATCCCGATGTTTGTAAATGCAATCGTTTTATTAAATCATTCTTTTTTTGTTCTTACTGCACTATGAGGTGGTCTTGTTCTCTTTTTTTAACCTACAGTGCCTTGAAAAAGTATTCATACCCCTTGACATTCCCCACATCTTGGCATGTTACAACCAAAAACGTAAATGTATTTTATTGGGATTTTGTGTGATGGACCAACACAAAGTGTCACATAATTGTGAAGTGGAAGGAAAATGATAATTGATACAAATAAATATGTGAAAAGAGGGGGGGGGCATTTGTGTTCAGCCCCCTTTACTCCGATACCCCTAACTAAAATCTAGAGGAACCAATTGCCTATATATATAAAGTCCACCTGTGTGTCATTTAATCTCAGTATAAATGCATCTGTTCTGTGAAGCCCTCAGAGGTTTGTCAGAGAACCTTAGTGAACAAACAGCATCATGAAGGCCAAGGAACACACCAGACAGGTCAGGGATGAAGTTGTGGAGAAGTATAAAGCAGGGTTGGGTTATAATAAAATCTCCCAAGCTTTGAGCATCTCACGGAGCTCTGTTCAATCCATCATCGGAAAATGGAAAGAGTATGGGCACAACTGCAAACCTACCAAGACATGGCCGTCCACCTAAACTGACCAGGCCGGGCAAGGAGAGCATTCATCAGAGAAGAGCCAAGAGGTCCATGGTAACTCTGGAGGAGCTGCAGAGATCCACAGCTCAGGGGGGAGAATCTGTCCACAGGACAACTATTAGTCGTCTCTCCACAAATCTGCCCTTTATGGAAGAGTGACAAGAAGAAAGACATTGGAGAAAGAAAGTCATAAGAAGTCCTGTTTGTAGTTTGTGAGAAGCCATGTGGGGGAGGGGGCAGCAAACATGTGGAAGAAGGTGATCTGGTCAGAGGAGACCAAAATTCTACTTTATGGCCTAAAAGCAAAACGCTATGTGTGGGGGAAACTAACACCACCCATCCCCCGAACACACCATCCCCACCGTGAGACATGGTGGTGGCAGCATCATGTGGTGGGGATGGTTTTCTTCAGCAGGGACAGGGAAGCTGGTCAGAGTTGATGGGAAGATGGATGGAGACAAATACAGGACAATCTTAGAAGAAAACCTGTTAGAGTCGGCAGAAGACTTGAGACCGGGGCGGAGGTTCCCCTTCCAGCAGGACAACGACCCGAAACATCCAGCCAGAGCTACAATGGAATGGTTTACATCAAAGCATATTCATGTGTTAGAATGGCCCAGTCACAGTCCAGACCTAAATCCCATTGAGAATCTGTGGCCAAACTTGAAAATTGCTGATCACAGACGCTCTCCATCCAATCTGACAGAGCTTGAGATATTTTACAAAGAAGAAGAATGGGCAGAAATGTCCTCTCTAGATGTGCAAAGCTGGTAGAGACACCCCCAAAAAGACTTGTAGAGAAAGGGGGTTCTACAAAGTATTGACTCCGGGGGGCGCCATACAAATGCCCCTCCCCCACACTTTTCACATATTTATTTGTATCATTTATCATTTTCCTTTCACTTCACAATTATGTGACACTTTGTGTTGGTCCATCACAGAAAATCCCAATAAAATACATTTACGTTTTTGGATGTAGCAAAAATGTGGAGAATTTCAAAGGGTATGAATACTTTTTCCAGACGCTGGATGTGTGATTTGAGAGAGATTTGGCTTTTCTATTTACTGGTCCTGGAGGCGGTGTATATGCTGGGAACCGACTTGTGACTCTGGAGGTTTATAACTGCGCTATTTGACCACTCCTCAGGGTGGTCAAATCCTTACGGTAAGAAGCTGCTTTATTGGGGTGTTTGTGATGGTGGAGGACTCCTTTAACCGCTTAAAGGTCCACCCTATAGCGGTTTTACTGCTACAGGGTGGCAACTCTGCACCATCATTGGTGTCAGTGGGAGGAATATTCCCCCCTCATTGGTATCAGTAGGAGGAATAGTGCCCCATCATTGGTGTCAGTGGGAAGAATAGTGTCCCATCATTGGTGTCAGTGGGAGGAATAGTGCCCCATCATTGGTATCAGTGGGAGGAATAGTGCCCCATCATTGGTGTCAGTGGGAGGAATAGAGCCCCATCATTGGTGTCAGTGGGAGGAATAGTTCCCGATCATTGGTGTCAGTGGGAGGAATAGTGCCCCATCATTGGTGTCAGTGGGAGGAATAGTGCCCCATCATTAGTGTCAGTGGGAGGAATAGTGCCCCATCATTGGTGTCAGTGGGAGGAATAGTTCCCGATCATTGGTGTCAGTGGGAGGAATAGTGCCCCATCATTGGTATCAGTAGGAGGAATAGTGCCCCATCATTGGTGTCAGTGGGAAGAATAGTGTCCCATCATTGGTGTCAGTGGGAGGAATAGTGCCCCATCATTGGTATCAGTGGGAGGAATAGTGCCCCATCATTGGTGTCAGTGGGAGGAATAGAGCCCCATCATTGGTGTCAGTGGGAGGAATAGTTCCCGATCATTGGTGTCAGTGGGAGGAATAGTGCCCCATCATTGGTGTCAGTGGGAGGAATAGTGCCCCATGATTGTTCTTTTATTTGGAGGAATTGTGTCCCTTCATTGGTGTTAGTGTGGGGGAATTATGCCTCATTGCTGGTATTAGTAGATGAAATGGTGGCCCTTGGGCCTGATAAAAGCAAGCAAAGGGCCACATCTGGCCCCAGGGCCGCAGTTTGGAGACCACTGCTCTAGGAGATCAGAAGCAACAAGTATTTTATGTGCATTACCCCAATGCTTTTAGCTGTAGGGGGAAGAGGGGACCATACCTCTCACTTTTAAAGAGTATCTATCACATACTGTACCTGGTTAGTGGTCGATGTGACAAAAGGGCTTCCCTTTCATCTGTGGTCATCCGTTTCATCAGATGTGGTTTCATCTGTTGTGTCTGTGGTCCAAACATCTCTGGCATGGCGTCGGGGAACGAAAGGGAAGAGTGTGGCAGGGTGGTAAGACTCCAGTCCACAGGTGCTTACTCCTTGTAGATGAATTGGTAGAGAGGTCCACAAACAGACCAAAGAGGAGATCCACCAAGGTGCCACCAAGGGCGAGACTGACCCAGCAGCTGGTAGGAACAGTAGAACCAACGATGGGCTGGAAGTGGGGTCTGAGCCAAGCAGAGGTCAGAAACCAGGAGATAGTAGGCGGAGCGGAAGGCAGAATCACGTTTAAGAGACAAACCAGAGTCACATCAGGAAGTCCGCAGAATTGAGATCAGGGAGGCAAGCCAAGGTCATATCAGAAAGTCGGCAGAGGTAAGCCATAGTCAGGAGCTAGCCAACATTAAAGTGGAAATCAGCAGAGACTAGCCAGGGTCAGGAACTAGCCAAAGGGCATCAGGAGAGCAGAGTGAAGACAAGTCCAAGGGCAGGATGGGTCAGCAAGAGGAAGGCATAACTCAGGAAGAGGATCTGGGTTAGAGTCGCAGGGTAGCAGCTGAAGACCATCCAACAACTTCCTGACTCAGCTGTTTCTTTAATAGACCTACTGGTGCCAAGATTGGAATTAGTCGTGTGTGCCTGTGAGCTTGTACGCATGTACGTCCTCACAGCCTTGTGTCTTGGTGGTGCATTAGCGTGCCTTTACATATTAGTGTGCCCTCATAAATGAGCTTGTCCATGAAAAAAGCTGGAAATTGTCCTTGTTTTGTGGACCCTGGGACAGGTAAGTGTCCGATTATTAAAAGTCAGCAGGGGGAAGGCTTCTATGGGGGACAACACTGGAGGGAAGGCTTCTATGGGGGACAACGCTGGAGGGAAGACTTCTATGGGGGACAACACTGGAGGGAAGACTTCTATGGGGGACAGCACTAGAGGGAAGACTTCTATGGGGGATAGCGCTGGAGGGAAGGTTTCTATAGAGGAAAACTCTGGGGGGGAAGGCTTCTATGGGGGAGATCATTAAAGGGAAGGCTTCTATGGGGGACAAAACTGGAGGGAAGGCTTCTATGGGGGACAAAACTGGAGGGAAGACTTCTATGGAGGACAGCACTAGAGGGAAGGCTTCTATGGGGGAGATCATTAAAGGGAAGGCTTCTATGGGGGACAAAACTGGAGGGAAGACTTCTATGGGGGACAACACTGGAGGGAAGGCTTCTATGGGGGACAGCACTAGAGGGAAGGCTTCTATGGGGGATAGCTCTGGAGTGAAGGTTTCTATAGGGGAAAACTTGGGGGGGGGAGGCTTCTATGGGGGACAACACTGGAGGGAAGGTTTCTATGGGAGCTAGCTCTGGAGGGAATGCTTCTTGGGGGGACAGCACTAGAGGGAAGGTTTCTATGGGGGCTAGTTCTGGAGGGAAGGCTTCTTTGGGGGACAGCACTGGAGGAAAGGCTTCTTTGGGGGACAGCACTGGAGGGAAGGCTTCTTTGGGGGACAGCACTGGAGGGAAGGTTTCTATGGGGAACAGTGCTGGAGGGAAAGCTTCTATGGGAGACAGTGCTGGAGGGAAGGTTTCTATGGGGGAGAGCACCAGAGGAAAGGCTTATATGGGGTACAGCACTAGAGGGAAGACTTATATGGGGTACAGCACTAGAGGGAAGACTTCTATGGGGTACAGCACTAGAAGGAAGGCTTTTATGAGGGACAACACTGGAGGGAAGGCTTCTGTGGGGGATAGCGCTGGAGGGAAGACTTTTATGGGGGACAGCACCAGGGGGAAGGCTTCTATGGGGGAGATCAATAAAGGGAAGGCTTCTATGTGGGACAAAACTGGAGGGAAGACTTCTATGGGGGACAGCACTAGAGGGAAGGCTTCTATGGGGGATAGCGCTGGAGGGAAGGTTTATATAGGGGAAAACTCTGGGGGGGAAGGCTTGTATGGGGGACAACACTGGAGGGAAGGTTTTTATGGGAGCTAGCTCCGGAGGGAAGGCTTCTGTGGAGGATAGCACTGGAGGGAAGACTTCTGTAGGGGAAAGCTCTGGAGGGAAGGCTTCTATGGGGTCCAACACTGGAGGGAAGGTTTCTATGGGGGCTAGTTCTGGAGGGAAGGCTTCTTTGGGGGACAGCACTGGAGGGAAGGTTTCTATGGGGAACAGTGCTGGAGGGAAAGCTTCTATGGGAGACAGTGCTGAAGGGAAGGTTTCTGCAGGGGGCAGCATTGGAGGAAAGGTTTCTATGGGTGACAGCACTGAAAGGAAGATTTATAAGGGGCACAGTGCTGGAGAGAAGGATTTCATGGGGGGACAGCACTGGAAGAAAGGTGTACTTGGGGGACTGTGCTGGAGGGAAGATTTCTATGGAGAAGGCGCTGGAAGGAAGGTTTCTTTGGCTGGCAGTGCTGGAGGGAAGGTTTCTACAGGGGGCAGCATTGGAGGGAAGCTTTAAATGGGGCACAGTGCTGAAGAGAAGGTTTCTATGGGGGACAGTTCTCTAAGGATGGTTTCTATGATGTAGAGCAGTGGTCATCACCCCCGTCCTCAGGGCCCACTAACAGGCCAGGCTTTATGTATTACCTTGAGGAGATGCAGACTAGAATACGACAATCGCTGAGCAGCAAATGATATCACCTGTGATGGATTTCAGTTATCTTGCAAACCTGGCCTGTTAGTGGGCCCTGAGGACGGGGTTGATGACTACTGTAGAATGTTGGAAGCAAGGTTTCTTTGGGGGACAGTGCTGGAGAAAAGGTTTCTATAGGGGGCAGCATTGAAGGTAATCTTTCTATGGGGGGGGGGGGGCAGGGGGCAGTGCTGGAGAGAAGGTTTCTATGGGGTGAAAATAAGTTTTGTGCTCAAAATAAATCTCAAAATGAACTGAAAAATATACATAAAAAAGTGCTGAGAATAAACTCAAAATGATATCAACAGTGTATAAATATATATAGGTATACAGTAAAATGTGGTCCCAGATCACTTCATTGGTCCCAGATCACCGGTGCCCATCAGTGCCACCTTATCAGTGCCCGTCAGTGCAGCCCCGTCAGTGCCCATCAGTGAAGGAGAAAACGTACTTATTTACAAAGTTTTGTAACTGAAACAAAAAAAAACATGTTTTTTTTCAAAATTTTCGGTCTTTTTTTATTTGTTTACCAGAAAATAAAAATCCCAGAGGCGATGAAATACCACCAAAAGAAATCTCTATTTGTGGGAACAAAATGATAACCATTTAGTTTGGGTACAGTGTAGCACGACCGCGCAATTGTCATTCAAAATGCGACAGCGCTGAAAGCTCAAAATTCGTCTGGGCAGGAAGGTGTATAAGTGCCCCCCCACCCCCCCCGGTATTGAAGTGGTTAATTCAAATATCAGATTTCAGAAAAGGTATTATTATATTATCTTGTGTATGATGGTTTGTCGTGTCTTTGTATGTTTTGTCTGTAATTGAGAAATTTAATAAAAAGATAAAAAAAAAAAAAAAAGGAAGAAGGAGGCACATAGTGTAATCCCATTTTAAATGGGAAGTAATTTATTGGTTAAAAAGGAGGAAATACACTCACATTTTGGTTGATAAAAAAGCGCTTTGGAATAGAAGAGTGACTTCAGCAGAGCATCCCGACGCGTTTCAGCTCACAAAACACCCCAGATGCAGTTTCTATTTTCACATTTCTTGTTATGATCTTTTAGTATATCAACTTTATTTTAGGTTTATTGCACTTGTACATTTTACTGTATACCTATATATATTTATACACTGTTTGTATCATTTTGAGTTTATTCTCAGTTTATTTACGTGCGTGTATTTTTCACATGTTTTTATTTGTTGCAATTGATCCATTGCTGTGCTAGCTGCTTTCTTACATTGGTTGCAGACAGCGCTGTATATTTGCTTTATATTTTTCACAAGGTTTCTATGGGGGACAGCATTGGAAGCAAGGTTTCTAAGGGGGACAGTGGTGGAGAGAAGGTTTCTTTGGGGGACAATGCTGGAGGGAAGGTTTCTACAGGGGGCAGCATTGGAGGCAAACTTTCAATGGAGGACATTGCTGGAGAGAAGGTCTTTGTGGGGGACACAATACTGGAGAGACAGTTTCTATGCGGGACAGCACTGAAAGGGAGGTTTCTTTGGGGGACAGTGCTTGAGAGAAGGCTTCTATGATGTAGAGTGTTGGAAACAAGGTTTCTTTGGGGGACAGTGCTGGAGAAAATGTTTCTTTGGGGTACAGCACTGGAGGGAAGATTTCTATGGAGACAGCACTGGAAGGAAGGTTTCTTTGGGGGACAATGCTGGAGGGATGGTTTCTACAGGGGGCAGCATTGGAGGAAAACTTTCAATGGAGGACAGTGCCGGAGAGAAGGTTTTTGTGGGGGACACAATACCGGAGAGACAGTTTCTATGAAGGATAGCACTGTAAGGAAGGTTACTTTGGGGGACAGTGCTCAAGAGAAGGCTTCTATGATGTAAAGTGTTGGAAACAAGGTTTATTTGGGGGACAGTGCTGGAGAGAAGGTTTCTTTGGGGTACAGCACTGGAGGGAAGATTTCTATGGGGGTAGCACTGGAAGGAAGGTTCCTTTGGGGGACAATGCTGAAGGGAAGGTTTCTATGGGGTAGAGCGTTGGAAGGAAGGTCTTTATGGGTGACCGTGCTGGATGGAAGGTTTCTAAGGGGGACAGTAGTGTAGAGAAGGATTCTATGGGGGGTAGTGCTTGCGGGAAGGTTTCTATGGGGGACACCACTGGAAGGAAGGTTTCTTTGGGGGACAGTGCTGGGGGGAAGGTTTCTATGGGGTAGAGCATTGGAAGGAAGGTCTCTATGGGGGACTGTGCTGGATGGAAGGTTTCTAAGGGGGACAGTGCTGGAGGGAAGATTTCTATGGGGGTAGCACTGGAAGGAAGGTTCCTTTGGGGGACAATGCTGAAGGGAAGGTTTCTATGGGGTAGAGCGTTGGAAGGAAGGTCTTTATGGGTGACCATGCTGGATGGAAGGTTTCTAAGGGGGACAGTGGTGGAGAGAAGGATTCTATGGGGGTAGTGCTTGCAGGAAGGTTCCTATGGGGGACACCACTGGAAGGAAGGTTTCTTTGGGGGACAATGCTGAAGGGAAGGTTTCTATGGGGTAGAGCGTTGGAAGGAAGGTCTCTATGGGTGACCGTGCTGGATGGAAGGTTTCTAAGGGGGACAGTGCTGAAGGGAAGGATTCTATGGGGGGCAGTGCTCGTGTGAAGGTTTCTATGGGGGACACCAGTGGAAGGAAGGTTTCTTTCAGGGACAGTGCTGGGGGGAAGGTTTCTATGGGGTAGAGCATTGGAAGGAAGGTCTCTATGGGGGACTGTGCTGGATGAAAGGTTTTTAAGGGGGACAGTGCTGAAGGGAAGGATTCTATGCGGGGCAGTGCTCGTGTGAAGGTTTCTATGGGGGACACCAGTGGAAGGAAGGTTTCTTTCGGGGACAGTGCTGGGGGGGAGGTTTCTATGGGGTAGATCATTGGAAGGAAGGTCTTTATGGGGGACTGTGCTGGATGGAACGTTTCTAAGGGGGACAGTGCTGTAGGGAAGGATTCTATGGGGGACACCACTAGAAAGAAGGTTTCTTTGGGGGACAGTGCTGGGGAAGGGGAAGGTTTCTATGGGGTAGAGCATTGGAAGGAAGGTTTCTATGGGGGATAATGCTGGAGGAAAGGTTTCTATGGCGGACAGTGCTGGAAGGAAGGTTTCTATAGGGTAGAGCATTGGAGGGAAGGTGATTATTACACCAAAAGCTCCAAATGTATTTTAAAATCAATTTAAGAAATTTGAGGTCTGCTTGAAACCTTTTTTTTTTGGTATGATCGGGTCTCATCTGGTTGGGAGGAAGAAAAGGAGGAATCTGTAATGTTGACTCTTCAGACTTACCTGACCACGCACAGCTGTGAGAGGACAGCTGACATAAATACATATTTGCGATCACATTGCGACGTTTGCACTGGAATTTCACCTGCGTCCTCGGAAAAAAATGTTCAAAGCAGAGATGGACACAAATTCCCACGAGAGCGATTATGTAATTAGAATTCTTAAAGAACAGCGCTTGCATACCTCTCCTGTTTGTTTATTGGAAGTGAGGTTTACTGGAAACTCTGCCTCATCATGTGAGGCTTGTCATGTTCTCACTTCTATCAATTGGGGGTTTTTTTTCCAGTTTCTGGTGCGAACGTCCAGCTGTTCCATTTGGGCTTCAAACCGATTCTGTGTTTCATTTCCTCATCTTGATTTATTTTGCTTTATTCATATATGAGGGGATCTTAGAAGATCGGGCTGATTTACTAAAGGAGTACAGAATGTTCAGATTAGGGAAAACATTTCAAATTTGCTCGCTGGAAATATCCACTCGTAAAAAGAAAAACTAAAATCTTGTATAAAGATGAGATGGTTACAGTGAATACAGCGACACTTTTAATGTATCTAAAGATGAAACTTGGAGTGAAAGTGAAGCAAAATTCAAAACCTATCTTTCTATCACTTCCTGTTGTGTCTACAGGGCAGGAAGTGAAGGGAAATCTTTTCAAAACGATATTGTTGTTGTGAGGTCTTCGAAAATATACAATGTTTTTAGTTACGCCGCGTACACATGATCGGAAATTCTCGTCGGAAAAAGCTCTGATGGTTTTCCCGGCGGAATTCCGCTCAAACTGTCTTGCCTACACACGGCCACACCAAAATCCGACCGCCAAGAACGCGGTGATGTAAAACACGTACGACGGGACTAGAAAAAGGAAATTCAATACCCAGTAGCCAATAGCTTCCGAGTTTTTGCGCGTCCGAATTGCGTACACACGGTTGGAATTTCCGATAGAAAGTTTTTCCGTCGAGAAAATTGAGAACATGCTATCAATTTTTGGCTGGCGGGAATTCAGACAGCTAACTTCCAGTGGAGCGGACACACGGTTGCATTTTCCGATGAAAAGCTCTCATCGTTTTTTTCTGGCCGGAATTCCGATCGCGTGTACGCGGCATCAGCCTCCTGTTTTATGGCCTCCTGTTGGGGGCTCACCCTCGCTTTACCCATCAAATAGAAACCCGACAAATAGAAAATGCTGGAATTTTCTCTTACTTCCTATTCAGTGAAGAAGAAAGAAAAAGAAAAAAAAATCCACCAAAACGAAGATAGGAACTTTAAATGTTTCAGTTTAGTATTAGCAAGATAGATAAAAGGATTGATAGATGGATGGATGGGTGGATGGTTGGGTGGTTGGATGGATGGATAGATGGATGGATTGATAGATGGGTGGCGGGGTGGATAGATGGATCAATGGGTGGATGGATGGATGGATGGATGGATAGATGGATGGCTGGGTGGATGGATGGATGGATCAATGAGTGCATGGATGGATGGCTGGGTGGATGGATAGATGGATGGATTGATAGATGGATGGCTGGGTGGATGGATGAATCAATGAATGCATGGATCAATGGGAGGATGGATGGATGGCTGGGTGGATGGATGGATGGATTGATAGATGGATGGCTGGGTGGATGGATGGATGGATTGATAGATGGATGGCTGGGTGGATGGATGGATCAATGAATTCATGGATCAATGGGAGGATGGATGGATGGCTGGGTGGATGGATGGATGGATTGATAGATGGATGGCTGGGTGGATGGATGGATGGATTGATAGATGGATGGCTGGGTGGATGGATGGATCAATGAATGCATGGATCAATGGGAGGATGGATGGATGGCTGGGTGGATGGATGGATGGATTGATAGATGCATGGCTGGGTGGATGGATGGATCAATGAGTGCATGGATCAATGGGAGGATGGATGGATGGATTGATAGATGGATGGCTGGGTGGATGGATGGATCAATGTGTGCATGGATCAATGGGTGGATGGATAGATGGATGGCTGGGTGGATGGATTGATAGATGGATGGCTGGGTGGATGGATATGATCAATGAGTGCATGGATCAATAGGTGGATGGATGGATGGATGGCTGGGTGGATGGATGGATGGATTGATAGATGGATGGCTGGCTGGGTGGATGGATGGATCAATGAGTGCATGGATCAATGGGAGGATGGATGGATGGCTGGGTGGATGGATGGATGGATTGATAGATGGATGGCTGGGTGGATGGATGGATCAATGAGTGCATGGATCAATAGGTGGATGGATATGGAGATATAGACAGACTGACTCAGGCAGGTATAGGGTACGTCACTCCCTATTAGTACAGTGTGACGGAAGGGTCTGTGTGTCCTTTTTTTTTTTTTTAGTCTACAGTAAACATCTATTAGCCGGGACACCTGTGCCCTTTGATGGTGAAATAAAAGCCACACCAGGTGAGGAAAGGCGTTGGCTCCGCACCAGCCAACCAAACGGGCGTACATTGTTGGTGAATGAAACTTTAAAGGTTGCGGATTTGTTGTAACTTGTTTTGGCTACACAAGGTCATCATTATGTGAAGACTGTAAACTGCTCTTACTGTTCTTCATGTTCAGAGCAGACACGACACACCGAACTCCGAAACTGGAAGATTAAAGGGGACCTGTCATGTCAGACCGGGGCACCCATCAGTGAGAGCGCTGATCTGAATGTCTATTGTGCTTTAGAAAAATAATTTACATAAATACAGTATACATATAACATCGAACTATTCCTTCCTTCCTCCCTACCCCCCTCTTCCTCTCATTTTCTTCCTTTCTTGCTTCCATCCCTTTTCCCTCCCTTTCTTCACGTCTTCCTTCTTTCCTTCCCTACCTTCCTTTCTTCCCCTGCTTCTGTTTTCTTTCTTAAGAAGGACCCCTTTATATAAAATGTTTAATCAAATACAAAGATCCTCCTATACTTGTCGATAACTGACCCCATTCCAGTAATGCATTGTTCCTGCCCCTGCTCCTGCCACTGCCGCAGCTCTTGCCCCTGCACCTTCCTTCCTCCCTTTACTTCTCCCTCTCTCTTCTTTTCTCCCTCCCCTCCTCCCCCACCACCTCCCTTCATTCTTTTTTCTTCCTTCCCTTTTCCCTCACTTTCTTTCCTTCTCCCTCCCTTCTTTCCTTCCTTAATTTCTCCTTTTCTTCCCTTGCCACAGCGCCTGCCCCTGCTCTTGTTCCTGTTCCTGTCCCTGCTTCTGCCCCCCATCCTGCTCCTTCCTTAACTTCTCCCTCTCTTCTTTACTTGCTTGCTTCCTTCCCTCCCCTCCTCACTTCCTTCTTACCTTCCTCTTAACCCCCTTTCCTTCCTTTCTTCCCTTTATCCTTCCCTCCCCTCCCCAATTCCTTCTTACCTACCTCTTCACCTCCTTTCCTTCCCTTGTCCCCTTTTCCTTTCCTTCTCCTTTCCTCCCCTCTTCACCTCCTTCCTTCCTTCCTTCCTTCCTTCCTTCCTTCCTCCTTCCTTCTCCCTTCCTTCCTTCTTTCCTTCCTTTTTTCCTCTGCCTCTGTTTCCTTTCATATAAAAAGTGTAATCAATTACTCCTTGCTCCTGTTCCTGCTTCTGCCCGTCGAGGCTTCTGCCCCTGCTCCTGCCACAGCTCCTGCTTTTGCTCTTGCACCTGCTACTGCTACTGCTCCTGCCCCTACCCCTGCTCTTGCTTCTGCCCCTGCTCCTGTCGCAGCTCCTGTTTTTGCTACTGCCCCTGCTCTTGCCCCTGCTACTGCTCCTGCTCCCACTCTTGCTCCTGCCTCTGCTACTGCTTCTGCCCCTGCACTTCCACCCCTGCTCCTGCCACAGCTCCTGCTTTAGCTCCTGTCACTGCTCTTGATCTTGCTCCTGCCCCTGCTCTTGCTCCTACCCTTGCTCCTGCCCTGCTCTTGCTCCTGCTCCTGGCCCTGCTCTTGCTCCTGGCCCTGCTCCTGCTTTTTCTCCTGCCCCTGCTACTGCTCCTGCCCCTGCTACTGCTTCTGCCCCTACCCCTGCTCTTGCTTCTGCCCCTGCTCCAGTCGCAGCTCCTGTTTTTGCTGTTGCCCCTGCTCTTGCCCCTGTTACTGCTACTACTCCTGCTCCCACTCTTGCTCCTGCCCCTGCTACTGCTTCTGCCCCTACCCCTGCTCTTGCTTCTGCCCCTGCTCCTGTCACAGCTCCTGTTTTTGCTGTTGCCCCTGCTACTGCTACTACTCCTGCCCCCACTCTTGCTCCTGCCTCTGCTACTGCTTCTGCCCCTACTCTTGCTTCCATCCCTGCTCCTGCTGCACCTCCTTCTTTTTCTCCTGCCCCTGCTCTTGCTCCTGCCCCTGCCCCTGCCCCTGCCCCTGCTCAGGGACAGCTCAGCATTATAAGTCACATAATGTGAGAGAAGTGATAGAATTTAGGGAGAAGCTGGATGCCGTAGTTACACTTTGGCGGGAACACCTGTCTGGGGTTTGTTAAAAAAATAAATAAAAATAAAGACAAAATCCTAAATGACAATGAGCATTTTTTTAGCAGACAGAAGAGGGGAAAGCAGGAAATACATCCTCCAATGCAGGTAAACGTCCTATAAACGCGGCGGCGATGTGGGCGAGGTTTATGTTCTGTTTATTCCTCATTTATCCTGGGGAATATTAGCGGAAAGGAAAAATCGCGCCGTCATTATTTCCCAGGAATGGACCTGCGGCGGGCAAAAAGCTTTGAAATGTGATTTTAGAGAAATATTTTAAATGTTCTAAAGAAAAAGGAAAAAAAAAAAAAAAACACGAACCCGCTGGTGGGGCCTTTCAAGTGATAATTAACTTTTTTGAAAACCTGAAGCGTTCCAGACGAAGACGTCCATCATATTTATTAAGAAATATCTTCCTCCCGGAGACGGACGGAGGGCTCCGCACATCGCGGCTCTGCGTCCTTCCTCGGGGGCGATCCTTCAGATTTTTTTTTTTTTTCGCACACAATGTTTCATTATTTTTTTATTTATTTTTTTGTCTCTTGGAATGGAAGACTTTTTTTTTTTTTTAAAGATTTGAAAGTTTTAGAATTGAAAATCAGAGCAAAGTGTTCAGAGCTGACACTCAGCGCGGGATATAAATCACTGCGGGGGGGGGGGGGGGGGGGGGGGTTGTGTTTTTCTTTCAGGAATGCAATTACATGGGTTCAAATAAAACTTGAAAGAAGGCTACAAGTTTTAAAATGTACTGCCTTCTCCGGAGCAGGCAAGAAGGAATGTCAAGCAGTCCAAATATGCTAACATCCACATGTGGCACAAGGCAGGATTACAAGGGAAGATTTCTCCTCTTTAATGACCAGGTACTCAAGAATTCAGGTAACAAGGCCGGCTAAATGGACTTTAAAAGGCCATTAAACCTCCATTACAAGCTGGAGAGTATTTATTTAAAGTGCAAAAAAAAAAAAAAAAAGAAAGGGGGGGGTGTATTTCTGTGCAGGAAATGCACATATTTCCACGTGTTATCCCTTTAAATACACGGCAGGAAATCCAGCATCCGGTGAGCTCCCAACTTTCTGTTTGAGGTGACAACGCGGCTCTGAAATCCCAAGCAGGGTTGTCAGCTCCCTCCCCCCCCCCCCTGCCCTGCCTGTTGGATTACAGAACTCCGCCTATATCCCGCCCCTCTCCATCCCTCTCCTGCCCCTGCACCTTCCTTCCTCCCTTTACTTCTCACTCTCTTCTTTTCCCCCTCCCCACCTCCCTTCATTCCTTTTTCTTCCTTTCTTCCTTCCCTTTTCCCTCACTTTCTTGCCTTCTCCCTCCCTTCTTTCCTTCCTTCCTTAATTTTCTCCTTTTCTTCTCTTGCCACAGCTCCTGCCCCTGCTCTTGTTGCTGTTCCTGCTCCTGCTCTTGTTCCTGCCCCTGTTCCTGACCCTGCTCTTGTTCCTGTTCCTGCTCCTGCTCCTGCCCCTGCTCTTGTTCCTGCTCCTGTTCCTGCCCCTGCTCTTGTTCCTGCTCCTGCCCCTGCTCTTGTTCCTGCTCCTGTTCCTGCCCCTGCTCTTGCGCCTGTTCCTTCCCCCGATCCTGCTCCTTTCTTCCTTAACTTCTCCCTCTCTTCTTTGCTTGCTTTCTTCCTTCCCTCCCCTCCCCTCCTCACTTCCTTCTTACCTTCCTCTTAACCCCCTTTCCTTCCTTTCTTCCCTTTTCTTTCCTTTATCCTTCCCTCCCCTCCCCACTTCATTCTTACCTTCCTCTTCACCTCCTTTCCTTCCTTTCTCCCCTTTTCCTTTCCTTCTCCTTCCCTCCCCTCTTCACTTCCTTCCTTCCTTCCTTCCTTCTTTACATGGGTTCAAATAAAACTTGAAAGAAGGCTACAAGTTTAAAAAAAAAAAAAGAAAGGGGGGGGGGGGGTGTATTTCTGTGCAGGAAATGCACATATTTCCACGTGTTATCCCTTTAAATACACGGCAGGAAATCCAGCATCCGGCGAGCTCCCAACTTCCTGTTTGAGGGTTCCAAGCAGGGTTGTCAGCTCCCCCCCCCCGCCCTGCCTGTTGGATTACAGAACTCCACCTATATCCCGCCCCTCTCCATCCCTCTCCAGCTGCATACTTACCCTCCAACATGTGAGCACTGAGCAAAGGGCACGCCCCTGCCACGCCTCTATTCATCCAGATCATGAAGAATTAAAAGGATATCTAAAGGTTTGTTTAAAAAAAAAAAATGTTATACTTAACCCTCCTCTGTGCAGTTGGTTTTGCACGGAGCGGCCCCCCGATCCTCCTCTTCTGGGGTCCCTGAGCTGCGCTCCTGGCTCCTTCTCTTTCCATGGGGGGCAATTTCCCGTGCCCTGCTGCTGCCTCCATTGACACAGACAGCAGGACTCAGACCCGCCCCCCTCCCCCCCGTCGGGCTCCCGCATCATTGGATTTGATTGACAGCAGTACGATCCAATGGCTGCGCTGCTGTCAATTAGAGCTGCACGATTCCGGCCAAAACGAGAATCACGATTTTTTTTTTTTTTTGCTTGAATAAAAAGATCGCGATTCTCTCACAATTCTCAAAAAACGTAAAATCTTTCACATTATACACAAAAAAAAAGGCTAACTTTACTGGTTAGCTTTTTTTTTTTTTTTAATTCATGAATGTAATTATTTTTTATTTTTTAAAATTGCATTTGAAAGATCGCTGCGTAAATACAGTGTGACATAAAATATTGCAACAACCACCATTTTATTCTCTAGGGTGGCTACTAAAAATATATATATATATATATATAAAATGTTCAGGGTTCTAAGTAATTTTCTAGCCAAAAAATAAATAAAAAAATGATTTTAACTTGAAACCAACAAATGTCAGAAAAAGGTTTAGTGTTTAAGCGGTTAAACTTTTTTCACTTACACACAAAGTCTCTTCCATTGACAAATTGTTACAATGTTTATACTGAAGTTCAACTGATAAAGAATGTTGTGATTCTCGGCAGACTGCCCAGATTTTTTCTCTTCCTTTCTTTTGAGGGCTTCAGAAGAGCCGAGAGAATTCTCTGCATAGAAAGAACTGGAAACACTTTAGTCAAGATCGCGATAACGATTCTTGGCGATTAATTGTGCAGCTCTGCTGCCAATTTATCCAATCAGGACCTGAGCTGGAACTGCCGTGCTCGTCCCCCGTCGCTTGTCCCCCACCGGGTTCAGGTAAGTAAAAGGGGGAAGGGGGGGGTCTCTGGGGTAGGGTTGCCACCTGGTCCAGGATTCACCCGGACGGTTCAGGTTTTGAATCATGTGTCCGGGTTTCAGGCCACCTGAAACCGGGACACGTTGTTCAGAGCAGGCTGTGGCTCCCCAAGTGATCGAGATAGTCATACACAAATCTGTTGCCGCCGTGGGCAGCGGCTGTTTGGGAGCGCAGGTTTGGCATCACTGAAGGGTGGGGTGATGATGTCAGCAAGAGCAATTTGGCCACACCCACTGGCGCGCTCTGTGCGCTACATTACTACCCTCCTTGGGGCACCCAAATGTGTTCCAGGTCTTTTGTAATCATGTAGTGTTTACTGCAACAACAACCACAAAAAAAAAAAAAAATTACCCTGTGCCGCAAAAGTCTTTGGGTTTGGCTTGAAGAAAAGGTGGTGACCCTACATGGGGGGGGAGGTGCATCACAGCATAGAATGCAAACCACGAGGGTTTACAACCCCTTTAGAGGAGAAGTACGGGGGAAAGCTGGTTTGGCTGATTCTCAATGGGATTTAGGTCTGGGCTGTGACTGGGCCATTCTAACACATGAATATGCTTTGATGTAAACCATTCCATTGTAGCTCTGGCTGGATGTTTCGGGTCGTTGTCCTGCTGGAAGGGGAACCTCCGGCCCGGTCTCAAGTCTTTTGCCGACTCTAACAGGTTTTCTTCTAAGATTGTCCTGTATCCATCTTCCCATCAACTCTGATCAGCTTCCCTGCTGAAGAAAACCATCCCCACCACATGATGCTGCCACCGCCATGTCTCACGGTGGGGATGGTGTGTTCGGGGGATGGGCGGTGTTAGTTTCCCCCACACATAGCGTTTTGCTTTTAGGCCATAAAGTAGAATTTTGGTCTCCTCTGACCAGATCACCTTCTTCCACATGTTTGCTGCCCCCTCCCCCACATGGCTTCTCACAAACTACAAACAGGACTTCTTATGACTTTCTTTCTCCAATGTCTTTCTTCTTGTCACTCTTCCATAAAGGGCAGATTCGTGGAGAGACGACTAATAGTTGTCCTGTGGACAGATTCTCCCCCCTGAGCTGTGGATCTCTGCAGCTCCTCCAGAGTCACCATGGACCTCTTGGCTCTTCTCTGATGAATGCTCTCCTTGCCCGGCCCGGTCAGTTTAGGTGGACGGCCATGTCTTGGTAGGTTTGCAGTTGTGCCATACTCTTTCCATTTTCCGATGATGGATTGAACAGAGCTCTGTGAGATGGTCAAAGCTTGGGAGATCTTTTTATAACCCAACCCTGCTTTATACTTCTCCACAACTTTATCCCTGACCTGTCTGGTGTGTTCCTTGGCCTTCATGATGCTGTTTGTTCACTGAGGTTCTCTAACAAACCTCTGAAGGCTTCACAGAACAGCTGTATTTGTACTGAGATCAAATTACACACAGATGGACTCTATTTACTAATTAGGTGACTTCTGAAGGTTGCTCTAGATTTTAGTTAGGGGTATCAGAGTAAAGGGGGCGCCATACAAATCCCCCCTCCCCCCCCCACAGTTTTCATATATTTATTTGTATAATTTATCATTATTCTTTTCCACTTCACAATTATGTGTCACTTTGTGTTGGTCCATCACATAAAATCCCAATAAAATACATTTACGTTTTTGGTTGTAACGCGAGAAAATGTGGGGAATGTCAAGGGGTATGAATACTTTTTCAAGGCGCTGTAAGTGACTTAGTTAAATCAGGAGCACATTGTGTACCACCTGTCTAAGCTGGTCACCACTGCCTGCTTTTGTTTTTGCAAAAATTGGCAAAAAAAAGGTATCAAAAATCATCTTTATTTGGGAAAGGGGGGGGGGGGGGTGTCCCTGAATGGCAGTTTGTAAATGTGGTCACCCTACCCCCCACTGATGGATAAACAAGGGGGCCCACAGATCCCGCCCCATTCCATATGCGAATGAGTATAGAGTACATAGTATCCATTCAGTCCAGAATCTTCTACATTCCGATAAGCCCCCAGCCCATATACCCCATATACCCCCATACCCACTGGCCAGGGTTGTGGGGATGAGGCCCTTTTTTCTTTTACTTTTTTTTTTTACCTGCAATTTTTTTTATTATTCAGCTGTCAGCGGGGAAGTCCATTGACAGCTGAGGACTCACCGGTTGTTAGGGACGCGGGGGCCCGGCTTCCCATCCCCATTTCTTAACAACCGGCTTTTACAAAGCTGCGCCCAATCAGGGAGAAGAATGCGCTTTGCGGGGTGGCTGTGTCAGTTTCATTCTGGGGGGGGAGGGGGGCGCTGTAGTGTCCCGGAGTGAAGGTGCCCGGGACCCCGGGGCAAACCATGCAAAATGCGGGACTGTCCCAGGCAATTTGGGATGACGTGGTCACCCTAAAGGGGGGCACACCCTCTTCTGGGTACACGCAGCCACCCCCTGATGATGCGGATGTGCATGACCGGGGGGGGGGGGGGGGATCGCTGTCTCTTCCTAATTCTTGAAGCGGCCCCCTGATGCATCCACACCACCACTAAGAGTCTGGACCCAAGATTCTAGAAGTGACAACCCCCCCTCCCCCACCCACTGACATAAGTGAAGAAGATGGCGGTGTGGGATCTGCAATGCATCGCTGGATTGGCGGATTGCAAAACTGGATTCACTATGCGGTGATCATTTGTATTTTGAGGATAAACCAGGTAAGAAGGGATTTTTTTTAAATAAAATTACAGTGAGGAGGGTTTTGGGGGAGGGGGAGGATTTGGGGGGGGGGAAATCCTATAGTGATGTGACCCGTCAGTTCGCACATATACTGGAGCCAAGTGGTATATCTGTCACCCGACGCACCACGGACATGCTTGGCTGCACGGCCTGAACCTCAACCTACGAGGTGGAACCGCTTGACTAAGTTGCACTTGAAGTTTGAAACGCTTCAGCGATTTACTGTCTAAACACATCTCCGGTTACGCTGGATAAATATCGCATGGCGGTGAATTATTAAAGGCCTAGAGCGGGAATTTATGTGGATAAATAGCGTTGTACACGGCGGGTCAGAGGGCGACCATTAACGCCAGCGTTTAGCGGATGATTTACTGGCACGTCATGTCTACCTGGGCGAGTGTCCCCATCTACGGGATAGAAGGAGGTGAGAATGGAAGATATGGTTCATCGGGTCCAATCAGACCAAAGTCTACCAGGCTGGACCTGACGATAAGAGGATCACCCCGGAATGGTGAGGACTACGGATCGGATCACCCCAGAATGGTGAGGACTACGGATCGGATCACCCCGGGAATGGTGAGGACTACGGATCGGATCACCCCGGGAATGGTGGGGACTACGGATCGGATCACCCCGGAATGGTGAGGACTACGGATCGGATCACCCCGGAATGGTGAGGACTACGGATCGGATCACCCCGGGAATGGTGAGGACTACGGATCGGATCACCCCGGGAATGGTGGGGACTACGGATCGGATCACCCCGGAATGGTGAGGACTACGGATCGGATCACCCCGGAATGGTGAGAACTACGGATTGGATCACCCCGGGAATGGTGAGGACTACGGATCGGATCACCCCGGAATGGTGAGGACTACGGATCGGATCACCCCGGGAATGGTGAGGACTACGGATCGGATCACCCCGGAATGGTGAGAACTACGGATTGGATCACCCCGGGAATGGTGAGGACTACGGATCGGATCACCCCGGAATGGTGAGGACTACGGATCGGATCACCCCGGAATGGTGAGGACTACGGATCGGATCACCCCGGAATGGTGAGGACTACAGATCGGATCACCCCGGAATGGTGAGGACTACGGATCGGATCACCCCGGGAATGGTGAGGACTACGGATCGGATCACCCCGGAATGGTGAGGACTACGGATCGGATCACCCCGGGAATGGTGAGGACTACGGATCGGATCACCCCGGATCGGTCAGGACTGAGGATTCACCCTAGATAGGTCGGTTCACCCTGGATAGGTCAGGACTATGGATTGGATCAATATGGATTCGTGAGGACTATGGATCGGATCACCCCGGATCGGTCTGGACTGCGGAAAGGTTCACCCCGGATCAGTCAGCACTGCAGATCGATTCCCCCCAGACCGGTCAGGACTGCGGATCAGTTCACCCCGGACTGGTCAGGACTGACGATCGGTTAGGACTGCGGATCAATTCCCCCCAAACCGGTCAGGACTGTGGATTGGTTCCCCCCGGATCAGTCAGGACTGCGGATCGGTTCCTCCTGGATAGGTCAGGACTGCGGATCAGTTCCCCCCGGATCGGTCAGGACTGCGGATCGGTTCCCCCCCGGATCAGTCAGGACTGCGGATCAGTTCCCCCCCGGATCAGTCAGGACTGAGGATCGGTTCCCCCCCGGATCGGTCAGGACTGCGGATCGGTTCCCCCCGGATCGGTCAGGACTGAGGATCGGTTCCCCCCCGGATCGGTCAGGACTGCGGATCGGTTCCACCCGGATCAGTCAGGACTGCGGATCGGTTCCACCCGGATCAGTCAGGACTGCGGATCAGTTCCCCCCCGGATCAGTCAGGACTGCGGATCGGTTCCCCCCGGATCGGTCAGGACTGAGGATCGGTTCCCCCCCGGATCGGTCAGGACTGAGGATCGGTTCCCCCCGGATCGGTCAGGACTGCGGATCGGTTCCCCCCCGGATCAGTCAGGACTGCAGATTGATTTCCTGCTAGACCAGTCAGGACTGCGGATTGATTTCCCCCCCCCGGATCAGTCAGGACTGCGGATTGATTTCCCCCGAATCAGTCAGGACTGCGGATCGGTTCCTCCTGGATAGGTCAGGGCCGCGGATCGGTTCCCCCCCCTGATCGGTCAGGACTGCAGATCAGTTTACCCCGGATCGGTCAGGAATGCGGATCGGTTCCCCCTCGGATCAGTCAGGACTGCGGATCAGTTTACCCAGGATCGGTCAGGAATGCGGATCGGTTCCCCCCGGATCGGTCAGGACTGCACTGGAGCCTGTACTAGTTGATGTCTGTGTTGGAGAATCTGCATTCTGTTTCAGAGCATGAGGACCCCGTACTAAATCCAGAAGAGAGGAAGAGGTTTACAAAGGTTCAATAAATAAAAATAAAACACATTCCGTAGATCTCTGAATTATGTTCCCAGGTTTCCCCAACAGAAAAAATACCTCCTTGATCCTGCCAGTAATTCAATAAGACTTCTACATTTTCTCCCCTGTGGGCTACAGAACAACCCACCCCATATTACAGAGATGAGATACAGAGGGGGAGTTCTATAGTTCAGTAACACACGGAGCTCCTAACTTCCTGTAGTGATGTGACAACTCTGTCTCTGCTTCACTAAAATCCCAAGCAGTGCTGTCAGCCCCGCCCAATTCTTCCCTGTGGACTACAGAACACCTTCCACTTATAAAGATGAGATGGTGGGATTCTATAATTCAGCAAATCAATATAACATCCTGTAAAAAAAAAAAAGCTGCCTATGCTGCACTGAAATCCCAAGCAGCCTTGTTGGCCCCGCCCAATTCTCCCCTGTGGACTACAGAATACGCATTGATGGGGGGCCTGTGTGATGGGGGGCCTGTGTGATGGGGGGGCCTGTGATGGGGAGATTCTGATGTGATGGGGGAATCTAATGGGTGATTCTGATGTGATGGGGAGGCTCTGATACGACTGGGAGGGGGGGCATTTTATGTCTAAGGGGGACTCTGAAGAGATGGGGTGGCTCTGATGTGATTGTAAGACTCTGATGTAATGGGGAGCTTCTGATTTATAGGGGGGTCTTGGATGTAATGGGGGGACCTCTGACATGATGGGAAACCTCTGATGGTATGCAGGGCCTTTGACATTGAGGAGGACAATGAGAAGCTTCTGATGTATAGGGTGCACTGTGATTTAATGGGGGGGCTTCTGTTGTATAAGGGGGGGGTTTGATGTGATGGGGGGACCTCTGACATGCTGGGGGAGCTCTCATGTGATGGAGGGCCTTTGATGTGAAGGGGGACCTCTGATTTGATGAGAAGCTTCTGATGTATACGGTGAACTCTGATGTGATGGGGGGGGGGCTTCTGTTGTATAAGGGGGGTTTGATGTGATGAGGGGACCTCTGAGACGATGGGGGACCTCTCATTTGATGGAGGGCCTTTGACGTTAAGGGGGACTTCTGGTTTGATGAGAAGCTTCTGATGTCTAGGATGGACTCTGATGTGATGGGGGGCTTCTGTTTTATAAGGGGAGTCTGATGTGATGGGGGGCTTCTGTTTTATAAGGGGGAGGGTCTGATGTGATGGAGTGACCTCTCATGCGATGGAGGGTCTTTGACGTGAAGGGGGACTTCTGATTTTATGTGAAGCTTCTGATGTCAAGGGTGGACTCTGATGTGATGGGGGGCTTCTGTTTTATAAGGGGAGTCTGATGTGATGGGGGACCTCTCATGTGATGGAGGGCCTTTGACGTGTAGAGGGATCTCTGATTTGATGAGAAGCTTCGGATGTATAGGGTGGACTCTGATGTGATGGGGGGCTTCTGTTGTATAAGGGGGTCTGATGTGATGGAGGGACCTCTGACATGATGGGGGACCTCTCATGTGATGGAGGGCCTTTGATGTGAAGGGGGCTTCTGTTGTATAAGGGGGGTCTGATGTGATGGGGGGCTTCTGTTGTATAAGTAGGTCTGATGTGATGGAGGGACCTCTGACATGATGGGGGACCTCTCATGTGATGGAGGGCCTTTGATGTGAAGGAGGCTTCTGTTGTATAAGGGGGGCCTGATGTGATGGAGGGACTTCTGACACGATGGAGGACCTCTTATGTGATGGAGGGCCTTTGACGTGAAGGGGGCTTCTGTTGTATAAGGGGGGCCTGATGTGATGGAGGGACTTCTGAGACAATGGGGGACCTCTCACGTGATGGAGGGCCTTTGACGTGAAGCGGGACCTCTGATTTGATGAGAAGCTTCAGATGTATAGGGTGGACTCTGATGTGATGGTGGGCTTCTGTTGTATAAGGGGGGCCTGATGTGATGGAGGGACTTCTGAGACAATGGGAGACCTCTCATGTGATGGAGGGCCTTTGACGTGAAGAGGGACCTCTGATTTGATGAGAAGCTTCAGATGTATAGGGTGGACTCTGATGTGATGGGGGGCTTCTGTTGTATAAGGGGGCGTCTGATGTGATGGAGGGACCTCTAACATGATGTGGGACCTCTCATGTGATGGAGGGCCTTTGACGTGAAGGGGGCTTCTGTTGTATAAGGGGGGCCTGATGTGATGGAGGGACCTCTGACACGATGAGGGACCTCTCATGTGATGGAGGGCCTTTGACGTGAAGAGGGACCTCTGATTTGATGAGAAGCTTCGGATGTATAGGGTGGACTCTGATGTGATAGGAGCTTCTGTTGTATGGAGGGAGCTGTGATGTGATGGTGGGTGGGGGGCTTCTAATGTATAAGGGGGACTCTGATGTGATGGGGGGCTTCTGTTGTATAGGGGGCGCTGTGATGTGATGGGGGGCTTCTAATGTATAAGGAAGGGCTCTAACTTGATGGGGGGGGGCTTTAATGTGAAGGGGGTGCTCTGCTATATGGGGTGATCTCTACTGTGATGGGGGCTTCTGATGTATAAGGGGGGTCTGACGTGATGGGGGAAATCTGGCCTCATGGAGGGTTCTGATGTGAAGGAGGCACTCTTATATGAAGTTGTTTTAATCAAGGCGGTTGGGTGCTGCTTTACACCGTAGCGGAAGAACAATTGGATTTGGAGAAAACCGTAGGCAACCTGGCCTTAGACCCGAAGGCTTCATTGCAGCAGATCAGACGTCTCGGTGGAGGTTCCTGGTCATTGGATAGGTCCTCCCTAGTTTTTTATGCCTCACGGCAAGCTACAGGCCATTGACACTCCAGATATCAGAGCTGTGATGGCACCTTCTGGGCAGCCTATGATGATTGGTGGAAGGTTGGCCCATCATGTAGTCTACACCGGCGTTTTGTTCTAATGAATTTATTTTGAAGCAAAATGTAATGAGAACGTAGATGTATCCCGAGGCAGAGAACACGGCGGAACGTTGCCGGGGAAGACCAGGAGAAGGCGTTGCGGAGAGTTCCGTCACACGGATGGCTTCCCCTTAGGCCTAAACAACTTCTTAGGCTCTCTTGATCTCCTCGGAGGAGACGTGTGAAGTGTGTTGGGACAAGCCGACCGGTTCCTCGTTGTTTGATGAATTACCATTATCCAGGGCGTCTTCCCTCAATTTCCAGGTTCCTTTAAAGTTCACAAGACTTCAGTTCCTTTTTTTTTTTTTTCTTTTCTTTTACAGCTACTTTCCCTGAATTCCAACGACTCCCAAAGCGGATCCTTTTTTTCCACTCCAAAATGATCTTCCTGGGCAGGTAGAGCGGCG
This sequence comes from Lithobates pipiens, assembly GCF_037356315.1. Lineage (NCBI taxonomy): Eukaryota > Metazoa > Chordata > Amphibia > Anura > Ranidae > Lithobates > Lithobates pipiens. The sequence goes on from NW_027507825.1 coordinate 2,434,502, forward strand.
GTTACAACGAGGCGCCATGATGTCACGTGTGTGTGAAGACTGTGGCGGGTCACGTTTTGTGGCCGTCGGTCTGATGGGCGGATCAATAATGGGAACCTTAGAAATACGGAACGAAAAATGGAGGAATGAGTCCGAGATTGGTTAGGGAGGAATTTAAGGTATGGATATTTTTTGTGTACCGTTTCCCCCGAAAATAGGACCTAGCGTGATTGTTGGTGATGGCTGCAATATAGCCCCTACCCCCCCAAATAAGCCCTACCCCGTTTCCCCGAAAATAAGACCTACAAGGAGTTTAACTAAGGCTTATTTGGGGGGGGGGGGTAGGGCTTGTATTGCAGCCATCACCAACAATCACACTAGGTCTTATTTGGGGGGAAACAGGATAGTACCAGGCCCTGGACAAGGTCATCTAGAGCCCAGGGTGGACATGCCAAATTGCGACCCCCCCCAAGATCCTGAGATGTATGAGCGTTATGTGTCAGTCAAACCCCCCCCCTAAAAAAAACAGAGAGCTAATCTGCATGCCCCTAAGCATAAATCCCCCCTCCTCCCACCAGTAAAAATCCACCCCCTGCTGAAATCCCCCCTCCCAGCACAAATCTTTGCCACCCCCATTCTCCGTAACTCAAATCCTTTCTCTCCGCATAAGCCCCTAGAACAAATCCCCCAACCAATACCGGGAACTGCCCCCCCCAATACCAGAAACTAGACTCTACCACCCTAATACAACCCCCCAATACCAGGAACCATCCCCCCAATACCAGGAACCATCCCCCAATACCAGTAACTACCCCCCCATACCGGAAACTACACTGTACCACCCTAATACTGGGAACAACCCCCCCAATACTGGGAACCATCCCCCTAATACCAGTAACTACCCCCCAAATACCGGGAACTACCCCCCAATACCATGAACTACCCCCCAATACCGAGAGCTACCCCCCATTACCGGGAACTACCCCTCAATACCGGAAACTACACTCTACCACCCTAATACTGGGAACAACCCCCCCAATACCGGGAACCATCCCCCCAATACCGGGAACTACCCCCCAAATACCGGGAACTGCCCCCCAATACCGAGAGCTACCCCCCAATACCAGGAATTACCCCTGTCAATACCAGGAACTACCCCCCAATACTGAGAGCTACCCCCCTAATACCAGGAATTACCCCCACCAATACCAGTAATTACCCCCAATACCAGGAACTACCCCCAATACTGAGAGCTACCCCCCCAATACCAGGAATTACCCCCACCAATACCGGTAATTACCCCCCAATACCAGGAGCTACCCCCCAAATACCATGAACTACCCCCCTCCAATACCAGAGGAACACCCCCCAAAAAAAAATTCTCCTCCTAGCACAAATCCTTTACCCCTCATATTTCTCCTCCAGGCACAATTACCCCATCCCCCACTCCAAATCTCCGCCTCCATGCACAAAATTTCTATCCCCCAACCTAGAAACCCCCCCCCCCCCCATAAATGTCCCCTCTTAATACAAATACCCCCAATCATCCCAACTAACACAAATCCCACCCCCCAAAAATCCTCTTCCTCCATCCCCCTCCCAACACAATCCCCCACAAATCACCACTCCTAGCACCCCTTCCTAGATTTGCCCTCCTAGAACAATTCTTACCCCCTGCTGCTCCCCAAATCCCCCTTCTCAACACAAATCCCCTCCCTCCAATCTCCTTGTGGTGCCCCCCCACCTCACATGATACCACAGTGCCCGGGGCTTGTTCCGGCCCTGCATAGTACACCAATTTTGGCTTTCCATACACTGTAAGAGAAGTCCGGCTACCAGACGCATGCCTGCGCATAAGTATGGGCGCACCAGTGTAAAAAAGGACTTCCATTGGTGTGTGCGCGCACAGGCGCGTGCCAAAGCCAATGCGCGCAAGCGCACTCAGGTGCGCGCCGATGCACGTGCGCGCAGACGTGCACGTATGGGCGCCAAGTAGTTATTTAAACTGAGCACTGACACATGAACCTTGCTGAGTGGCCTTTCAGCTAGTGCTTGTGAACCCGATCTGTTCCTGTTTCCAGTATCTTGACCCGGCTTCACCTGAACCTTCTCCTTGACCTCCGCCTGCCTCCCTGATCCCGGCTTGTGTTTGGCTCTGCTACTGCCTGATGCTCCTGTACCTTGCTGCCCATCTGTGTACCGAACCCGGCCTGTGCCCCGTCTCTCTGCCTTTCGTCTCGGTACCTGCTCTGTCCGGCTGTTGATGACCTCCTGGCTTACGCCCCCATCTGCTGACCCAGCGATACAGAGCTCCGGTCCTCAGAGCCTGTCCAGCGCTCTACAGCCATCTGGTTCCTGTCAAGGTCCTGCCGGCACCGTTCACTACATCGGCCCTCGTGCCGCTCGGTGTCCCTCACTCCCTGTCACCACTATCAGGGGTGTCGGACAGGAGGTGCAAGAGAAGCCCTCTCTCCAGCTCGATCTCCACCAGGTACGTGACATACACGTTGAGTATTATGCAGGTGTAGCGCCCCCCCAGGCCGGCTGCTTGGAGAGTTAGATAGTTTCATTTTTGTGTGGCTCCACTGTAATCACTAGAGCAGTTTGTGATTGCTTTGGGCTGCTCTGGACTCTGCAGGCTAAATTGCTCCCCCCCCCCATCTTGTGGAGGATTCCAGAATATAGTGGGTTGGGAGGATGCAAATCAGTAGTCATTACTTATGCTGTCTCAGCCAATTCCTGGGGGGGGTGCTCAGTAGGTGGCTGGGGAGTTTATAAATAGTCTAGGGCCTCAGACAGCCCCAGTATATGTCCAGGAGGAGAAGCCACCCTTCCAGGTGGACCAGCTGAAAATCTGTCTGTCCGTTCACTGAGATCCCAGCTTCATGTTCTGCTGAGCTGGGGGAAGGCCTACTTACCGAGACCTGGTGCAGCTATATAAAGGATTTTCTTCTGAGGATCTGGTCAGGAAGATTCACTAAGGAAAGTCTGTGGATATTGGAAGGTGGCATCTAAGTATCTATAATCACTGTGAGCACAGACCTGCATGCTGGATCCTAGTGTCTACTCAGGGCCGTCTTTAATATTGATTGGACCCTGGGCAAAACTGTTCTTGGGGGCCCCCCTCCCCCTGAAGCAGTTATGCTCTCCACCCGCTCTGAGACATATATAGCAGCTAGACTCAAAATCAGTTTACTGAATCACATCAGTCAGCTATTGCCATTGGTTGCCAGAGGTTACAGTGTATCATTACTGCTCACTAACTGGTTGCTAGAGGTTACAGTGTATCGTTACCACTCACTGACTGGTTTCTAGAGGTTACAGCGTATCATTACCACTCACTGACTGGTTGCTAGAGGTTACAGTGTATCATCACATCTCACTGACTGATTGCTAGAGGTTGCATTGTATCATTATCGCTCACTAACTGGTTGCTAAAGGTTACAGTGTATCATTACCGCTCACTGACTGGTTGCTAGAGGTTACAGTGTATCATCACCGCTCACTGACTGGTTGCTAGAGGTTACAGTGTATCATTACCGCTCACTGACTGGTTGCTAGAGGTTACAGTGTATCATTACCGCTCACTGACTGGTTGCTAGAGGTTACAGTGTATCATTACCGCTCACTTACTGGTTGCTAGGGGTTACGGTGTATCATTACCGCTCACTGACTGGTTGCTAGGGGTTACGGTGTATCATTACCACTCACTGACTGCTTTCTAGAGGTTGCAGTGTATCATTACCGCTCACTGACTGGTCCTAGAGGTTACATTGTTTCATTACCGCTCACTGACTGGTTGCTAGAGGTTACGGTGTATCATTACCGCTCACTGACTGGTTTCTAGAGGTTGCAGTGTATCATTACCGCTCACTGACTGGTTGGTAGAGGTTACAGCACACATTACGGCTCATTGATTAGTTCCTAGAGGTTACAGCACATGATTTCTGCTTGTTGATTTGGTTGCTAGAGATTACTGTGGATATGACCTCAGGGGGGCATGATATACATATCAATGCTGCCGACTGCCCCTATTTACATATGAATGTCGGTTATTTACATGTAAGCACGGGGTTTGCAGGTGTGTCATCTGTACACAACAATATGGCAAAGCTGGGCAGCATTTGTAGCAGCACTTCACACTGAGATGTCAGGACACAGCACAGGACTTAAACCTCAAGGGACGAGGGAATTTAAACCAGTATAGTTGGCAAGTATGAGGCAGCTGCTTTGGGCCCCACAACAATGACAGGGCCCAGGGCAGCTGCCCCTTTTGCCCTGTCTTAAAAACAGCCCTGTGTCTACTGCTGCTACTGCAACCCCTTGAAAAGTTTGCCTGGCCTAGGACATGGTATATGATGTCTCAGTGCTGTCCACAGCTGGGGCGACCACTGAAGGGACTGTTCCAAGGGGTAGCTACAGAGTGAATAGTGTTCTTTTTTGCTACTGCTCAGGGCTCTGGAGTATCCCCCAAGCTCCCTACATCCTAACCCCGTTATTCAGCAGTACATTTAAATAAGAAGCAACCAATATACTGTTTATTGAGCCTTGAGATTGAATGTTACCCTGTGCCTGGCTTCTACTACACTGAACCAGAGAAGGAACCTAGGGAAATTCATTGTTCCTTTGGGGGGGGTGAGCGCTACACAGGGCCCCTTAGTTATGTCAGCAGCTGAGACCCCCTAAATCACGTAGGTTGCCCTCCAGTGGTGTAGACACCGGATGTGTCAGTCTGTTGGTAGTACGGCATTGGCAGTCTTCCTGCATTAGCTCTGCCTGGGCCGAAAATCCAAATTCTGCTGCCTCTACTCCTATTATCATTAGGACTGGGGTTGTTGTGATATGCGGGGGTGGCTTCCGCCCCATGCAGCATTGATGACGATTAATCTAGGCTTGGGAGAATCACACAACCTCGTAGGAAATTCCTGTGCGTGATCCGTGGATTCAGCCCTCTTGTCGAAGCGACGAATCAAAGCTTTTGTGAAATACAGGTAGAAGGCCAAATATGCTGCAGGGGAGCGTGCCCTTACCTGCTTATTTCTCTCCTTTGTTGGCTTAAGACAGGAAAACATGTAAACAATTTCTGAGCACATGTGGAATATTTCACCTTCCCGATGCCACGTGCGATGCTGGTTTATTTTTCCTTCCTGCGATCCCCGATGCAACCTGCCAGGTCCAGCTGCTCATTAGCATGAAATATGCCCCCCCCCCCCCCCCCCAGAACGCCAGGCCGCGGGTTCACACGCAAACATGACAGACGCGCCATTTAAAATAAAGAAAAATACACCTTAAAATGTGGATTATTTGTTTTCTGTAATTAAACATGTGGATACAATATTGTGTGCGTCTTGTCAGAGCTTACATTGCTCATACATGAAGACCCAGAACCGGCCAAAGACATCAGATGGATGTTGGATGTTGGGGGGGGGGGGGGGGAAGATTTGTTTTCACTTTGCATGGCGGCAAACAAGGACTGCAAATACACACGGGGGGGGGGGGGGGCAGCGGTATTAGGCTACTGCATTGTGCACCTTTATATCACAGTGAATCTGAGTCAGGCCTACAAAGTGGTCAGTGCAGCTTTTCTCCACCAGGGTGCCTCCAGAGATTGCTAAAAGCTCCTTCACCAATGAGAAATGTCTGCCCCTCCAATGAGTGACCACTGACCACCAACCACCAAACCACTGACCACCAACCACCAAACCACTGACCACCAACCACCAAACCACTGACCACCAAACCACCGACCACCAAACCACTGATCACCAAACTACCGACCACCAAACCACTGATCACCAAACCACCGACCACCAAACCACCGACCACCAAACCACCGACCACCAAACCACCGACCACCAAACCACCGACCACCAAACCACTGATCACCAATGTAAGGAACATTCTTCCCACTGATCACCAATGTAAGGAACATTCTTCTCACTGATCACCAATGTAAGGAACATTCTTCTCACTGATCACCAATGTAAGGAACATTCTTCTCACTGATCACCAATGTAAGGAACATTCTTCTCACTGATCACCAATGTAAGGAACATTCTTCTCACTGATCACCAATGTAAGGAACATTCTTCTCACTGATCACCAATGTAAGGAACATTCTTCCCACTGATCACCAATGTAAGGAACATTCTTCTCACTGATCACCAATGTAAGGAACATTCTTCCCACTGATCACCAATGTAAGGAACATTCTTCTCACTGATCACCAATGTAAGGAACATTCTTCCCACTGATCACCAATGTAAGGAACATTCTTCCCACTGATCACCAATGTAAGGAACATTCTTCCCACTGATCACCAATGTAAGGAACATTCTTCCCACTGATCAGCAATGTAAGGAACATTCTTCCCACTGATCACCAATGTAAGGAGCATTCTTCTCACTGATCACCAATGTAAGGAACATTCTTCTCACTGATCACCAATGTAAGGAACATTCTTCTCACTGATCACCAATGTAAGGAACATTCTTCTCACTGATCACCAATGTAAGGAACATTCTTCTCACTGATCACCAATGTAAGGAACATTCTTCCCACTGATCACCAATGTAAGGAACATTCTTCTCACTGATCACCAATGTAAGGAACATTCTTCCCACTGATCACCAATGTAAGGAACATTCTTCTCACTGATCACCAATGTAAGGAACATTCTTCCCACTGATCACCAATGTAAGGAACATTCTTCCCACTGATCACCAATGTAAGGAACATTCTTCCCACTGATCACCAATGTAAGGAACATTCTTCCCACTGATCAGCAATGTAAGGAACATTCTTCCCACTGATCACCAATGTAAGGAGCATTCTTCTCACTGATCACCAATGTAAGGAACATTCTTCTCACTGATCACCAATGTAAGGAACATTCTTCTCACTGATCACCAATGTAAGGAACATTCTTCTCACTGATCACCAATGTAAGGAACATTCTTCTCACTGATCACCAATGTAAGGAACATTCTTCTCACCGATCACCAATGTAAGGAACATTCTTCCCACTGATCACCAATGTAAGGGACATTCTTCTCACTGACCACCAATGTAAGGAACATTCTTCTCACTGATCACCAATGTAAGGAACATTCTTCTCCCTGATCACCAATGTAAGGAACATTCTTCTCACTGATCACCAATGTAAGGAACATTCTTCTCACTGATCACCAATGTAAGGAACATTCTTCTCACTGATCACCAATGTAAGGAACATTCTTCCCACTGATCACCAATGTAAGGAACATTCTTCTCACTGATCACCAATGTAAGGATCATTCTTCTCACTGATCACCAATGTAAGGAACATTCTTCCCACTGATCACCAATGTAAGGAACATTCTTCTCACTGATCACCAATGTAAGGAACATTCTTCTCACTGATCACCAATGTAAGGAACATTCTTCTCACTGATCACCAATGTAAGGAACATTCTTCTCACTGATCACCAATGTAAGGAACATTCTTCTCACTGATCAGCAATGTAAGGAACATTCTTCCCACTGATCACCAATGTAAGGGACATTCTTCCCACTGATCACCAATGTAAGGAACATTCTTCCTACTGATCACCAATGTAAGGAACATGCCTCTATAATACCCTATAATACCCTATACTGCACTAACCTACCCATATAATTCCCCATACAGCCCTATACTCACCTAACCTGCCCCTATTATACCCTATACTACCCTAACCCGCCACCATAATACCCTATACTGCCCTAACTTTCCATCAAAATACCCTATACTGCCCTAACCTGCCACCATAATACACTATATAGCCCTAGCCTGCCACCATAATACCCTATACAGCCCTTCCCTGCCCCTATAATACTATATAGAGCCCTAGCCTGCCACCATAATACCCTATACTGCCCTAACTCACCCCTATAATACCCTATACAGCCCTAGCCTGCCACCATAATACCCTATACAGCCCTACTGCACCTATAATACCCTATACTGCCCTAACCTGCCCCTATAATACCCTATACTACCCTAACCCGCCACCATAATACCCTATACTGCCCTAACTTTCCATCAAAATACCCTATACTGCCCTAACCTGCCACCATAATACACTATATAGCCCTAGCCTGCCACCATAATACCCTATACAGCCCTTCCCTGCCCCTATAATACTATATAGAGCCCTAGCCTGCCACCATAATACCCTATACTGCCCTAACTCACCCCTATAATACCCTATACAGCCCTAGCCTGCCACCATAATACCCTATACAGCCCTAGCCTGCCACCATAATACCCTATACAGCCCTAACCTGCCCCTATAATACTCTATAGAGCCCTAACCTGCCACCATAATACCCTATACAGCCCTAACCTGCCACTATAATACCCTATACTGCCCTCACCTGCCCCAATAATACCCTATATTACCCTAACCCGCCACCATAATACCCTATACTGCCCTAACTTTCCACCAAAATACCCTATACTGCCCTAACCTGCCCCTATAATACCCTATACAGCCCTAGCCTGCCACCATAATACCCTATACTGCCCTAACCTGTCCCTATAGTACCCTATACTACCCTAACCCACCACCATAATACTCTATACAGCCCCAGCTTGCCACCATAATACCCTATACTGCCCTAACCTGCCATCACAATACCCTATACTGCCCTAACCTGCCCCTATAATACCCTATACGTTCCTAAGCTTCCCCTATAATACCCTATACTGCCCTAACCTGCCACCATAATACCCTATACTGCCCTAACCTGCCACTATAATACCCTATACAGCCCTAGCCTGCCACCATAATACCCTATACTGCCCTAACCTGCCCCTATAGTACCCTATACTACCCTAACCCACCACCGTAATACCCTATACAGCCCTAACTTGCCACCATAATACCCTATACTGCCCTAACCTGCCATCATAATACCCTATACTGCCCTAACCTGCCATAATAATACCCTATACTGCCCTAACCTGCCCCTATAATACCCTATACATTCCTAAGCTTCCCCTATAATACCCTATACTGCCCTAACTTGCCACCATAATACCCTATACTGCCCTAACCTGCCCCTATAATACCCTATACAGCCCTAACCTGCCCCTATAATATTCTATACAGCCCTAACCTGCCCTTATGATACCCTATACAGCCCTAACCTGCCCCTATAATAACCTATACAGCCTTAGCCTGCCACTATAATACCTTATACAGCCCTAACCTGCCCCTATAATCTATACAGCCCTAACCTGCCCCTATATTACCCTATACTGCACCTATAATACCCTATACTGCCCTAACCTGCCCCTATAATACCCTATACTACCCTAACCCGCCACCATAATACCCTATACTGCCCTAACTTTCCATCAAAATACCCTATACTGCCCTAACCTGCCCCTATAATACCCTATACAGCCCTAGCCTGCCACCATAATATCCTATACTGCCCTAACCTGCCCCTATAATACCCTATACTACCCTAACCCACCACAATAATAGCCTATACAGCCTTATCCTGCCCCTATAATACCCTATGAAGCCCTAACCTTCCCCTATTATACCCTATACAGCCCTAACATGCCCATTTAATACCCTGTACAGCGCTAACCTGCCCCATAATAACCCAAACTGCCCTAACCTGCCCCTATAATACCCTATACTGCCCTGACCTGCCACCATAATAACAAGTAGGAAAGGTGACTAGCAGGATCAACCAGGTACCTCAGTTAGAAGAGATGCATGAAAATGATAGAGACTAGGATTTATGAAATACACAAGTGTGAACACAAACATAGAAGCAAATACATATTTAGGGTCACATACACTTTAAACTTTAATAAATACTGAAGATATAACTTCAAAAATCACGTTCAAGCTTTTAAAATCTGTAGCTTTCATTAAAAGAATCCCTGGTGATCCCACCATGTAGGTCTTTGTTGAGGCATTTCCTGTTATGGGATGACAACGTCCTGTCCCTATCTCACAATTGTCCTCCTGTGTTGTCACCCTGTCACATGGACTTCCCATGGAGACTGTAAGTGGCCATACCAAATGCACATTGCACAGGCACATTCCATTGTTGACGCCATCAGAAAATCCACCATGGGTAATGCCATGCAGCCATCAGTAGAGTGTATATAGACATGAAAAAGATTCAACAAAAAGATAACAAAAAAAATGGCAGTTGTTTATGATACGCTTTAGCAGAACAAATTTCATTGAGTTTGGGTTCACATGTGCTTTAAGCCTTAGCCCCCTCCAGCGCTAGGCCCTCTCCTTGTCAATCAGATTACCGACCAAAGGAAGTGTTGTGAGCCGGTACCCCGCGGCCATGGCTAGGTCAAAACCCCGAAACTCAGAGCAAGCCAGCTGGTCTCCTTACACGCTTTACAAGGCTTGGCTTTCAGTTTGGACTGGAGCACACCTTTAAACCATCAAAAGGATGAAAACTTTTCCGGATATTTTCCAGGTCTTGTGTAACGCACAGTAAATGTAACGATCTCAAATAGGAATATAATGAGATGTCAAACAAGCAAGTCATAAAGATTCATTTTTGAAACCATTTAGAATGGCGTTCTCGGCTTTGTGCTGAACATATGTTGTGAATTGTGTATTTTACTTTTATGAAGTTATAGTTTTAGAATATCAAATGGCATAGCGCGCGTCTTATTACCGGCACATGGCCTCGGCTGGGCTTAATAAAACTGCATTAAAGATCTCAGCCTTGACTTCTCTGTGATGATGATTAATTCGATGACTGTAACATTAAGTAATACAAAATGGCTTGATTTATGTCAAGTGTATATTAAACTTGAGAATAAGAAGGAAGGAATGATTTGCTGCACGTTAAATCGTGCTCCATTTACTGATCCGCCAATCAATGGTGCGTGTACCAGCTCGTTCCGTCTGTGATCCAAAGTGAGAATTTCCTCTTGAGCTGTCCATTCCTCACGGACCTCTCAGGCCGTCTGCCAGTGAAGGTTGGCCTCTTCAAATTTTCAACACCTCCATCTTGCTGTGGTCCAGCTTCCCATTGAGAGAACTACCCATTATTCAGGAGGTAAACCATTAAACAACATTCAAGGCTGGTTCCGATTAGGTGAATGTCGCACACTTCCCCATACCCAGAAGATCAGGGTACATGCAAGGGGTACCATGGAGAAGGAAGGACTGATTTGCCGCACGTTGACCTGCCTGTATTCCATTTGCTGATCCACCAATCAATAGCATATGTACAAGCTCGTTCTGTCTGTGATCCAAGGTGAGAATTTCCTCTTGAGTTGCCTCATGGACCTCTTAGGCCATCTACCAGTCATGGTTGGCCTCTCCAGATTTTCAGCAACTATACAGAGTCCATCTTGTTGTGGTCCAGCGTCCCATTGAGATCTGCTTATTATTCATGAGGTGACCAATAAACAAATATTCAAGGCTGGTTCATATTAGGAGGATGTCCCATGCTTTCCCAGATCCAGAAGTGCTGGGTACATGCAAAAGCTGCTATGGAGAAGGAAGGACTGATTTGCCACACGTTGACCTGCCCGTATTCCATTTTCTGCTCCACCAATCAATAGCATATGTACCAGCTCATTCTGTCTGTGATCCAAGGCGAGCATTTCCTCTTGAGTTGTCCATGACTCATGGACCTCTTAGCCCCTGTACACACGGTCGGAGATTTCGACAACCAAATCCGTCGGATTTTGTCCGTCGGATTTTGTCCGAAACTCTTGCATACACACGGTTGGACTAAGTTGTCGAAAAATCCAATCTTTCAGAACGTGATGACGTTATTTCATTACGATGGGACTACATTCAGGCTAGTAGCCAATAGCTTTGATGTAGGAATTTGATCTGAGCATGCGCGGCACTTTGTCCGATCAAAATTCTCTACACATGATCGGAGTATGTCCGATTGAACCAGTTGGTCGGGAAATATTTCCAACAAGTTGGAAAATTGGGTCCGACGGATATTCTGACGGAATCAGTCCGATGCATACCACACACAGTCGGATTATCCGACAACACGGTTCGATAGGACACATTCCGACGGATTCTCCGACCGTGTGTACAAGGCTTAAGGCCATTGGCCAGTCAAGGTTGGCCTCTCCAGATTTTCAGCAACTATACAGAGTCCACCTTGTTGTGGTCCCACTTCACACTGAGAACTGAGGTGACCCTCAAACAAATATTCAAGGCTGGTTCAAACTAGGAGGATGTGCCATGCTTCCCCATACCCAAAAGTGCTAGGTATTCGCAAAGGCTGCTATGGAGAAAGGAATGATTTTCCATGCATTGACATGTTCTCCATTTGCTGATTTGCCAATCAATGGTACATGTACCAGCTCATTCCGTCTGTAATCCAAGGTGAGAATTTCCTCTCTGTTGTCTATGCCTCATGGACCTCTTATGCCATCTGCTAGTCAAAGTCCATCTTGTGGTCCAGCTTCACACTGAGAACTGCCCATTATTCAGGAGGTGACCATTAAACAAATATTCAAGACTGCTTGAAATTAGAGAAACCAAAATGAATGAGTGTTAGGTCAATACTTATCCATACACATCACATAAATACTAAGATGTGTGTAAAATGTGCCCCACACACTTCATGAAGATATATGGTGCTGTGTCAGACAGTGCTCCTCCGTGTCTCCCCACCACGATACCCTCTGAGGCTATAACTCATCAGATCCTTAAACCCAGGTATTAAGTGGGTCTAATAGTGCTTTAATGGATTTCCCAAACAGGATAGCGGTATGGCCAGCTGCATTGCAATCCCCTTCACTGACTTTCCAGCTCAGAAATGAAAAGCCAAACACAAGATCATCATGTAACCCATTTATTTCATAAAATGCCAACAAAACGTAAAAGTATTCCACTCACATGTCTTGGTGCCCAAGCCAACACCAGCCGATTCCAGTAGGGTCTTCTCTCCTTTGAAACTCCCGACCACTTCTCCAGCAAGATGGCGGAATGGCATGCGTTCCACTGTCCCAGAAACTCCTTCACCACAAGTGACGTCAGGCGTACCGTGTCCCCGCCTCTACGTGTTACACTGTCAACAGCATCATCAGGAAGTTGGCCCTATGGCCACATCACCCTGGACATGTCTGATCTTGAAGGCTAAGCAGGGTAGGTCCTGATTAGTATTTGGATGGGGACCACCTGGAAATACCAGTTGCTGAAGGCTTTTTGTTTTTCGTTGGCTTTGTTTTTTCACCCCAATGTTCCAGCTTGGCATTCCCAAGTTCAAGAGGGTTGAGGGCTCCTATGATGAGCTCCTATGGCCACATTACCCTAAATGCACCCGATATCATCTGATCTTGGAAGCTAAGCAGGGTTAGTACTTGGGTGGGAGACCACCTGGGAATACCAGGTGCTGTAGGTTTTTTAATTTTTGTTGTTTTTTTTTTTTTTGCCCAAGGTGCCAGCTTGGCATTCCCAAGTCCAAGAGGGTTAAGGGCTCCAACAATGAGCACTTACAGCCACATTGCCCTGAATGTACCCAATCTCATTGGATCTTGGATACTAAGCAGGGTCAGGCCTGGTTAGTACTTGGATGGGAGGCCGCTTTGGAATACCAGGTGCTGTAGGCTTTTTGCTTTTCGTTTGTTTTTTCACCCAAGGTGCCAGCTTGGTATTCCCAAGTTCAAGAGGGTTGAGGTCTCAAATGGTGAACCCCTATGGCCACATCATCCTGAAAGTGTCTGATCTCCCAGGGTTGGACTTGGTTGGTAGTTGGATGAGAGACCACCTGGGAATATCAAGTGCTGTAGGCTTTTTGCTTTTCGTTTTTCGTTGGCTTTGTTTTTTTGCCCAAGGTGCCAGCTTGGCATTTCCAAGTTCAAGAGGGTTGAGGGCTCCAATGGTGAGCACTTATGGCCACATCATCCTGAACGTGTCTGATCTCCCAAGGTCGGGCTTGATTGGTACTTGGATGGGAGACCACCTGGGAATATCAGGTGCTGTAGGCTTTTTGCTTTTCGTTGGCTTTCTTTTTTCGACCAAGGTGCCAGCTTGGCATTTCCAAGTTCAAGAGGGTTGAGGGCTCCAATGGTGAGCACTTATGGCCACATCACCCTGAGCGTGTCTGATCTCCCAAGGTCGGGCTTGGTTAGTACTTGGATGGGAGCAGAAAGTTGATGAGTATTGCTGTATGCAGAATCCATCCAATGATATCTGCATGAAGTCTGCATATTCCCACCCATTACTTATCACAATCCAGAGCTATAGCAGTAGATTTATTGGGCTCAATCCATTGGGCCTACAGTGTGAACACGAGGGCTGTAGTTTTTCTGTATTTACATTGGGCTTGTGATGTCCCTACTTTACATACACATAGAGTTCAGTGAAGAATTCCCTTATAAATCATTTTTTCCCCAATTTTCTATTTACAGAAATTTTGTGAAAATTGCATACCAGTGGAAAGTGCCACCATCTGTAGCGACACATTCTTGGTGTGTAGTCGGCATTGTGATGATTCGGTGACGGTTTCTGTGTTGGGAAGGTGATGTGTTCACTAATAACTCTGGAGGTCTTGTTGCCCTGAAGCCAGACTTTGATGTGTCTCTTGATGGTAACTCGTATTTAGCATACAGTTGGCTGACTTATGTGAAAAATGTGGTGGGGTCCATGCAACGTCTCATTCCGAGCCGTCCATAGAGCTGGCCACGCACACACTGTAACTGGAAGGTGAAATCCCAGCATAAGAAAACAATCGGAATCGGGTCATGTATGCCCCTCCCCCGCCAAGATAATCATTATGATGTCTTCCAACTCTCATCATAGCATTCACAAATTTCCCAACATCTGTTCAGTATGAAGAAAAGGGAAGACGTAGTCCACCAGACGTTCTCCAATGACTAGAAGGTGATGGTGGAGAGAGATGTTCGTATGACCCGATATATAAAAATGACGCTGGTGGACCGTGGCTCCTGCCTTCTCTTCATTTATGGCTGTCACATGGCCATCCTAATTTAGTCTACAGCAGCTCTCCAGTACAGACTCATTGCCAACATGCAAGCCCTGATGAAGCCCCCCAAACATGTTGATTTTTATTTATGTGACTTGGTGAGGAAAATTCTTACTGGACTTTGTGGCGCCCCCATCCATTCAGCGTTCTCTCTATTCCCGACGAAGGGGGCATAAATGAAGTCAGGTTTACAGAAGCGTTTATATTTTTTTTCTATCATTTAGAGCTTTAGAATTTTAGCTTTTTGCTAGATTTAGGGCCAGGTCACATCACATGCGTTCCAGCGCTTTTCCTTTTTTTCTGCTTCAAAAACACATGGAAAGCAGGTTATATGGTTCTCAACGGCATAGTTCACACCAGTGCTTGCCGTTCCAATGCGTTCCAGTTCCAGAAGAAAAAGTAGAACATGCTGCATTTTTCCTGCAGTGGACTGTACTGGAGAGCTGTAAAACGCATCGAAAACGCACCGGAACACACCAAACATGGACTGGAACACACTTGTCCTTATTTAAGGTTAAGAGAAAAGAGAAGGGTGGGGGGTGCACTGGACTGCACCAAAAACGCATCAAAAATGCACTGGAAAGCATCTAAAAAGCGCATGCAGAAAAGCATCTGGATCGCATCCGGTCTGCGTTTCTATGGTGTGAACTGGCCTTTAGTTTTTAATTGTCGTTTTTTTAAAGATATGTAGAGATTATTTTCTAGAATAGTGTTGTAGACCAGATATTGATTTGGTTATATTTGGCGTTAAATACTTATAGCCCTTAAGAAATACCCTTGTAACCTCTGGAAATATATACATATAGCCCTGAAGAAGGGGGACCATTGCAGCCCCTAAAAATATCTACTCAATGCCCTGAAGAAGGGGGACCTGTCATAAACCATGAATCAAACCGAGACCGAAGTGCAGTATAAATCACACAAGTTTAATATTAATAGTAAAAAGTAAACAGAGCAAACGTAGTCAAACATAGCCAGAGTTCGTTAACCGGAATGGATAGTCAGACAAGCCAGGACGTCAGGGAGCCAGGGATCAGCGTACTTCAGGACAAGCCAGGAAACCGGAGAATCAGTGCTGTGGAGCAGCAAGCAGGATCAGGAACCAAAAGGGACGTCAGACAAGCAAGTCTTTCACAGGTACACAGGAGAGCGTCTCTGATATGTTGACCAGGTGAAGGCAGAGAGGATCCGGACTGAACAGCTTAAGTAGCCAGCAGGACTGACGAGCAGGATATCCTCACCAGGTGAGCCACTGTGGAAAGACTAGAGCTGGCAATTAACCGACAGCTGAGCAGCCTGTTCTGAGAAGGAAGGACTGAGCTCAGCCCTGACAGAACCCTTGTAACCCCCAATACATACTTATAGCCCTGAAGAAGGGGGACCCTTCGTAACCTCCAAAATTTTATACTTTTTGCCCTGAAGAAGTGGGGCCCTTGTAACCCCTGAAAATATATTCTCATATAGAAGCACTGAAGAAATGGGACCATTGCAACCCCCAAAAATATATGCTTATAGTCCTGAAGAAGGGGGACCCTTGTAACCCCTGAAAATATATACTTCTAGTTCTGAAAAAAGGGGACCATTACAGACACCAAAAATATCTACTCATAGCCCTTAAGAAGGGGGACCCTTGTAACCCCCCCAAAATATAGACTCATTGCCCTGAAGAAGGACCCTTGTAACCCCTGAAATGAGTTGGCTTTTTCCTGGTGAATGTAAACAAAACCTTATTCTGACTTTATAAGTGGTGTGGCACTTTTATTCCCTAACAAGTTTTGGCTTTAGATACACCTTAATAAAGTGAAGCTCTGCTCACCTCAGCATTCAATCACGCACAAACAAACATCACGTGCTATTTCATTTCCCTTGCACCTGATTGGGTATCTATAATGAACACAGCTTCCCCTTATTTACTAAGTCAAGATAGAGTTTAAGTGAACATGCTCTACTCCTTTAGTGGCTGCTCAGCATCTGCTGTCAAGCTGTTGCTCCAAAAGAAGAGCTCAGTACTGGTTCTAATATAGCCCTGATGAAGGGGTGGTGTTTCCTCTGAAACGCGTTGGCTGTATGTGTATAACTTTTTTGCCAACAATTAAAATGATCGTGGACTCTTTCATCCGGTTTTGGTCTCATGCTCCTTTCTGTATTTCTACTCTTTTAGTAGCTGCTCAGCAACTGCTGTCAACTTCTTACTGCAAGAGGAGAGCTCAGTCCTGGTTCTAATATAGCCCTGATAAAGGTTGCGAAACATTGTTTTCCGAAACATGTTGGCTGTTTTGATATAACTTTTTCCAAAATGATCTTGGACTCTTTCATCCAGTTTTGGTCTGACACACCTTTTTGTATTTCAACTCCTTTAGTTAGATGCTCAGCAACTGCTGTCAAGTCATTGCTCCAAAGAAAAGCTCAGTACTGGTACTAATATAGCCATAATGAAGGGATGGTGTTGCTTCCGAATCACGTTGGATGTTTTTATAAATGATCTTGGACTCTCATCCAGTTTTGGTCTGATGTCCCTTTCTGTATTTCTACTCCTTTAGTAGCTCCTCAGCTATTGCTGTCAAGTTGTTTCTCCAAAAGCAGAGCTCAGTACTAGTTCTAATATAGCCCTGATGAAGGGATGGTGCAGCCCCTTGAAACGTGTTGGCTGTTGTGATATAACTTTTTTCAAAATGATCTTGGACTCTTTCATCCAGTTTTGGTCTGATGCCCCTTTCTGTATTTCTACTCCTTTAGTAGATGCTCAGCAACTGCTGTCAAGTCATTGCTCCAAAGAAAAGCTCAGTACTGGTTCTAATATAGCCCTGATGAAGGGATGACATTGCCTCTGAAACATGTTTGATTTTTTTTTTTTTTAAATGATCTTG
Source organism: Lithobates pipiens (assembly GCF_037356315.1). NCBI lineage: Eukaryota > Metazoa > Chordata > Amphibia > Anura > Ranidae > Lithobates > Lithobates pipiens. Next base: position 2,452,330 of record NW_027507825.1, read on the forward strand.
GACTCTTTCATCCAGTTTTGGTCTTATATCCATTTCAGTATTTCTACTCCTTTAGTAGCTCCTCAGCTATTGCTGTCAAGTTGTTTCTCCAAAAGCAGAGCTCAGTATGAGTTCTAATATAGCCCTGATGAAGGGATAGTGTTGCCTCTGAAACACGTTGGATTTTTTTTTTTTTTTTTTTTTAAATTACTCTTTCATCCAGTTTCGGCCTGACGCTCCTTTTTTTTGCATTTCAACTCCTTTTAGTAGATGCTCAGCAACTGCTGTCAAGTTGTTGTTTCAAAACAAAAGCTAAGTAACTGGTTGTAATGATGCCCTGATGAAGGGGTGGAGTTGCCTCCGAAACATGTTGGATGTTTATGTATAACTCCTTTTTAAATGATCTTGGACTCTTTTTCACCCGGTTTTGGTCTGATGCTCCTCTTCTGTGTTTCTACTCCCTTTAGTAGATTAGTCCCGCCGCAACTTGTAGCGCGCGCCTTTAACGTGCGTTGATGCCGGTTTTGCTGCAGATTTAATGCGCAGAAAAATTACGAACTCCACAACAAAGGACAACAAAGGAGTAAAAGGCAACATTGTACAAGCTTTAGTGTGGACGGTGTGGAAATATGAATGCTGGTCTATCGGTTGGCTGTGCGTCCGGTCAGAAGACGCATGGCGTGTAATGAGGCCCCCCTCACTATAAGGTCCCAGCGAGCCGCATGAATCCTCCTCCTCCTCCTCCTCCTACAACAGAAGAACGCAGCTGCCGCAGCGAAGTGCCGTGAGGTCTCTCCAACATAAACTGCTCTGATATCCTCCCATCACAAGGTCATAAAACTGATTTATTATAAATACATTTCTCATTTGTTTAGAGTGGGAATGTTTTGTTTTCGGGGTAATTAGCACATTAGCAATCTCTCATAGTGAGTGCTTTCAGGTGTTCTCGGTGCTGAGCGCCGGCCATTACCAATCCTAATGGCCTCTTTACCTTAAAGCGGATCCCCCGACAGATATAAAAGACGCAAATTAAAGCGATAATAAACCCAAAAGCAAACGTGTGTTACAGTATCTCGCAAAAGTAAGTACACCCCTCACATTTTTGGAAATCTTTTCTTCTCTCTTTTCATGTGACAACACTGAAGAAATGACACTTGTCTACAATGTAAAGTAGTGAGTGTACAGCTTGTATAACAGTGTACATTTTATATTGTAAAGCGCTGCCTAAACTGTTGGCGCTATATAAATCCTATATAATAATAATGATAATTTGCTGTCCCCTCAAAATAACTCAATAACACCTTAATGTTACATAGTAGGTGAGGTTGAAAAGAGACACAAGTCCATCAAGTCCAACTTATGTCTAAACAGCTGGCAACAAAAAGTGAGTACACAACTAAGTGAAAATGTCCAAATTGGGCCCAATTAGCCATTTTCCCCTCCCCCCGGTGTCATGTGACTCGTTAGTGTTACAAGGTCTCAGGTGTGAATGGGGAGCAGGTGTGTTAAATTTGGTGTTATCGCTCTCACTCTCTCATACTGGTCACTGGAAGTACAACATGGCACCTCATGGCAAAGAACTCTCTGAGGATCTGAAGATAAGAATTGTTGCTCTACATAAAGATGGCCTAGGCCAGTGATGGCGAACCTTGGCACCCCAGATGTTTTGGAACTACATTTCCCATGATGCTCAACTACACTGCAGAGTGGCTGAGCATCATGGGAAATGTAGTTCCAAAACATCTGGGGTGCCGAGGTTCACCATCACTGGCCTAGGCTATAAGAAGATCGCCAAGACCCTGAAACTGAGCTGCAGCACGGTGGCCAAGACCATACAGCGGTATAACAGGACAGGCTCCCCTCAGAACAGGCCTCGCCATGGTCCACCAAAGAAGTTGAGGTCACATGCTCAGCGTCATATCCAGAGGTTGTCTTTGGGAAATAGACGTATGAGTGCTGCCAGCATTGCTGCAGAGGTTGTAGGGGTGGGGGGAGGGGTCAGCCTGTCAGTGCTCAGACCATACGCCGCACACTGCATCTAATTGGTCTGCATGGCTGTCGTCCCAGAAGGAAGCCTCTTCTAAAGATGATGCACAAGAAAGACCACAAACAGTTTGCTGAAGACAAGCAGACTAAGGAGATGGATTACTGGAACCATGTCCTGTGGTCTGATGAGACCAAGATAAAGGTATTTGGTGTCAGATGGTGACAAGCGTGTGTGGGGGCAACCAGGTGAGGAGGACAAAGACAAGTGTGTCTTGTATACAGTCAGGCATGGTGGTGGGGGTGTCATGGTCTGGGGCTGCATGAGTGCTGCCGGCACTGGGGGGCTACAGATCATTGAGGGGACCATGAATGCCAACATGTACTGTGACATACTGAAGCAGAGCATGATCCCCTCCCTTCAGAGACTGGACCGCAGGGCAGTATTCCAACATGATAACCACCCCAAACACACCTCCAACACCACCACTGCCTTGCTAAAGAAGCTGAGGGGAAAGGTGATGGACTGGTCAAGCATGTCTCCAGACCTAAACCCTATTGATCATCTGTGGGGGATCCTCAGAGGGAAGGTGGAGGAGGGGAAGGTCTCCAACATCCACCAGCTCCGTGATGTCATCATGGGGAGGGGAAGAGGACTCCAGTGGCGACCTGTGAAGCTCTGGTGACCTCCATGCCCAAGAGGGTGAAGGCAGTGCTGGAAAATAATGGCGGCCACACAAAATATTCACACTTTGGGGCCCAATTTGGAAATTTTCACTTAGGGGGTGTACTGACTTTTGTTGCCAGCGGTTTAGACATGAATGGCTGTGTGTTGAGTTATTTTGAGGGGACGGGAAATTTACACTGTTATACAAGCTGTACACTCACTACTTTACATTGTAGCCAAGTGTCATTTCTTCAGTGTTGTCACATGAAAAGAGAGGGGTGTACTTACTTTTGTAACATACTGTATATTGCAGCTTACCAGTTCTTAGATGTGGCGGCTGAATTTGTTTTCTTTTTAAGGCTCCATTCACATCAGCACATCTCCAAATCCCTTCGGACCTAGTCTGCCAGTCCGGTGGTGTATATGCGACATGAGAGGAACATTCGTCTCACTGATCACCAATGTAAAGAACATTCTTCTCACTGATCACCAATGTAAGGAACATTCTTCCCACTGATCACCAATGTAAGGAACATTCTTCTCACTGATCACCAATGTAAGGAACATTCTTCCCACCGATCACCAATGTAAGGAACATTCTTCTCACTGATCACCAATGTAAGGAACATTCTTCTCACTGATCACCAATGTAAGGAACATTCTTCCCACTGATCACCAATGTAAGGAACATTCTTCCCACTGATCACCAATGTAAGGAACATTCTTCTCACTGATCACCAATGTAAGGATCATTCTTCTCACTGACCACCAATGTAAGGAACATTCTTCTCACTGATCACCAATGTAAGGAACATTCTTCCCACCGATCACCAATGTAAGGAACATTCTTCTCACTGACCACCAATGTAAGGAACATTCTTCTCACTGATCACCAATGTAAGGAACATTCTTCCCACTGATCACCAATGTAAGGAACATTCTTCTCACTGATCACCAATGTAAGGAACATTCTTCCCACTGATCACCAATGTAAGGAACATTCTTCTCACTGATCACCAATGTAAGGAACATTCTTCTCACTGATCACCAATGTAAAGAACATTCTTCTCACTGATCACCAATGTAAGGAGCATTCTTCTCACTGATCACCAATGTAAGGAACATTCTTCCCACTGATCACCAATGTAAGGGACATTCTTCTCACTGATCACCAATGTAAAGAACATTCTTCCCACTGATCACCAATGTAAGGAACATTCTTCCCACTGATCACCAATGTAAGGAACATTCTTCCCACTGACCACCAATGTAAGGAACATTCTTCCCACTGATCACCAATGTAAGGAACATTCTTCCCACCGATCACCAATGTAAGGAACATTCTTCCCACCGATCACCAATGTAAGGAACATTCTTCCCACCGATCACCAATGTAAGGAACATTCTTCTCACTGACCACCAATGTAAGGAACATTCTTCTCACTGATCACCAATGTAAAGAACATTCTTCTCACTGATCACCAATGTAAGGAGCATTCTTCTCACTGATCACCAATGTAAGGGACATTCTTCTCACTGATCACCAATGTAAAGAACATTCTTCCCACTGATCACCAATGTAAGGAACATTCTTCCCACTGATCACCAATGTAAGGAACATTCTTCTCACCGATCACCAATGTAAAGAACATTCTTCTCACTGATCACCAATGTAAGGAACATTCTTCTCACTGATCACCAATGTAAAGAACATTCTTCTCACTGATCACCAATGTAAGGAACATTCTTCCCACTGATCACCAATGTAAGGAACATTCTTCTCACCGATCACCAATGTAAAGAACATTCTTCCCACTGATCACCAATGTAAGGAACATTCTTCTCACTGATCACCAATGTAAGGAACATTCTTCTCACTGATCACCAATGTAAGGAACATTCTTCTCACTGATCACCAATGTAAGGAACATTCTTCTCACTGATCACCAATGTAAGGAACATTCTTCTCACTGATCACCAATGTAAGGAACATTCTTCTCACTGATCACCAATGTAAGGAACATTCTTCTCACTGATCACCAATGTAAGGAACATTCTTCTCACTGATCACCAATGTAAGAAACATTCTTCCCACTGATCACCAATGTAAGGAACATTCTTCCCACTGATCACCAATGTAAGGAACATTCTTCTCACTGATCACCAATGTAAGGAACATTCTTCTCACTGATCACCAATGTAAGGAACATTCTTCTCACTGATCACCAATGTAAGGAACATTCTTCCCACTGATCACCAATGTAAGGAACATTCTTCTCACTGATCACCAATGTAAGGAACATTCTTCTCACTGATCACCAATGTAAGGAACATTCTTCTCACTGATCACCAATGTAAGGAACATTCTTCTCACTGATCACCAATGTAAGGAACATTCTTCTCACTGATCACCAATGTAAGGGACATTCTTCCCACTGATCACCAATGTAAGGAACATTCTTCTCATTGATCACCAATGTAAGGAACATTCTTCTCACTGATCACCAATGTAAGGAACATTCTTCCCACTGATCACCAATGTAAGGAACATTCTTCTCGCTGATCACCAATGTAAGGAACATTCTTCTCACTGATCACCAATGTAAGGAACATTCTTCTCACTGATCACCAATGTAAGGAACATTCTTCTCACTGATCACCAATGTAAGGGACATTCTTCCCACTGATCACCAATGTAAGGAACATTCTTCTCACTGATCACCAATGTAAGGAACATTCTTCTCACTGATCACCAATGTAAGGAACATTCTTCTCACTGATCACCAATGTAAGGGACATTCTTCCCACTGATCACCAATGTAAGGAACATTCTTCTCACTGATCACCAATGTAAGGAACATTCTTCTCACTGATCACCAATGTAAGGAACATTCTTCCCACTGATCACCAATGTAAGGAACATTCTTCTCACTGATCACCAATGTAAGGAACATTCTTCCCACTGATCACCAATGTAAGGAACATTCTTCTCACTGATCACCAATGTAAGGAACATTCTTCTCACTGATCACCAATGTAAGGAACATTCTTCTCACTGATCACCAATGTAGGGACATTCTTCTCACTGATCACCAATGTAAGGAGCATTCTTCTCACTGATCACCAATGTAAGGAACATTCTTCTCACTGATCACCAATGTAAGGAACATTCTTCCCACTGATCACCAATGTAAGGAACATTCTTCCCACTGATCACCAATGTAAGGAACATTCTTCCCACTGATCACCAATGTAAGGAACATTCTTCTCACTGATCACCAATGTAAGGAACATTCTTCTCACTGATCACCAATGTAAGGAACATTCTTCCCACTGATCACCAATGTAAGGAACATTCTTCTCACTGATCACCAATGTAAGGAGCATTCTTCCCACTGATCACCAATGTAAGGAACATTCTTCTCACTGATCACCAATGTAAGGAACATTCTTCTCACTGATCACCAATGTAAAGAACATTCTTCTCACTGATCACCAATGTAAAGAACATTCTTCTCACTGATCACCAATGTAAGGAACATTCTTCTCACCGATCACCAATGTAAGGAACATTCTTCTCACCGATCACCAATGTAAGGAACATTCTTCTCACCGATCACCAATGTAAGGAACATTCTTCTCACTGATCACCAATGTAAGGAACATTCTTCTCACCGATCACCAATGTAAGGAACATTCTTCTCACCGATCACCAATGTAAGGAACATTCTTCTCACTGATCACCAATGTAAGGAACATTCTTCTCACTGATCACCAATGTAAGGAACATTCTTCTCACTGATCACCAATGTAAGGAACATTCTTCTCACTGATCACCAATGTAAGGAACATTCTTCTCACTGATCACCAATGTAAGGAGCATTCTTCTCACCGATCACCAATGTAAGGAACATTCTTCTCACCGATCACCAATGTAAGGAACATTCTTCTCACCGATCACCAATGTAAGGAACATTCTTCTCACCGATCACCAATGTAAGGAGCATTCTTCCCAATTTTTCTTTATTAAAAGTCTTGCAATCATTAAGCATAAAATCATAATATATAAATATACATAAATATATACATATTTACATAAATTAAAATGAATATAGCAAAACTGCTCTCAAACCAAAAAAAAAAAAAAAATACTTTACAGCAATAACATAAATCCTATTACGACTCACACCATTACACCAGACATCAAACTTGTGAGGTTAAGAAACAAACCTGTACCCATTATGCATGCAGCCCTTCTTCAAAAAGAAGATACTAACCAACAAAAGCTAAGGGAGTGAAAGAACCAGAAAAAGAAAAGAGCTCCTCACCCAGAGATGGGCAGTTCACCAAAGGCAGGTCTGATATTCCTCCACGCCCTTATCCAGACTGCCCGAGGCTCCCTGCCCTTCTCAAGACCCCGAATTTTCCCAACCTCACCCAGAATATCGTGCACCACCACCTCAACAGAGAGGACTTTCTTCCGCAGGGTAATCTGGCACCGTGCATTCCATGTGAAGTAACGGACAACTATACTAACTAAAAACAGTGTATCCAAATCAAAATCCCAGTGAGTCGGGAATGCCCCATACACCCACTCCGCATAACTCATGCGATAGAAAAAGGGGATGCCTAGAGCCCTCCCCACCCTTTTATACACCTCTATGTTAAAGGGACACTGGAGCAAAAAGTGGTCCATAGACTCCACTTTACCAACACACTCCGCTCTAGGACAATCCCGATCATCCACAGGGCGATGCTTCAAGTTCCCTCTCACATAGAGCCTTCCATGGAAGGCGAGCCAGGCTTGATCCCTAAACTTCAAGGGGATTCTTTCTAAATTGATTAAACGCAACCCTTCCCTCATTACAGAGCCTGGGCAATCCCTTAAGGCCAGTGACACACTGAAAGCAGAGCCCAAAATCCTCTTCTCCAGAAGCTTCCTGGGGAGGGACTTGATATCCTCCACTGTCACCTGCCACTGCCGAAGTATTTTCAGACACGGGGCAACATAAGCCGGGAGCTTGCCATGTCGGACTCTCAGACTTTTCACTGGCCCGCCATCTTCCCAGGATCGCAGAAAAGGCCTAAAACAAGATTGAAAAATACCCACCCATCCCGGCGGGTTCTCTGCTAGCATGTTACCAAGATTGTACTTTAAAAACAGCAGAGAAAAGAAAACTATTGGGTTGACCATTCCTAGGCCACCCTCCCGCCTAGACAGGTAAGTTACATTGCGTTTGATCAGGTTCAGCCTACTTCCCCATAACAGTTGGAAAAAGCAGCTGTACACCCTTGCATAGAGAGATACTGGCAAGATACAGACGAAGCTGACATATAAAAAAATTGGGACCAGGTACGTTTTGATCAAGTCAACCCTCTCCCTCAATGAAAGCTTCCATTTCTTCCAACTTGCTACTTTGGCATTGGCACACACCAACCTGCTTTCCCAATTTCGATGACCATAGTCACCAGGACCAAATTTGATGCCCAACACTTTAATTTCCTGCTGGGGCTCTGGGAAGGCATCCGGAAGTTCGAAGCTTTCACCTTCCTCACCCATCCAGAAAACTTCACTCTTTTCATGGTTGACTTTAGAACCAGAAGCCTCCGTGTACTGCTCTATCATAGAGACCACCTCCTGCGCCTCCTCTGTTCCAGAGACAATAACAGACACATCATCGGCATAGGCCACGACCTTCAAAGGTGGCACACCAGCAATGCCCAAAGGCACCCCGCACAAAGATCCACTCTCTAGCCTTCTTATGAAGGGGTCGATTGCGAATACATATAACAGGGGGCTCAGAGGACATCCCTGGCGCACACCAGAGCCAACCTCAAAAGGCCGTCCAACCCAACCATTAACCAGTGGGAAGCTCTCAGCCCCTTTATATAATGTCTTCAGCCAATCTATAAACCTCCCCTGCAGGCCGTATCTACCAAGTAGCAAATACAGGTACTCGTGATTGACTCTATCAAAAGCCTTCGCCTGATCCAATGCCAGCAAGTACTTTCTCCATCCAGCAGCCCTGCATCGTTCCAAAGCCTCCCGGACAGCTAAAACCGCTGAAAAGGTACTTCTACCTTGGACCGAGCAGTGCTGATGACTGGACAACAAATCGCCTGCCACTGACGACAAGCGCCAAAAAAGAATCTTCGCCAAGATCTTTCTATCAACATTGAGAAGACTGATGGGGCGCCAGTTCTCAATCATTGAGGGGTCTTTACCTTTTGACAGAAGAATCACAGCGGATTGCCTCATGGAGGGAGGGAGCGAACCCTCTTCTAGACAGCTGTTATAAACCTCCGCTAAAAAGGGAGCCAGAATGGACTTAAAACACTTGTAGAATTCAGCTGTCAACCCATCTGGCCCAGGCGATTTTTTGATAGCCAGCTTCTCTATAGCATGAACTACCTCATCCACTGAAATTGGTTCTGTCAAATCCATCAAAGGCAATGTACCATTTCCCAATCCTGGAGTAGAATCCAGAAAGCTTTCCATCTTGTCCCGACAAAGGTCCTTTCTTCCCAGAAGGTCTGCATAATATGATCTGAAGATCTCCAGGATCCCTGATCTGGACTTCACCAGGGAACCCGTACTATCCCTCAGGCCTATGACCGTCTTAACTGCTATGCCTTGCTTACAGTTCTGGTAAGGATCAGGCGAGTGATATTTTCCATAATCCCTCTCCAGAACCAAGGAGGCATGCCGGTCGTATTGACACTTTCTAAGAAGAAACTTGACCTCAGAGATCTCCCCTGGATCTCCTCTATACGAGACAAGACGATCAAGCTTCCTCCGCAAATGCTGGTAGGCAATGTACATACCAAGCTGCTTCTTCTTACTTATGGCCTTGAAAAGTCCAATCGCCCTTTGTTTCACAAGTTCCCACCACTCTGACTTAGTGCTGCAAAAGTCCAGAATAGAAACCTGTGCCTGGAAAAAATACTCAAAGGATTGTCTTACCTCTACGTCTTCCAGGAGAGCCGAATTCAGTTTCCAGGTACCCCTTCCCCTGGGTGGAGTGTCCGAGGCATTCAGAGTCACAGACAGCATACAGTGGTCAGAGAACTCCACCGCCCTCAACTCAGGAGCCGAGAAAGCAGAGTTCTCCTTTAAAAAAAACCTATCTATCCTACTCTGACTATTCCCTCTCTGAAATGTGAATCCCGTGCTGCCAGGGCAGTGCTTAATATGCACATCTACCAGGCCTGCTTGTCTCACCATATCTCTAAGAAAAACGCTATCGTACGCCAGCCTGTCTATGGAGCCTCTCCTGTCTTCAGGCCTAATTATGGTGTTAAAATCACCTCCAAAGACAACCTGCTGGGACGTAAAAAGGAAGGGCTTGATCTCTGTGAGGAGGCATTTCCTGCCCCATCTTGACTGCGGTCCATAGATATTAATCAGGCGCAGGTCCTGCCCCCTAACAGAGACGTCCAAGACCATGCATCTCCCAATCTCTACCTCAATTACCCGCCGACACGTTACCATATCGGTTTTAAAAAGGACCGCAACTCCGCTGCAGGGCTCAGCCGCAAGAGACCAAAAGGAGGGACCGCATCTCCACTCCCTTTTTGCTAGATGGACATCGGCCAAAGTATTGAGCCAGGTCTCTTGCAAAAATAAAATCTCGGCATCAAACTCGCTGAGCAAAAATAAGGCAATATCACGAGCTCTTGCAGATTTCATGCTGGCGACATTAATGGTCGCCACCTTTATCGGAGTGGGAACTGCCATCAGGATGATTGGGGTAGTCGTTTCTTAACCTTTACCACACTCTCATCACCAGAAACAGCTCTCTTCAAACTATGTGACTCCCCCTCATCCATGGATGATAAAGAAAAAGATATATCAGACATCCCATCACCTGACAAAACTGAAAAAGGGTTACCAGGAGGAACCCCTCCTGGGTCCGACTCTGAGGAAGAAATAACTACTTTATTTGTCTTCCTCTTCTTCTTTTTCTTCCTCCTAAACGTCTCCCACCCCTCATCATCTGAATCCCCCTCAACAGAGGGTGAGACATGGGATATGGACACCCTTCCATCCGCCCCACCCCCATCCAGCACCCCCACATTCCCCTGACCACGTTTGCGCTGCCGAGGGACAGGGACTGGAGGCTGAGAAGGAAGATCCGCTAAACCTGCCCCCCCAGCAGCTTCCGCTAGTCTGGAGGACCTACGTACAGCAGGAATAGGGACCACCACATGGGGGACAGACTTAGGGACCACATCACTAGAGGGAACAGAATCTGAAACAGAAGGAACTGACACAGGAGGGACAGACTCAGGGACCACATTACCAGGGGAAACAGATGGAACTGACACAGGAGGGACAACAACAGTTACAGCGGCCTGATCCTCCCTATCCAGCCTCTGCAGCTCAGCCTCCAATCCTGGCAAGTTATGTAAAGCCTCTGGACACTTACTGTAAGGATGGCCAAGCTGTTGGCACAGATTGCACCGAATTTGGGTACAATCTTTCGCCAAATGGTCCAGACCCTGGCATAGCGAACACTTTTTACGGGTGCAGGTAGAGGCAAAATGGCCCTTTTCACCACATTTATTGCAGACTTTGGGCTGTCCCTGGTAGAAAATAGTCAGCCGATCTCTTCCCAGGAAAGCTGAGCAGGGCAGATGTTGGACTACATTGCCCAGCACCCCCAGTTTTAGTGACACCGTCCAGGCCCCTGTCCATATCCCATGCTCATCCAGGACCTTCCGCAGTGGAGTGAGGACCTCACCATATTGGCGTAGCCATACTATCAAATCAGCCTCTGGTATGGATTCGTTGCGCACCAGGATGGTCACCGATTTTATCAGAGGCTGCCTGGAAATCACCTTTGGCACCAAACCACTCCACTGCGAAAGGCCCTGGCACCTCCTATGTCGCTCCCAAAATAAATCCAACCCCTCAGGTTTTACAAAAGACAAATCAAATTCATAACTCCCCACTGGGCAAATCAAAGCAAAAATATCCACAGCTTTAAACCCCATTTCCAAAATCAACTCTGCCACCCTCCCCCTCACTGGTGGGGTCCCCTCCCCCTCCCACTTGAACTGAACCACATTCCTCCTCCTATACCCACCACCAAACCCCCCTATATTGTGACCACCAATATTTACAGTATTCCCCCCACCCTCCTTGGTGCGACTCCCCACAACAGATGCATAACTCCCCATATTCCTCCCAGCAGAAGAGATATTTGTGTGTTTTGAACTGTCTGAGACATCTTTAGCAGATATCGATTGTACAGATTTGGTCTGTACAATCGATGAGTCTTTCCTCTGAGCAGAGAGAGAAATGTCATTTTTGTTTTTCCCAGCAGTATTAACCCCTTCACCATCACCACCACCACCCACCACATTCATTGTTTTATCATGACTGCCATTGTTAATACTTGCTGGTATATTCACATGTCCTGCAGTCTTCCCAGCAGTGTCAGTTCCCACTGCTGTGCTGGTGGAATCTTCAGCTGGCCTGTTCTCTTCCATCAGGACAGGACTTTCTGCAGAGGACAGTGCAGGCTGGACTGACACATCCATGGCTTCCACTGCACATGGTGCAGTATTCTGACCCCCTCCCCCACCAGAATCAATCAGCTCTGCTGGAACACAGAGAGGCTCAGGTGAAGCAATCACATTGCAGGTGTCAGACACAGTGTGTGAAACACATGCAGCAAATGTGGTAGTGGAACTACAGGTCTCAGCACATGCGGGTGCAGCAACATCCATGTTCAGGGGATTTGGTGCAGGTTCATCCTCATTCCCTGGCTGATTCTTCTGAACATCCTCCGGGACCTCTGATGGATTATCAGACATTACAAGCTTGTCTCCTCTCAGGGGGGATTCCATCCGCTGGATGAAGGTCAGGGTGCCATTCTCACTCTCAACCCCCTGGCTGGTTGCCGCCGGCGACTCCAAGGCCTTACATGGGGGGAGAGGAGCAGAGGCAGATGGACCCGGGTCATCCATATGCTGAGGCTGATCCACTGAACACGATGAGGACTGGCTGACAAACCTTCTCTCGTTTTCAAACTTTTCTTTAAATGTTCCACTTTTTTCTTTTAGTTTTCCCAACAATAAAGTTTGCTGCTTTACTTTTTCCTCTAATTCCTGTAGCTCAGGCTTCATGGCGGTGCGATTCTTACTCCAGGCCTGGAAGTATTTGGCTTTGAAGTTTTTAAGCTCCACTCTCAAAACTTTAAGTTTCTCCTCCGCTCTCCCAATCGCCCTAAAGCGATTAACAACCTTAAGGCTGAAAACGCTGGCATCCATACCAGGGCCCGGACCCACAGACAGATCCTCCACCTCCTCCTCACTGGGCCCCGTGTCATCAGGGGGATCCATCTCAGGGCCTCCCCCAGGATCAGGCATTATTCCTGGGCCGAGCTAGCAGGCAAGGCCCAGGCTTGAAAAATGGGTGGTTCTCACAGAGAGCTCTTTGGGTGTGTCCTCCTCCTCCTTCCCACTGATCACCAATGTAAGGAACATTCTTCCCACTGATCACCAATGTAAGGAGCATTCTTCCCACTGATCACCAATGTAAGGAACATTCTTCTCACTGATCACCAATGTAAGGAACATTCTTCTCACTGATCACCAATGTACGGAACATTCTTCCCACTGATCACCAATGTAAGGAACATTCTTCTCACTGATCACCAATGTAAAGAACATTCTTCTCACTGATCACCAATGTAAGGAACATTCTTCTCACTGATCACCAATGTAAGGAACATTCTTCTCACTGATCACCAATGTAAGGAACATTCTTCTCACTGATCACCAATGTAAGGAACATTCTTCCCACTGATCACCAATGTAAGGAACATTCTTCCCACTGATCACCAATGTAAGGGACATTCTACCCACCGATCACCAATGTAAGGAACATTCTTCCCACCGATCACCAATGTAAGGAACATTCTTCTCACCGATCACCAATGTAAGGAACATTCTTCCCACTGATCACCAATGTAAGGAACATTCTTCCCACTGATCACCAATGTAAGGAGCATTCTTCCCACTGATCACCAATGTAAGGAACATTCTTCCCACTGATCACCAATGTAAGGAACATTCTTCTCACTGATCACCAATGTAAGGAACATTCTTCTCACTGATCACCAATGTAAGGAACATTCTTCTCACTGATCACCAATGTAAGGAACATTCTTCCCACTGATCACCAATGTAAGGGACATTCTTCTCACTGATCACCAATGTAAGGAACATTCTTCCCACTGATCACCAATGTAAGGAACATTCTTCTCACTGATCACCAATGTAAGGAACATTCTTCTCACTGATCACCAATGTAAGGAACATTCTTCTCACTGATCACCAATGTAAGGAACATTCTTCTCACTGATCACCAATGTAAAGAACATTCTTCTCACTGATCACCAATGTAAGGAACATTCTTCCCACTGATCACCAATGTAAGGAACATTCTTCTCACTGATCACCAATGTAAGGAACATTCTTCTCACTGATCACCAATGTAAGGAACATTCTTCCCACCAACCATTTATTAATTTTCCCTTATCTCTTCCTACCCTCTTTTTCGACTCATGTTCTGTAGGCAGTGATACTGTAATTCCTCTGTGCTAAATAAGTTAGGAAAGACTGCTCTATCATCTACCAATAACAGAAGGATCTGTGTTGGTCAGAGTGACTCTTCTCTATTGGCAATGGCAGGATTCCTGGAAGTCTATGGTAGAATACAATGATAATTTTGGTATCACATAAGCACCCTCAGGCAGGAAAAGCCTTCATTCTTGGTGAGCCCCGTTGGGTTATGTCTTGGTATTTTCCATTGAACAGGTACAGTATATGGAATTCAGTATTCCAGCAAGAAGTCAGGTCTTTGTCCTGGATGTCCTCATGGGACCGGGCCTTTAATGTTGCCTCTGTAGGCTTCCTTCCCTTCTTAAACAAACACTTGGCTCCTCGAAATCAGTGGTTCTGAGCCCTGTAATTAGTAAACCGAGTTGCAAAGAATAACCAATCGGATGAACGCACGTAATTTATGTATGTGTGGAGTGCCGTTCCTTCCCTTCCCAAAATAAGGCTCGGACGAGGTTCTCTGAGGACAGATGAGCGAATTTCTTCTTGAGCGCCTCTAATAGCTTGCGTCCGAAGGGTTTTGCGAAAAAAAAAAAAAACATTAATTGTCTCTCTGTTTTGCTAAAGAAAGAAGTTTCTCCTCCGGCTGAAGCCCATCCCATTCCCTCTTTTATAGACGGATTGTTTTTGGAGATCATGGTTGGCGATTGTAATATTCAGATGCTGCTGTAAATCTTCGTTTTACTGCAAACTCGTGTTCCTCTTACAGTAAATATCGGCCAGCGGCCCGGTCCTGTCGCGGAGGACAATGGGCCATAAAATTATTTAAGTGACTCTAAAATGATGTTTCCTGTTTGAAAGATTTAGCTCATCATAATTCTTCTTCGGATCCATAATATAAATATTTGCAACTATTTGTGGGCCATGACCCGGGTGGAAATATATGAGCGAAGAACATATGAACAGATCCTCATTCCTCTGGAGCTTCGGCATTCACAGCCAGCATGCAGACCGGGGGAAATCAAGTGTGCAGAAATCTATTTTTCTAACAATAAAACTTCTGGTGATTTAAAGAGCATGTCCACCTAAGAGCAGAACTTTAAATCTGAACTCCAGGCTAATTGCTACATACAGCCGAGCTGTCCTACCTGCCGGCCAAATGGTCCAGGCTGCCCTGGCAGACAGTACATAAAGGTTAGTGACCTCATTTTTCTCCAGTGCAGTTAAAGAAGTTCTATAATCGGAATACTTATTTTACAGTTCCGTCCAGTGCTGGGGCAAGATCATCTAGTGCCCAGGGCAAGGTTGGCAAATTGCAGAGAGAGAGAGGGGGAGAGAGAGCACAGCCCGCACCTCCACCTGGCTCTCTCCAAATCTCCTTGCTGCTTCCCTACTGCCACCGTCACTACTCCTGTCAGCCTTATAGTAGAAGGAACTTGGGCGCCCCATCCCTACAATACATGCTGCGCCCAGGGCAGCCATCCCTTCTGCCCACCACTTGTCCCGGCCCGGGTCCTGTCCCATGTGGCTCAAAGTACTTTGTCCCATGTTTCTAAGCACATTCTAACTCTAGTTATGAGGTCTGACCTGGTCCCCTCCATTTCTACCATGGCCGATCTGACAACAGCTTTGAAGGAGATGGCAGATTTATAGCTGTAGCTTGTCTCAGCTGTGAGCACTTTCTTGAGACAAGGAATGGCAAGAAGAATGTTGAGGGAGGAGGGAACAGTCAGCGTTTGCATTCATCTTGCTGTTGCTTACAGCTGGGACAAGCTTGAGCCATGAATCAGTTGCCTCCTTCAATGCTGTTGTCAGATTGGCTCATATATAGGGTTGCGTGGGTGGAGCTAAATGGTGTACTGGGTGCTTCTCGCCTTTAGGGTCCTATGCATTCAGGGACAAAGCATGCAATGGTCAGGACTGGCTAGTAGAAGCCAGAGGCATAGTCCATTATCCCATCAAGGTTAAGGACCGACGGGAACCAGTAGCATATCTATTACCCAGGCAAGGGTCAGGGCAGGCGGCAATAAGAAGAGTAATCCATTATCCAGGCAAGGGGAGAGTGAGATGGCCAGGGCTGCCAGAAGAGTGACATGGCCAGGGCTGGGAGGAGAGTGACATGGCCAGGGCTGCGAGGAGAGTGACATGGCCAGGGCTGCCAGGAGAGTGACATGGCCAGGGCTGCGAGGAGAGTGTCATGGCCAGGGCTGGGAGGAGAGTGAGATGACCAGGGCTGGGAAGAGAGTGACATGACCAGGGCTGGGAGGAGAGTGGCATGGCCAGGGCTGGGAGGAGCGTGAGATAGCCAGGGCTGGGAGGAGAGTGAGATGGCCAGGGCTGGGAGGAGATTGAGATGACCAAGGCTGGGAGGAGAGTGACATGGCCAGGGCTGTGAGGAGAGTGAGATGGCCAGGGCTGGGAGGAGAGTGAGATGGCCAGGGCTGGGAGGAGAGTGAGATGGCCAGGGCTGTGAGGAGAGTGAGATGGCCAGGGCTGGGAGGAGAGTGACATGGCCAGGGCTGGGAGGAGAGTGAGATGGCCAGGGCTGCGAGGAGAGTGAGATGGCCAGGGCTGGGAGGAGAGTGACATGGCCAGGGCTGGGAGGATAGTGAGATAGCCAGGGCTGGGAGGAGAGTGACATGGCCAGGGCTGGGAGGATCGTGAGATAGCCAGAGCTGGGAGGAGAGTGACATGGCCAGGGCTGGGAGGATCGTGAGATAGCCGGGGCTGCGAGGAGAGTGAGATGGCCAGGGCTGGGAGGAGAGTAACATGGCCAGGGCTGGGAGGATCGTGAGATAGCCAGGGCTGGGAGGAGAGTGACATGGCCAGGGCTGCGAGGAGAGTGAGATGACCAGGGCTGGGAGGAGAGTGGCATGGCCAGGGCTGGGAGGAGAGTGACATGGCCAGGGCTGGGAGGAGATTAAGATGACCGGGGCTGGGAGGAGAGTGACATGGCCAGGGCTGGGAGGAGATTGAGATGGCCAGGGCTGTGAGGAGAGTGAGATGGCCAGGGCTGGGAGGAGAGTGAGATGGCCAGGGCTGGGAGGAGAGTGAGATGGCCAGGGCTGCAAGGAGAGTGAAATGGCCAGGGCTGGGAGGAGATTGAGATGACCGGGCTGGGAGGAGAGTGAGATGGCCAGAGCTGGGAGGAGAGTGAAATGGCCAGGGCTGCGAGGAGGTGAGATGGCCTGAGCTGGGAGGAGAGTGACATGGCCAGGGCTGCGAGGAGAGTGAGATGACCAGGGCTGCGAGAAGAGTGAGATGGCCAGGGCTGGGATGAGAGTGGCATGGCCAGGGCTGGGAGGAGAGTGAGATGACCAGGGCTGCGAGGAGAGTGACATGGCCAGGGCTGCGAGGAGAGTGACATGACCAGGGCTGGGAGGAGAGTGGCATGGCCAGGGCTGGGAGGAGAGTGACATGGCCAGGGCTGGGAGGAGAGTGAGATGGCCAGGGCTGGGAGGAGCTTGAGATGGCCAGGGCTGGGAGGAGAGTGAGATAGCCAGGGCTGGGAGGAAAGTGACATGGCCAGGGCTGGGAGGAGAGTGGCATGGCCAGGGCTGGGAGGAGAGTGACATGGCCAGGGCTGGGAGGAGAGTGACATGGCCAGGGCTGGGAGGAGAGTGACATGGTCAGGGCTGGGAGGAGAGTGACATGGCCAGGGCTGGGAGGAGAGTGCATGGCCAGGGCTGGGAGGAGAGTGACATGGCCAGGGCTGTGAGGAGATTGAGATGGCCAGGGCTGGGAGGAGATTGAGATGGCCAGGGCTGCGAGGGGAGTGACATGGCCAGGGCTGGGAGGAGAGTGAGATGACCAGGGCTGCGAGGAGAGTGACATGGCCAGGGCTGGGAGGAGAGTGGCATGGCCAGGGCTGGGAGGAGAGTGACATGGCCAGGGCTGGGAGGAGAGTGACATGGCCAGGGCTGGGAGGAGAGTGAGATGGCCAGGGCTGGGAGGAGATTGAGATGGCCAGGGCTGGGAGGAGAGTGAGATAGCCAGGGCTGGGAGGAGAGTGGCATGGCCAGGGCTGGGAGGAGAGTGACATGGCCAGGGCTGGGAGGAGAGTGACATGGCCAGGGCTGGGAGGAGAGTGACATGGCCAGGGCTGGGAGGAGAGTGACATGGCCAGGACTGGGAGGAGAGTGCATGGCCAGGGCTGCGAGGAGAGTGGCATGGCCAGGGCTGGGAGGAGAGTGACATGGCCAGGGCTGCGAGGAGAGTGACATGGCCAGGGCTGCCAGGAGAGTGACATGGCCAGGGCTGCGAGGAGAGTGTCATGGCCAGGGCTGGGAGGAGAGTGAGATGACCAGGGCTGGGAAGAGAGTGACATGACCAGGGCTGGGAGGAGAGTGGCATGGCCAGGGCTGGGAGGAGAGTGAGATAGCCAGGGCTGGGAGGAGAGTGAGATGGCCAGGGCTGGGAGGAGATTGAGATGACCAGGGCTGGGAGAAGAGTGACATGGCCAGGGCTGTGAGGAGAGTGAGATGGCCAGGGCTGGGAGGAGAGTGAGATGGCCAGGGCTGGGAGGAGAGTGAGATGGCCAGGGCTGTGAGGAGAGTGAGATGGCCAGGGCTGGGAGGAGAGTGACATGGCCAGGGCTGGGAGGAGAGTGAGATGGCCAGGGCTGCGAGGAGAGTGAGATGGCCAGGGCTGGGAGGAGAGTGACATGGCCAGGGCTGGGAGGATAGTGAGATAGCCAGGGCTGGGAGGAGAGTGACATGGCCAGGGCTGGGAGGATCGTGAGATAGCCAGGGCTGGGAGGAGAGTGACATGGCCAGGGCTGGGAGGATCGTGAGATAGCCGGGGCTGCGAGGAGAGTGAGATGGCCAGGGCTGGGAGGATCGTGAGATAGCCAGGGCTGGGAGGAGAGTGACATGGCCAGGGCTGCGAGGAGAGTGAGATGACCAGGGCTGGGAGGAGAGTGGCATGGCCAGGGCTGGGAGGAGAGTGACATGGCCAGGGCTGGGAGGAGATTAAGATGACCGGGGCTGGGAGGAGAGTGACATGGCCAGGGCTGGGAGGAGATTGAGATGGCCAGGGCTGTGAGGAGAGTGAGATGGCCAGGGCTGGGAGGAGAGTGAGATGGCCAGGGCTGGGAGGAGAGTGAGATGGCCAGGGCTGGGAGGAGAGTGAGATGGCCAGGGCTGGGAGGAGAGTGAGATGGCCAGGGCTGCAAGGAGAGTGAAATGGCCAGGGCTGGGAGGAGATTGAGATGACCGGGCTGGGAGGAGAGTGAGATGGCCAGAGCTGGGAGGAGAGTGAAATGGCCAGGGCTGCGAGGAGGTGAGATGGCCTGAGCTGGGAGGAGAGTGAGATGGCCAGGGCTGGGAGGAGAGTGAGATGGCCAGGGCTGGGAGGAGAGTGAGATGGCCAGGGCTGGGAGGAGAGTGAGATGGCCAGGGCTGGGAGGAGAGTTAGATGGCCAGGGCTGCAAGGAGAGTGAAATGGCCAGGGCTGGGAGGAGATTGAGATGACCGGGCTGGGAGGAGAGTGAGATGGCCAGAGCTGGGAGGAGAGTGAAATGGCCAGGGCTGCGAGGAGGTGAGATGGCCTGAGCTGGGAGGAGAGTGACATGGCCAGGGCTGCGAGGAGAGTGAGATGACCAGGGCTGCGAGAAGAGTGAGATGGCCAGGGCTGGGATGAGAGTGGCATGGCCAGGGCTGGGAGGAGAGTGACATGGCCAGGGCTGGGAGGAGAGTGAGATGACCAGGGCTGCGAGGAGAGTGACATGGCCAGGGCTGCGAGGAGAGTGACATGACCAGGGCTGGGAGGAGAGTGGCATGGCCAGGGCTGGGAGGAGAGTGACATGGCCAGGGCTGGGAGGAGAGTGAGATGGCCAGGGCTGGGAGGAGCTTGAGATGGCCAGGGCTGGGAGGAGAGTGAGATAGCCAGGGCTGGGAGGAAAGTGACATGGCCAGGGCTGGGAGGAGAGTGGCATGGCCAGGGCTGGGAGGAGAGTGACATGGCCAGGGCTGGGAGGAGAGTGACATGGCCAGGGCTGGGAGGAGAGTGACATGGCCAGGGCTGGGAGGAGAGTGACATGGCCAGGGCTGGGAGGAGAGTGACATGGCCAGGGCTGGGAGGAGAGTGACATGGCCAGGGCTGGGAGGAGAGTGCATGGCCAGGGCTGGGAGGAGAGTGACATGGCCAGGGCTGGGAGGAGATTGAGATGGCCAGGCCTGGGAGGAGATTGAGATGGCCAGGGCTGCGAGGGGAGTGACATGGCCAGGGCTGCGAGGAGAGTGACATGACCAGGGCTGGGAGGAGAGTGGCATGGCCAGGGCTGGGAGGAGAGTGAGATGACCAGGGCTGCGAGGAGAGTGACATGGCCAGGGCTGCGAGGAGAGTGACATGACCAGGGCTGGGAGGAGAGTGGCATGGCCAGGGCTGGGAGGAGAGTGACATGGCCAGGGCTGGGAGGAGAGTGACATGGCCAGGGCTGGGAGGAGAGTGAGATGGCCAGGGCTGGGAGGAGATTGAGATGGCCAGGGCTGGGAGGAGAGTGAGATAGCCAGGGCTGGGAGGAAAGTGACATGGCCAGGGCTGGGAGGAGAGTGGCATGGCCAGGGCTGGGAGGAGAGTGACATGGCCAGGGCTGGGAGGAGAGTGACATGGCCAGGGCTGGGAGGAGAGTGCATGGCCAGGGCTGGGAGGAGAGTGACATGGCCAGGGCTGGGAGGAGATTGAGATGGCCAGGGCTGGGAGGAGATTGAGATGGCCAGGGCTGGGAGGAGAGTGACATGGCCAGGGCTGGGAGGAGATTGAGATGGCCAGGGCTGGGAGGAGAGTGACATGGCCAGGGCTGGGAGGAGAGTGACATGGCCAGGGCTGGGAGGAGAGTGAGATGACCAGGGCTGGGAGGAGATTGAGATGGCCAGGGCTGGGAGGAGAGTGAGATGACCAGGGCTGGGAGGAGAGTGAGATGACCAGGGCTGCGAGGGGAGTGAGATGGCCAGGGCTGGGAGGAGAGTGAGATGACCAGGGCTGCGAGGGGAGTGAGATGGCCAGGGCTGGGAGGAGAGTGAGATGACCAGGGCTGCGAGGAGAGTGAGATGACCAGGGCTGCGAGGGGAGTGAGATGACCAGGGCTGCGAGGGGAGTGAGATGGCCAGGGGTGGGAGGAGAGTGACATGGCCAGGGCTGGGAGGAGAGTGACATGGCCAGGACTGGGAGGAGAGTGACATGGCCAGGGCTGGGAGGAGAGTGGCATGGCCAGGGCTGGGAGGAGAGTGACATGGCCAGGGCTGCGAGGAGGTGAGATGGCCAGGGCTGCGAGGAGGTGAGATGGCCAGGGCTGGGAGGAGAGTGACATGGCCAGGGCTGCGAGGAGGTGAGATGGCCAGGGCTGGGAGGAGAGTGACATGGCCAGGGCTGCGAGGAGGTGAGATGGCCAGGGCTGGGAGGAGAGTGACATGGCCAGGGCTGGGAGGAGAGTGAGATGAACATCAGCATGGGAATTAGAAGTAAAAATTCTTATCTCCCATGGTTTGAAAAGTCAATGTTGCTGGAGCAAAAGCAAGAGGTCCTTCCCATGCTAGTAGGAATAGGAACAGTTACGACAAGCCCTCTGGGCACCACATAAGCTCCCCTTCTTCAATCCTGAGTAAGTAACACAACAAGTCCATAACTTCCGCCCAGGTCGTCAGTTCAGGTCCCTGCCTGGAGTCTGCGTGTTCTCACTGTGTCTGCATGGGTTTTCTCTGGGTTCTCCGGTTTCCTCCCACACTCCAAAGACATGCTGGAAGATTCATTGGCTCCTGTCTAAATTGGCCCCAGTATGTATGAATGTGAGTTAGGAACCTTAGATTGTAAGCTCCTTGAGAGCAGGGACTGATGTGTACATTATATAGTACGTGTAATGCACTGCGAAAATTGACGTTGCTATAGAAGTGCCTAAAATATATAAATAAAATAAATAAACGACATCCGCGTGACATTAAAAACTGCAACTTATCTGAGTTTCTCCACAAAATGACTTCATAGCACGTGGATCCTGAAGGAGCAAGGACCCCGCAAAACATGTCCATCCACTACGCCATTTTGGAAACTTGATTCATGCACCAATTTATCAAAATCTATGCGGCAGTCTGAGCACTGCGTGACTTTTATTATGCGTTATATGTAATATGTAATAAAGTTTTGTAAGATGTTTTTTTTTTAATCAAATTTGTAGTGTGTGTCCTCCTTGCGGCACACTGAGGGTCCCGCTTTTTTACTCCCCTCTTTTTTCCCCATTACACGAGGAGAGGGAGGGAAGTATATGGCAGAATCAGAGGATCTGACCTTTCCCCTGCTGCATGCGATACAAAAGCTTTTTGACCCGACTTCTACTAGAAAACATTTCAAGACACCAGGCATGTACTGGCCATAGGGACTATAGGGAGTTTCCCGGTGGGCCGATGGCTCAGTGGGCCGGTTTCAGTAACAGCCAGTGGCATCGCTGGGGGACGACGACTTTTGGGGCTATAGCCCCGAGTCAGTTCAGGAGTTCCCAACCACAGGGTCCCGGCCCACTACCTGCCCTCTTTCTGGTGACCCTGATGTAAGGAGGGGCTCTCTGGGGACCCTGATGTAAGCCGGAGGCTCTCTGGGGAACCTGATGTAGGAAAGAGGCTCTCTGTGGACCCGGATGTAAGGGGGGGCTCTGTGGGGACCCTGATGTAAGGCGGATGATCTCTGGGGACTCTGATGTAAGAGGGGCTCTCTGGGGACCCTGATGTAAGGGGAGGCTCTCTGGGGACCCTGATGTAAGGAGGGGGCTCTCTGGGGACCCTGATGTAAGGCGAGGCTCTCTGAGGACCCTGATGTAAGGGGAGGCTCTCTGGGGACCCTGATGTAAGGGGAGGCTCCCTGGGGACCCTGATGTAAGGGGAGGCTCTCTGGGGACCCTGATGTAAGGGGAGGCTCTTTGGAGACCCTGATGTAAGGAGGGGGCTCTCTGGGGACCCTGATGTAAGGAGGGGGCTCTCTGGGGACCCTGATGTAAGGGGAGGCTTTCTGGGGACCCTGATGTAAGGGGTGGCTCTCTGGGGACCCTGATGTAAGGGGAGGCTCTCTGGGGACCCTGATGTAAGGGCAGGCTCTCTGGGGACCCTGATGTAAGGGGAGGCTCTCTTGGGACCCTGATGTAAGGGGGGCTCTCTAGGGGCCTTTTTGCACAATTGCGTTCAGTTTATATACTGTTTTTTGCGTGTTTGCAAAATGAAAGTGGGCCGGTCTGCATGAAGTCCAGGGCGAAATTTTTGTCCCAGTCCAGCCCTGCCAGACACCCAGGATCCCTCTATCTCTCTTTGGCCAAAAAATGCTCAGCCAGCGAGATCATCTTTTGACGGATCTGTCAGAGCAATTTGAACTATCGGAGGTGTAAATAGCAGCTTCATTGTTAATAAAAATGAGATCGCTCACCTTGAAAGGTCAGAGGCATCTGCCAAGAGCGGAGCGGGAAGGTGTACAGTCTTTACTTTGTTTTGCACAAAAAAAAAAAAGGTTCACAGCGCCTTCATTAAGCGGCTGCCGATGGTGACGACACCGGGTTGACATATTTGAATTTTTTTCCCCCACTAATCCCTTATCTCCCAGAGGGGCTGATTAACACTCCATAATGTGCCAGGTATATGGCTTTATTGTGCTGTAATGCAATTCAGCTAACCCCATTAACTGGGCCATTTCCTCTCCAGGAAGGTCGAGGGTAGAGAAATGCTCAAGAAGAGAATAAGGAAAGGACACACGAGCCCCACTCAACTAATATGAAGCCCAAAGGCAATTCTAGAGATCAGAGGGAGGCCAAACAATTGGGGTCCAATCCAAAGTCCTGACGGCCTTCCAGAACCTCGGTGAGGGACACCAGAGTCACTACAGAAAGACATTAGATAGATAGCAGTGGCGGCTGCTGCTCAATTTTTGTGGGGTAGGCAGCAAACGTACATACACGCTAGGTCCGCACTCACACCATCCACAGACGAGGCTTCCCCAACTTCAACGACCAGCTGATCTGGTCGTAAGATCCGCCTCCTGTCCTGATTGGCTGGGAGGAGAAGCCGGAAGACAATTTTGTCTGCTGCCCATCCTAACCCTTGGCTACGTTTCTCAGATATAGTCTCTTGTCTGCTGCCCACCTTGACCCTCAGCTATGTTTATCAGATTACTTGTTGTCTGCTACCCATCCTGACTGTTGGCCATGTTTATCAAGTTACTTTCTTGTCTGTTGCCTATCCAAACCCCCACATACATTTATCTGATTACTTTCTTATCTGCTACATGTACAGACCCTTAGCTATGTTTATCAGATTATTCCCTTTTCTGATGCCCATCCTGACCCTCAACTATATTTGTCAGATTAATCTTGTGTCTGCTGCCCACCTTGACCTTCAGCTATCTTTATTGGATTACTTTCTTGTCTGCTACCCACCCTGAGTGTTGGCCACATTTATTAGATTACTTTCTTGTCTCCTGCCTATCCAAACCCCCACATATGTTTATCTGATTACTTTCTTATCTGCTACCTGTACAGACCCTCAACTACGTTTATCAGATTACTCTCTTGTCTGATACCCATGCTGACCCTCAGCTACTTTTATCAGATTTATCTCTTGTCTGCTGACCCTCGGCTTTCTTCATTGGACAACTTTCTTCTCTGCTGCCCCTTCTGATCCTCAGCTACATGTATCAGATTTATATCTTGTCTGCTGCCCATCCTGACCCTCAGCTTTCTACATGGGACAACTTTCTTCTCTGCTGCCCCTTCTGATCCTCAGCTACATGTATCAGATTCCTCTCTTGTCTGCTGCCCGTCCTGACCCTCGGCTTTCTTCATCGGGTGACTTTCTTTTCTGCTGCCCCTTTTGATCCTCAGCTACATGTATCAGATTCCTCTCTTGTCTGCTGCCCGTCCTGACCCTCGACTTTCTTCATCGGTTGACTTTCTTCTCTGCTGCCCCTTTTGATCCTCAGCTACATGTATCAGATTCCTCTCTTGTCTTCTGCCCGTCCTGACCCTCAGCTTTCTTCATCGGTTGACTTTCTTCTCCGCTGCCCCTTCTGATCCTCAGCTACATGTATCAGATTTCTCCCTTGTCTGCTGCCCGTCCTGACCCTCGGCTTTCTACATGGGACGACTTTCTTCTCTGCTGCCCCTTCTGATCCACAGCTACATGTATCGGATTCCTCTCTTTTCTGCTGCCCGTCCTGACCCTTGGCTTTCTTCATCGGTTGATTTTCTTCTCTGCTGCTCCTTCTGATCCTCAGCTACATGTATCAGATTACTCTCTTGTCTGCTACCCGTCCTGACCCTTGACTAGTTTTACAGGATTGTTATTACTCTCTTGTGTGTTGCCCATTCAGACCCTCACTACATTTGTCAGAATACTCCCCTGTCTGATACCCATCGTGGGGTTATCTGGAAAGTTGAAGAAAGTAGAGGGCTCAATGTCTGGCTTGTCCTCCCCCTTTGATCCCAGGGGGGATGGGTCTCTAGACCATATGTGACGCTGTCTCAGGAGTCAGTTGTTATCTATGTTTTTCAAATCTGCTGTGGTGTAAGCAGTTAACCATTTTTGTAAAATATACTACTGTGAAACGAATTCACCAAATTTACACATTTTGTATACTGTTATGAACCTTCTTAAACTTTCCAGATAATCCCACGATGACCCCGATGAAGCAGCCATGAAACTGCGAAAACACGTCGGCATTTATTAGCGGGATACAACATTGCCCTGCATTTTATTTTATTTTATGGAAGTTGCTATGAAATTATATGTATGAATTTTATTCATACTCCATACTCCATACTCATACTCCATACTCCATACTCATACTCCATACTCATACTCCATACTCCATACTCCATACTCCATACTCATACTCCATACTCCATACTCATACTCCATACTCATACTCCATACTCCATACTCATACTCCATACTCA
The DNA here is from genome assembly GCF_037356315.1 of Lithobates pipiens. Classification (NCBI taxonomy): domain Eukaryota; kingdom Metazoa; phylum Chordata; class Amphibia; order Anura; family Ranidae; genus Lithobates; species Lithobates pipiens. Next base: position 2,478,453 of record NW_027507825.1, read on the forward strand.
TACTCCATACTCATACTCCATACTCATACTCCATACTCCATACTCATACTCCCTACTCATACTCCATACTCCATACTCATACTCCATACTCATACTCCATACTCATACTCATACTCCATACTCATACTCCATACTCCATACTCCATACTCATACTCCATACTCCATACTCATACTCCATACTCCATACTCATACTCCATACTCCATACTCATACTCCATACTCATACTCCATACTCATACTCCATACTCCATACTCATACTCCATACTCATACTCCATACTCATACTCCATACTCCATACTCATACTCCATACTCATACTCCATACTCATACTCCATACTCATACTCCATACTCCATACTCCATACTCATACTCCATACTCATACTCCATACTCATACTCCATACTCCATACTCATACTCCATACTCATACTCCATACTCATACTCCATACTCATACTCCATACTCATACTCCATACTCATACTCCATACTCCATACTCCATACTCCATACTCCATACTCATACTCCATACTCATACTCCATACTCATACGTTTAGACCTCTCTGCTGCCTTTGACACAGGTGACCACCTGATCCTCCTCAGCAAATTACACTCCCTTGGCCTCCGTGATTCTGCTTTATCCTGGTTCTCCTCCTACCTATCTCAGCGTCACTTACAACTCCATCTCCTCCGCTCCTCTTTCTGTTGGGGTACCCCAAGGTTCTGTCCTTGGGCCCCTCCTTTTCTCGCTCTAAACCTCTTCCCTGGGCCAGTTGATAACCTCCCATGGCTTCCAATACCACCTCTATGCCGACGACACCCAAATCTATCTCTCCACTCAACTCACCCCCTCCGTCTCCTCACAGATCTCCAACTTACTGAATGACATCATAGTATGGAGGTCACACCATTTCCTCCAACTCAATCGTTCTACAACTGAGTTTGTTATATTTCCTCCTTCACGGTCCCCCCCCCCCTGCGACTTCACCATTGATAGCAACAACACAACCATTGGTCCCTCCACACATGCCGGGATCCTGGGTGTAATCCTTGACTTTGACCTCTCCTTCTCCCCACATCCAATCACTGGCTAAATCCTGCCGCCTTCCCCTCCGCAACATCTCCAGAATTCCACCTTCCTGACTAATGACATCACAAAGCAACTTCTTCACTCCGCGATTATTTCCCGACTACGGCAACTCTCTCCTTAATGGCCGACCCTTACACAGGCTCCTCCCCCCTTCAGTCTATTATTAATTCTGCTGCTAGGCTAATACACCTCACTAACCGTTCGTAACTGCCGCCCCTCTCTGCCAATCCCTTCACTGGCTTCCCCTCCCCCACTGTGTAAAATTCAAAATGCTAACCATAACATACAGAGCCATCCACAGCATCGCCCCCATCTACATCAACCAACCTCATCTGCAGATATCGCCCAAATCATCCCCTCCGCTCCTCCCAGGACCTTGTGCTGCCTAGCTCCCTTGTTACCTCCTCCCATGCTTGCCTTCAAGACTTCTCCAGAGCCTCTCCCATCCTCTGGAACTCCCTGCCCCAGTCTGTCCGATCAGCCCCTACCCTGTCCACCTTCAGGACTTCTCCAGAGCCTCTACCATCCTCTGGAACTCCCTGCCCCAGTCTGTCCGATCAGCCCCTAACCTGTCCACCTTCAGGACTTCTCCAGAACCTCTCCTATCCTCTGGAACTCCCTGCCCCGGTATATCCAATCAGCCCCTAACCCAGGGGTAGGGAACGTCGGCTCTCCAGCTGTTTTGAAACTACAAGTCTCATGAGACATTGCAAGACCCTAACAATCACAGGCATGACTCCCAGAGGCAGAGGCATGATGGGATTTGTAGTTTCAAAACAGCTGGAGAGCCAAGGTTCCCTACCCCTGCCCTAACCTGTCCACCTTCAGGACTTCTCCAGAGCCTCTCCCATCCTCTGGAACTCCCTGCCCCGGTATATCCGATCAGCCCCTAACCTGTCCACCTTCAGGACTTCTCCAGAGCCTCTCCCATCCTCTGGAACTCCCTGCACCGGTATATCCGATCAGCCCCTAACCTGTCCACCTTCAGGACTTCTCCAGAGCCGCTCCCATCCTCTGGAACTCCCTGCCCTGGTATATCCAATCAGCCCCCTACCCTGTCCACCTTTAGGAGATCCCTGAAAACTCATTTATTCAGGGAAGCCTATCCCACACCCACCATTCTCTGCAGCTATTACCTTTTGTACCACCACCCCCTCCCCTTAGAATGTAAGCTCTACGAGCCGGGGGGCCCTCCTGTACCTTTTTTATTGTACTGTAATTGTGTTGGCCCCCCCTCTCTTATACATTGTAAAGCGCTGAGTAAACTGTTGGCGCTATATAAATCGTGAATAAAAATAATAATATTTGGTGGTGATGCTGTTATCCACCTTTTTTTTTTTTTTTTTATGTGGTTCAATAAATTTATTGTTTTATTTATTTGACCTGTTTTGTTAGTACGGTGCCTTAAAAGTCCCTCCACATTGAATGTTATTTCTCCTTCTCCTTTCTTGGCATGTATTAGACATCGTTTAAATGTAATATATTTTGAATGGTGGTGTCGCTGCGCGGAAGTATTGCCAAAAAAAAAAAAAAAAAGGTTTACTGTTGAAAACGAGGCGTTTGAGGATGACTGTTGCCCCGTCATCGGATTACATTGACAAGAATGGATTTTGTACAAACAAGGCGGCTCCGGCTCTCTCCAGCAGGTCCGGCTCTCTCCGGCAGGTCTGGCTCTCTCCGACAGGTCCGGCTCTCTCTAGCACGTCCGACTCTCTCCGGCAGGTCTGGCTCTCTCCGGCAGGTCCGGCTCTCTCCGGCAGGTCCGGCTCTCTCCGGCAGGTCCGACTCTCTCCGGCAGGTCCGGCTCTCTCCGGCAGGTCTGACTCTCTCTGGCAGGTCCAGCTCTCTCCGGCACGTCCGGCTCTCTCCGGCAGGTCCGACTCTCTCCGGCAGGTCCGGCTCTCTCAGGCAGGTCCGGCTCTCTCCGGCAGGTCCGGCTCTCTCCAGCAGGTCCGGCTCTCTCCAGCAGGTCCGGCTCTCTCCGGCACGTCCGGCTCTCTCCGGCAGGTCCGGCTCTCTCCGGCAGGTCCGGCTCTCTCCGGCATGTCCGGCTCTCTCCGGCAGGTCCGGCTCTCTCCGGCAGGTCCGGCTCTCTCCGGCACGTCCGGCTCTCTCCGGCAGGTCCGGCTCTCTCCGGCAGGTCCGGCTCTCTCCGGCAGGTCCGGCTCTCTCCGGCAGGTCCGGCTCTCTCCCCGGCAGATCCCTCCATCCACCATCGCATATCGGAGAAGACTTTGTCATGTGAGACATCTGATCTTCAAAATGAAACAATAACTTTAAAAAAACACTCCGATCCCAACGTTGGCTTCTCCAATGTCCTCAGGAGTACAGATCGAATTTCCCAGCCCTGACGGGTTAATAAATAAACTGCGCCAATTTGGGGTTTTTATTTTATTTTTTTTGTTTTTTTTTCCTTCCTTTAATTTTTATAACTGTGCCAGATTGCTGCTTTATGTGGTCACACTGAATTTAGCGGTTTTGGGGGGATAAAAGAAAAAAAAAAAAAGAAAATTCTCCAGACTAGACCAGCTGAAGAAACGTACGCGGTGGCTGTTGACTTAATACCAGTAACTTTAAAAAAAAAAAAAAAAAACTATATAAAAATGACGGCTTTTTTTAAACAAACCGCTGCCAAACTGGCAGCAGAAAACACGTTTCGTTCTGCGCTTTGCGTGTTATCTTGAGAAATTCATACAGCTGCCTCCAACCAGCCATTCTTGTTTCATAGGAGGTGGGGGGGGGGGGGGGGAGTTGTCACTTTGGAGAAGGCAAATTTTTGAGGATTAGCAAGTCTAGGCCACAGTCTGTAACAGTTATGGAGGGGGGGGGGACAGGAAAATTATAATCAGACGCCGCACCTGCTGAACATTTCTCGGAGCGTTCGCACCAAAGCCATCGCCATGCAGGTAGAGGTGAAGGGCAAGTAGGGGACCACCCAGAACCAGGGTAATTAAAAAACGTGTTCTCACAGCTCAGCTCTCTGAAAAGCTGCGCTCGCCATGAACGAATCGACCTCCCCGAAAAAAAATCAGGTGGTGATTTAAAGTAGCAGCCCTGCCAATGCAATGCGTTACTTTATGGCATGGGAACCCCCGTGCTTTTTTGGCCTCCCAACAGCAATAATTTAAGTTCTCAGACGTTATTCCACACACCCTGCCACATTGGGAAACATCTTTGTTGTGGTATGGCCTACTGGGAAGCCATAATGGAGATCTGCTACATTCTATGGGGGTGGTGGTAGAAGTGCGAAGGCTGGGAAAACTCTGAAATGTGCTTACTTTGCTGAGGTGACCAGAAACTTGCTTTCTGTATTAGATTAATAATACAGACCAGGTAGGAAAAATTATTTAGACAGCTGCAAAACTGCTGGGGCATAGAACCCTAGTGAGGTGATAGATGCTCTTTACCTGAGACTATTGGGTCATAGAACCCTAGTGAGGTGATAGGTGCTCTTTACCTGAGACTATTGGGTCATAGAACCCTAGTGAGGTGATAGGTGCTCTTTACCTATGACTATTGGGTCATAGAACCCTAGTGAGGTGACAGGTGCTCTTTACCCAAGACTATTGGGTCATAGAACCTTAGTGAGGTGATAGGTGCTCTTTACCCGAGATTATTGGGTCATAGAACCCTAGTGAGGTGATAGGTGCTCTTTACCTATGACTATTGGGTCATAGAACCCTAGTGAGGTGACAGGTGCTCTTTACCCAAGACTATTGGGTCATAGAACCTTAGTGAGGTGATAGGTGCTCTTTACCCGAGATTATTGGGTCATAGAACCCTAGTGAGGTGATAGGTGCTCTTTACCCAAGACTATTGGGTCATAGAACCCTAGTGAGGTGGCAGGTGCTCGTTACATGAGCCTATTGAGGAATAGAACCCTAGTAAGGTGACCAGGTGCTTTTTATCTGAGACTATTGGGTCATAGAACCCTAGTGAAGTGACAGGTGCTTTTTACTTAAGTCTATTGGATCATAGAACTCTAGTAAGGTCACAGGTGTTCTTCACATGGGATTGTTGAGTCCTAGTACCCTAGTAATTGTGACAGGTGCTTTTTATCTGAGACTATTTGTTCATAGAACCCTAGTGAGGTGACAGGTGCTCTTTCCCTAAGACTATTGGGTCATAAAACCCTAGTAAGGTGACAAGTGCTGTTTACCTGATACTATTGGGTCATAGAACCCTAGTGAAGTGATAGCTGCTCTTTACCTGAGACTATTAGGTCATAGAACCCTAGTGAGGTGGCAGGTGCTCGTTACATGAGCCTACTGAGGAATAGAACCCTAGTAAGGTGACCAGGTGCTTTTTATCTGAGACTATTGGGTCATAGAACCCTAGTGAAGTGACAGGTGCTTTTTACTTGAGTCTATTGGATCATAGAACTCTAGTAAGGTCACAGGTGTTCTTCACATGGGATTATTGAGTCCTAGTACCCTAGTAATTGTGACAGGTGCTTTTTATTTGAGACCATTTGGTCGTATAACCCTAGTAAGGTGACAGAAACTCCTTACCTCAGACTATTGGGTCATAGAACACTAGTGAGGTGACAGATTCTCTTTACTACTTGCAAACGGAAGGGAGCCCCAGGCTTAAGATGCTGTTTAACTGAGACTATTGGGTCATAGAACCCTAGTGAGGTGACAGGTGCTCTTTCCCTAAGACTATTGGGTCATAGAACCCTAGTGAGGTGACAGGTGCTCTTTACCTAAGACTATTGGGTCATAGAACCCTAGTGAGGTGACAGGTGCTCTTTCCCTAAGACTATTGGGTCATAGAACCCTAGTGAGGTGACAGGTGCTCTTTCCCTAAGACTATTGGGTCATAGAACCCTAGTGAGGTGACAGGTGCTCTTTACCTAAGACTATTGGGTCATAGAACCCTAGTGAGGTGACAGGTGCTCTTTCCCTAAGACTATTGGGTCATAGAACCCTAGTGAGGTGATAGATTCTCTTTACTACTTGCAAACGGAAGGGAGCCCCAGGCTTAAGATGCTGTTTAACTGAGACTATTGGGTCATAGAACCCTAGTGAGGTGACAGGTGCTCTTTCCCTAAGACTATTGAGTGATAAAACCCTAGTAAGGTGGCAGGTGCTGTTTATCTGAGACTATTGGGTCATAGAACCCTAGTGAGCTGACAGGTGCTTTTTATCTCAGGCTATTGGGTCATAGGACCCGAGTGAAGTGACAGGTGCTCTTTACTAAAGAATCCTAGTTCAGTGACGTGTGCTCTTTGCATGAGACTAGCAGGTCATAGAAATCTAGTGAAGTGAAAGGTGTTCTTTGTCCATGATTATGGAATCGTAGAACCCCACAGGTGCCATTTACCTTAGTCAATTGGGTCATAGAACCCTAGTGAGGTGGCAGGTGCTCTTTATCTGAGATATTTGGGTCAAAAGTGTTATTATCTAAGCAAGGTCTGAGCCTTCTGACCTGCAAATAAGGACTGTGCATTTCTGTTTTGACAACTGGTAGCAAAATGATTCAGAAATAACCTTTTAACTCACCGGACCACACTGGTGTTCAAAAGTCCATGCCAGACACTGGGCACAAAAAAATAAAAAAACCTCTTCAGATGAAGATTGGCCTACTAGGCAATGGTGTTTTTACACGTAAGGCCTGAAAGTAAATGGTGGACCACAAGGTCCTAAAATGGTCCCACAAACTTATCGTGAACCAGAACCTGTGGATGGCTCTAGTTCCATCAGCTCCGGGTTAGGTCGGAATTCAAAACTTCACAAAAGTGGTTTTATCGGTAGATTTCGAGCGACGTTCCTTCAGAAATGTCTGATGAAAGACCTTTTATCGGAAGCGGGTCTCCTGAGAAATGGCTCTTTTTTTTTTTTTTGCAAACACCAATAAATGACTTCACCTACCAGACAGATTCCTGGCCTCATCCATTTACAGCAAAGGCCACCCTACTGCACACAATGAGTTAGGACGGGAATAGCTGTCTATCTATGAACCCGAGTTGTGACCAAGGGCGTACTGACCATTCGTGCACTTGGGCACTGCCCGAGGGCCCCATGCCACTAAGGGGCCCCATCAGGGTTGCCAGCCTCAATAAAATCAGGGACAGTATGTAAAAATCAGTTTTTTGTTTTTTTTTTATCCCAAGATTATAGCTTCCCGCCTCTCCAGAACCTTTTCAGTCTGTGTGTATACTGTGTGGCCCCATAATCTCCTATTGCCCAGGCCGCATAATCTTCTCCTATTGCTCAGGGGCACCATAATCTCCTATTGCCCGGGGGCCCCATGAGTTGTCAGTCCACCCCTGGTTGTGACTCCCATGCTACGGTCATAATTGGTCCTAATAGTGACTTCACTTCACATTTATATGAGCATGATCAATTCTTTCACCAAAAAGGACAGCCCACTCCCTCCCTCCTCCTCATCCATGCCCACTAACCAGCTAAACACAATGAGGGGAGGGGTGGGATACGACTTGTAGATTGATGGAGGCTTCACCTCCCTCTTATCCTAAGACACAGGCTGGAGGGGGCGTGACACAGCCTGTGACTGGCAGAAATCCGCCCACACCGCGTTACTGACAGAAACAAATAGATGTTTTGTTTCAAATATATATTTGTATAAGAATTTAAAACCGTTTATTGATATGCATTATTTATTTTTACTCTCTATTCCAAAAGCTGTTTTTATTTGGGTTTTTTTTTATGTTGAACATGTGACCAACAGCAGAGGACTAGAAGCTCCTCCTGCTTATGTTTCCCTGCAGACAGGCTGGGAGAGAGCAGGGTCATGTGATATCCATTAGGAAAAAGGGACTTAGATGGTTTTAAATGAAAATAATTTCAGCGCCGTACAGAAATAGGGAGAATTTACATTACACAGCCGGCGTGTCCCCTTCCACATTGTTTCCAATGCATTTCTCCAAAATGGCGGAATGAAAACTCTCAGTCTTGTTCCTACTGAAGTACTTTGCTGTTGCAGTCAACACAGAGGGGTGTAGGTGAGGACCGGATCTTCGGGTAACACCCATAGTAGGACAAAAACAGCGAAAGAACACGGCCTCAGGCCCAGAAGCAAGTCAATCGCCAGTATCGGCTTTTTATGGAGTTCATTTGAATTTTGCTCGAGTTGCTTTGGTTTGGCTTTCAGTCACTTGAAGAGTTTGTCAAGATGCTTCCTAGTTGTACTGAGCTGCTTCTAAGTGACAATGAGCTGCTTTACAATCAAATCAACTTGTATGGGGATGGAAAGTAACTACCAGAAGCCAACACTTGCTTACATGCTACATTATTGAATATTGACTATTGACTATGGGCAGTTGCTCTACTACCGGCAGTTATTCAAATGGCAGTTATTCTACTATTGGCAGTTACTCTATCTGCAGTTACTCTACTATTATCGGTTGCTTTATTGCCAGTTACTCTACTATTGCCAGTTACTCTACTGTCAGTTGCTCTACTATCGGCAGTTGCTCTATTGGCAGGCACTCTATTGGCAGTTGCTGTACTATTTCCAGTTGCTCTATCGGCAGTTACTCTACTATCAGCAATTGTTCTATTAGCAGTCACTCTACTATTGGCAGTTGCTCTACTATTCCCAGTTGCTTTATCAGCAGTTATTCTATCGCCAGTTACTCTACTATTGTCAGTTGCTTTATCGCCATTTACTCTACTATTGCCAGTTACTCTATCGCCAGTTGCTCTACTATCGCCAGTTGCTTTATCAGCAGTTACTCTACTATCGGCAGTTGCTCTATTGGCAGTTACTCTATCAGCAGTAACTCTACTATTGGCAGTTGCTCTATTGGCAGTTACTCTACTATCAGCAGTTACTCTACTATTGTCAGTTGCTCTATCAGCAGTTACTCTACTATTGGCAGTTACTCTATCAGCAGTTACTCTACTATCGTCGGTTGCTTTATCGCCAGTTACTCTACTATTGCCAGTTACTCTATTGACAGTCGCTCTACTATCGCCAGTTGCTTTATCAACAGTTACTCTACTATAGGCAGTTAGTCTATCAGCAGTTACTCTACTATCGTCAGTTGCGTTATTGCCAGTTACTCTACTATTGCCAGTTACGCTATCATCAGTTGCTCTACAATTGGCAGGCACTCTATTGGAAGTTGCTCTTCTATTCCCAGTTGCTTTATTGGCAGTTACTCTACTTTCGGCAGTTGCTCTATCAATAGATTACTCGACGATCATCAGTTGCTCTATCGGCAGTTACTCTACTATCAGCATTTGTCTTTATTGGCATTTACTATACTATCAGCATTTGTTTCTATTAGCAGTCACTCTACTATCGGCAGTTGCTCTACCATCCCCAGTTGCTTTATTGGCAGTTATTCTATCGCCAGTTACTCTATCTGCAGTTACTCTACTATTATCGGTTGCTTTATTGCCAGTTACTCTACTATTGCCAGTTACTCTACTGTCAGTTGCTCTACTATCGGCAGTTGCTCTATTGGCAGGCACTCTATTGGCAGTTGCTGTACTATTTCCAGTTGCTCTATCGGCAGTTACTCTACTATCAGCAATTGTTCTATTAGCAGTCACTCTACTATTGGCAGTTGCTCTACTATTCCCAGTTGCTTTATCAGCAGTTATTCTATCGCCAGTTACTCTACTATTGTCAGTTGCTTTATCGCCATTTACTCTACTATTGCCAGTTACTCTATCGCCAGTTGCTCTACTATCGCCAGTTGCTTTATCAGCAGTTACTCTACTATCGGCAGTTGCTCTATTGGCAGTTACTCTATCAGCAGTAACTCTACTATTGGCAGTTGCTCTATTGGCAGTTACTCTACTATCAGCAGTTACTCTACTATTGTCAGTTGCTCTATCAGCAGTTACTCTACTATTGGCAGTTACTCTATCAGCAGTTACTCTACTATCGTCGGTTGCTTTATCGCCAGTTACTCTACTATTGCCAGTTACTCTATTGACAGTCGCTCTACTATCGCCAGTTGCTTTATCAACAGTTACTCTACTATAGGCAGTTAGTCTATCAGCAGTTACTCTACTATCGTCAGTTGCGTTATTGCCAGTTACTCTACTATTGCCAGTTACGCTATCATCAGTTGCTCTACAATTGGCAGGCACTCTATTGGAAGTTGCTCTTCTATTCCCAGTTGCTTTATTGGCAGTTACTCTACTTTCGGCAGTTGCTCTATCAATAGATTACTCGACGATCATCAGTTGCTCTATCGGCAGTTACTCTACTATCAGCATTTGTCTTTATTGGCATTTACTATACTATCAGCATTTGTTTCTATTAGCAGTCACTCTACTATCGGCAGTTGCTCTACCATCCCCAGTTGCTTTATTGGCAGTTATTCTATCGCCAGTTACTCTATCTGCAGTTACTCTACTATTATCGGTTGCTTTATTGCCAGTTACTCTACTATTGCCAGTTACTCTACTGTCAGTTGCTCTACTATCGGCAGTTGCTCTATTGGCAGGCACTCTATTGGCAGTTGCTGTACTATTTCCAGTTGCTCTATCGGCAGTTACTCTACTATCAGCAATTGTTCTATTAGCAGTCACTCTACTATTGGCAGTTGCTCTACTATTCCCAGTTGCTTTATCAGCAGTTATTCTATCGCCAGTTACTCTACTATTGTCAGTTGCTTTATCGCCATTTACTCTACTATTGCCAGTTACTCTATCGCCAGTTGCTCTACTATCGCCAGTTGCTTTATCAGCAGTTACTCTACTATCGGCAGTTGCTCTATTGGCAGTTACTCTATCAGCAGTAACTCTACTATTGGCAGTTGCTCTATTGGCAGTTACTCTACTATCAGCAGTTACTCTACTATTGTCAGTTGCTCTATCAGCAGTTACTCTACTATTGGCAGTTACTCTATCAGCAGTTACTCTACTATCGTCGGTTGCTTTATCGCCAGTTACTCTACTATTGCCAGTTACTCTATTGACAGTCGCTCTACTATCGCCAGTTGCTTTATCAACAGTTACTCTACTATAGGCAGTTAGTCTATCAGCAGTTACTCTACTATCGTCAGTTGCGTTATTGCCAGTTACTCTACTATTGCCAGTTACGCTATCATCAGTTGCTCTACAATTGGCAGGCACTCTATTGGAAGTTGCTCTTCTATTCCCAGTTGCTTTATTGGCAGTTACTCTACTTTCGGCAGTTGCTCTATCAATAGATTACTCGACGATCATCAGTTGCTCTATCGGCAGTTACTCTACTATCAGCATTTGTCTTTATTGGCATTTACTATACTATCAGCATTTGTTTCTATTAGCAGTCACTCTACTATCGGCAGTTGCTCTACCATCCCCAGTTGCTTTATTGGCAGTTATTCTATCGCCAGTTACTCTATCGGCAGTTTCTCAACTTTTGCCAGTTGCTTTATTGGCAGTTACACTATCACCAGTTACTCTATTAGCAGTTGCTCTACTATCGCCAGTTGCTTTGTAGGCAGTTACTCTACTATTGGCAGTTACTCTACCAGCAGTTACTTTACTATCGGCAGTTGGTCTACTATGACCAGTTGCTCTATTATTGCCAGTTGCTCTATCACCAGTTGCTCTATTATCAGCAGTTACTCTATGGGCAGTTGCTCTACTATTACGAATTACTTTGTCAACAATTACTCTACTATCGGCAGGTACTCCACAATCATCAGTTACTCTACCAGTAGTTACTCTTCCATCGACAGTTACTCTATCGAGAGTTGCTCTACTATCGCCAGTTGCTTTGTAGGCAGTTACTCTACTATTGGCAGTTACTCTACCAGCAGTTACTTTACTATCGGCAGTTGCTCTACTATCGCCAGTTGTTCTACTATGACCAGTTGCTCTATTATTGCCAGTTGCTCTACTATCACCAGTTGCTCTACTATCGGCAGTTACTCTATGGGCAGTTGCTCTACTATTACCAATTACTTTGTCGACAATTACTCTACTATCGGCAGGTACTCCACAATCATCAGTTACTCTACCAGCAATTACTCTACCATCGATAGTTACTCTATCGGGAGTTGCTCTACTATCGCCAGTTGCTCTACTATCACCAGTTACTCTATCGGCAATTACTCTACTATCGGCAGGTACTTCACTATCGGAAGTTACTCTACTATCAGCAGTTGCTCTACAATCGCCAGTTGCTCTATGGGCAGTTGCTCTACTATTGGCAGTTACTCTACTATCGCCAGTTACTCTACTATCAGCAGTTACTCTACTATCAGCTGTTAATCAACTAATGGAAGTTACTCAACCAGCAGTTGCTCTACTATTGACAGTTGCTCTACTATCGCCAGCTACTCCACTATCGTCAGTTACTCTATTATCGCCACTAACTGTATCGGCAGTTACTCTACTATCGCCGGTTACTGTATCGGCAGTTACTCTACTATCACCGGTTACTGTATCGGCAGTTACTCCACTATCGCCGGTAACTGTATCCGCAGTTACTCCACTATCGTCAGTCACTCCACTATTGGCAGTTACTCTAGTCATCCCAGGCACCAATTCCATACAGGCTCAATTCGAGTCGCTTTGCTTTCATTGCTCTGTCCTGGAACCCATGGTGGATTGTATGGGAGTTACTGTCTATTACATGGCAGGGAGCGCACAGTTCAATGGAGGGGGCTGCACCGCTTCAGCCGTAAATCTGTCTGGCCACATAGTTTATTGCATTTTTATAACTGTATAAGAGATTAATGATGTGACATGGAAATCTCCACCAGCCCCTTTCTGTCAGTCGCTTACATATCTTTATTTCTCCGTGAAATATTAGCTGATGCATAAATTTAGTGGTTGGTCTCGATGTTTTCGGTGCAGAAGGCACCCGTGATTAAAACCAGAGTAAGCCCTGGAAAATGAAAGCGTTAAACCCCACAGCTAATACTCAGCTTCACATAAAAAACGTGACAACACATTTACCGAGGGTGCGCAGAACGCGGGAGAGAGCGCAGGAGAGAGTGCAGGAGAGACCACGGGAGAGAGCGCAGGAGAGAGTGCAGGAGAGACCACGGGAGAGAGCGCAGGAGAGAGTGCAGGAGAGACCACGGGAGAGAGTGCAGGAGAGACCACGGGAGAGAGCGTAGAAGAGACTGCGGGAAAGACAGCGGGAGAGAGCGCAGTAGAGACCGAAGCGGAAAGCACAGGAGAGACCGCGGGAGAGAGCGCAGGAGAGACAGCGGGAGAGGTCGCAGGAGAGACAGTGGGAGAGGTCACGGGAGAGACCGCGGGAGAGAGCGAAGGAGAGACTGCGGTAGAGAGCGCAGGAGAGATCGCGGGAGAGACCGCGGGAGAGAGCACAGGAGAGACCGCGGTAGAGAGCGCAGCAGAGAGTGCAGGAGAGACCGCGGGAGAGAGCACAGGAGAGATGGTGGGAGAGTGCGCAGGAGAGACAACGAGAGAGAGTGTGGGAGAGAGCGCAGGAGAGACAGCGGGAGAGAGCGCAGGAGAGACCGCGGGAGAGAGTGGGGGAGAGGTCGCAGGAGAGACCACGGGAGAGAGCACAGGAGAGACCGTGGGAGAGAGTGCAGGAGAGAGCACAGGAGAGACTGCGAGAGAGAGCGCTGGAGAGATCACGGAAGAGAACGCAGGAGAGACCGTGGGAGAGAGCTCGGGAGAGAGTGCAAGAGAGAGCGCAGGAGAGAGCACAGGAGAGAGTGCAGGAGAGAGCGTGGGAGAGACCGCAGGAGAGAGCGCAGGAGTGACCACGGGAGAGACAGCGGGAGAGAGCGCAGGAGAGATCGCGGGAGAGAGCACAGGAGAGACCGTGGGAGAGAGCATAGGAGAGACTGCGGGAAAGACAGCGGGAGAGAGCGCAGTAGAGACCGAAGAGGAGAGCACAGGAGAGACCGTGTGAGAGAGCGCAGGAAAGACCGTGAGGAGAGAGCGCAGGAGAGACCGCGGGAGAGAGCGCAGGAGAGACAGCGGGAGAGGTCACAGGAGAGACAGCGGGAGAGGTCACAGGAGAGAGCACAGGAGAGACCGCGGGAGAGAGCACAGGCGAGACCGTGGGAGAGAGAGCGAAGGAAAGACCATGGGAGAGATCGCAGGAGAGAAAGCGGGAGAGAGCACAGGATAGATCACGGGAGAGAGCGCAGGAGAGTCTGCGGGAGAGAGCGTGGGAGAGAGCGCAGGAGAGACCGCGGGAGAGACCGTGGGAGGGAGCGCAGGAGAGACAGCAGGAGAGAGCGCTGGAGAGACCACAGAAGAGAGCGCAGGAGAGACCGTAGGAGAGAGCGCAGGAGAGACCTAGGAGAGAGCTCGGGAGAGAGTGTAGGAGAGAGCGCAGGAGAGAGTGCAGCAGAGGGCCTGGTAGAGAGCACAGGAAAGACCGCAGGAGAGAGCAGGAGAGACCACAGGAGAGACGGCAGGAGAGAGCGTGGGAGAGAGCACAGGAAAGACCGCAGGAGAGACCGTGGGAGAGACCGCGGGAGAGACCACGGGAGAGAGCACGGGAAAGACCGCGGGAGAGAGCACAGAAGAGAGCGTGGGAGAGAGCGCAGGAGAGAGTGCAAGAGAGAGCGCAGGAGAGAGTGCAAGAAGGACCGCGGGAGAGAATGCAGGAGAGAGCGCAGGAGAGAGCAAAGGAGAGAGCGCGGGAGAGAGCGTAGGAGAGACCACGGGAGAGAGCACAGGAGAGACCGTGGGAGAGCGCAGGAAAGACCGTGGGAGAGAGCGCAGGAAAGACCGTGGGAGAGAGAGCAGGAGAGACCACGGGAGAGAGCGTGGGAGAGTACAGGAAAAAAGTGCAGGAGAGACCGCAGAAGAGAGCGTGTGAGAGAGCGTGGGAGAGACCGCAGGAGAGAACGCGGGAGAGACCACGGGAGAGAGCGTGTGAGAGAGCGTGGGAGAGACCGCAGGAGAGAACGCGGGAGAGACCGCGGGAGAGAGCGCCGCCAACCAAACTCTATTTTATTGTGTTTCTGCTTTGTGGGAGGAAAACGCCAAATGGAGCCATCAGAGTTCGGTCCGGTCACAATATGTGCCGCTTTTGCATAATCAATGTCTACAAAGCACTTGTCATTGCCAAACGACAAGATTGTAAGCTCTCGGGATCAGGACCTTCCCAACCCTCTTGTATTAAATTGTATTGTCTCCCTTTATATTGCAAAGCACTGTGCAAACTGTTGGTGCTATAAATGCTGTAGAATATTATTAATAATAATAATAATAATAATATAAACCTTAAATAATAATAATAATAATAATAATTAAAAGAATGTAAACCCTGAATAATAATAATAATAATATTATAAACACTGAATAATAGTGTTATGAATAATAATAATTTACAATATATACGTAAAGCGCTGTGTAAATTGATAGTGCTATATAAGTACCTGTAATAAATAAATCAATAATTGTATATAACCTGAATAATAATATTACTATTAATAAAAATAAGAAATAATATAAACCCTGAATAATAACATGAAGAATGAAGAATGTAAATCCTGTGTAATGGTAATATAAACCTTGATTAAATAAAAAATAATAATATAAATCCTGTATTATAATTATAGTAATAATAATAATATGAACCATAAATAATAATAATAATAAGAAGAAGAAGAATGTAAACCCCAAATAATCATAACAATAATAATAATAATATAAACACTAAATAATAGTAGTATTATTAAAAATAATAATAATGTACAAAAAAAAAAATATATATATATATCTATATATATATAGATATAGATATATATATAGGTAAAGCACTGTGTAAATTGACAGCGCTATATAAGTACCTGTAATAAATAAATAAATAATTGTATATACCCTGAATAATAATATTATTATTATTATTATTATTATTAATAAAAATAAGAAATAATATGAACCCTGAATAATAATAGGAAGCATGTAAACCCTGTGTAATTGTAATATAAACCCCAATTAAATAAAAATAATAATATAAATCCTGTATAATAATAATAATAATAATGTAATCCCTGAATAATAATAATAATAATAATAATAATTATATATATATATATATATATGTAATATGTAATGGTAAGATAAGTCCCGATTAAATAAAAATAATAATATAAATCTTGTATTATGATAATAATAATAATAATAATATAAACCCTAAATAATAATAAGAAGAAGAATGTAAACCCTGAATAATAATAATAATGTATATATATATATATATATATATATATATATATATATATATATGTAAAGTGCTGCGTAAATTGACAGTGCTACATAAGTACCTGTAATAAATAATAGTATATACCCTGAATAATAATATTATTAATAATAAAAATAATAATAAACCCTGAGTAATAATAATAGGAAGAATGTAAATCCTGTGTAATGGTAATATAAACCCCGAAATAATAATAATAATATAAATCCTGTATAATAATAATGATAATATAAACGCTGAATAATAATAATTAATAATGAAATAATGAAAAGAAGAAGAACGTAATCCCTGAATAATTCTAATAGTAATATTATTATTATGTATATTATTATAAACCCTGAACAATAATATTATTAAGAAGAAGAAGAAGAAAGATATAAATCCTGTATAATAATATAAACCCTGCATAATAATGATATAAATGATATTATAAATCCTGAATAATAATATTAATATTAACAAGAAGAAGAATATAAACCCTGAATAATAATAATAACAAGAAAAATATAAATCCTGCATAAGAATATTAAGAAGAATATTATAAACCCTGTATATTATTAATAATAATAATTCACTTTTTTACATTTATCAACTGACTTTCGATTATTTTGGAATAGAATGGACCGATCGTCAGATATATTTTATCATGGTATGTGAATGCCAAGTAATATGTCAATGTAACACTTCCAGATATTTATTGCTACTGCAGAGATCACAGGACTCCCCCTGACAATGCTTTCATCTACTTTGTCTCTAGAAGGATGGCGCCATACAGGGGTCACTATCTACTTCCTGGATTTAGATGCCAACTTGGCAGTGCCCCAGCACAGTGGTTTAGAGGTTGGACACCTCGGTTTGGATCCTGTTCAGGACACGGTCTGCATGGAGTTTCCCGGTGGGCCGATGGCTCAGTGGGCCACTTTAAGTGACAGCCTGTCAAAGTAATGGCTCCAACAGGATCACAGAAGGCCCCATGATACTCTCCTGTTCCCCCCCCCCCCACGCTGTCCCCCTCTGTCCTCCACCCCCCATGCTGTCCCCCTCTGTCCTCCACCCCCACTAAGTCCTCCACCCCCCACTGTGTCCTCCACCCACACTGTGTCCTCCACCCCCCACTGTGTTCCCCTGTGTCCTCCACCCCCACTATGTACTCCACCTCCCACTGTGTCCAATTGTGTCCTCCACCCCCCCCCCCACGGTGTTCAACTGTATCCTCCACCCCCCAACAGTGTCCCCCTGTGTCCTCCACCCCCACTATGTCCTCCACCCCCCACTGTGTCCCCCTGTATCCTCCACCCCCCTGTGTCCTCCACCACTCACTGTGTCCAACTGTATCCTCCACCCCCCCCCACGGTATTCAACTGTGTCCTCCACCCCCCAACAGTGTCCCCCTGTGTCCTCCCCCCACTATGTTCTCCACCCCCACTGTGTCCCCCTGTGTCCTCCACTGCCCACTGTGTCCAACTGTGTTCTCCACCCCCCCTGGTATTCAACTGTGTCCTCCACCCCCCCACTGTGTCCCCCTGTGTCCTTCACCCCCCTTGTGTCCTCCACCGCCCACTGTGTCCAACTGTGTTCTCCACCCCCCATGGTATTCAACTGTGTCCTCCACCCACCCCCCCATAGTGTCCCCCTGTGTCCTCCACCCCCCCCCCTGTGTCCCCTTGTGTCCTTCACCCCCACTATGTCCTCCACCGCCCACTGTGTCCAACTGTGTCCTCCACCCCCCATGGTGTCCAACTTTGTCCTCCACCCCCCTCCCCCCACAGTGTCCCCTTGTGTCCTCCACCACCCATGCTGTCCCTCTGTGCCCTCCATCCCACTCCCTAACAGCATGTATATACTGTTTTTTTTTTAATACCATAGAAAATATGTGGAAGGATCTGAAGATTCGAGTTACCAAACGTCAGCCACGAAAACCTTAATGACTTGGAGAGGATCTGCAAAGAGGACAAAATCCCTCCTGAGATGTGTGCAAACCTGGAGGCCAACTCCAAGAAACATCTCATTTCATCTCACTTCCTGTTGTCTCCTTCCATTTGCAAGTAGGAGTCGTTTGTAAGTTGGATGTTTAAAAATAGAGGACCGTCTGTATATACTATACTTATATATTTTTAAATTAATATTATTATCATTATTATATATATTATTTATTTATATTAGTATTATTTATACTTAAATTAACAGGTAAAAGAAGCTTCTTCCCTTTACATATGTATCATTAAAATTTACACCTTGATTTCAGATTTGATTTTAAATGAATTTTTTTTATTTATTATTAATAAGATTATTATTATTATCATTATTATATATATTATTTATTTATGTTTATATTATTATTATTATTTATACTTCTATTAACAGGACTTCAGATTATTTTAAATGATAAATATATATATAAAATTTGATTGGACTTCAGAAAGATTATTGATTTTTTTTTTCGGCGCTTCCTCTTGGGTCCAGATGACGGAATGACGACTCCGGAGCAGCGGCGGGTCTGCACAAGGTGTCACATCTGAGAAAAAAGTCTTTTTTTTTTTATGGGGATGACAGGAAGGTCTGCACGTTGCCTGCCCCACACCCGATCCCACCGGAGGGATCACTTTGTGGCGGAAATGAAGACATCTTCCATGTTCGGCAGCAGAGTATTGCGTAATGATCTGCGAGCGCCTAAACACTTAACCAAGATTTTCCGAACGGCCGACGTTCACTCAGAAATAGTCTACTTGTGGCTAAAATAAAAATAAAAATGAATCCCCCCCCCCTTGTATTTCTGTGACGATCGGTAATAAGCGACCCGAACGATCATAAATTTGGGGGGGATTGTCGCAGAATTTGTATGGAAGTATTCCAGAAATATTTAACACTCAACACTCTGCAAGTTGGAGGCGTGCTTTGCTGGGTTTGTTCGCCGTGGTCTCGATCAGCTGTGGGTGGATGATCGTTTATATGGCTTTTATGAGTTTTTTTTCTCTTTTATTGGTTGAACTGGATGGAATTGTATCTTTTTTCAACCACAATAACTATGTAACAACTGTAAGGGAAAAATTGAAACATTGACAGAGATAGAAAGATACAGGGACAGAGAGAGAGAGAGAGAGGAAATCCTCTTGCATCATTTAAAGGTCCTGTTGTGCTACCAACATGCTGCAGACTAGGAAGCAGTGGTCTCTCTGCAGGGGTCCTACTTGACCATTGCTAAGTCCGAACCAGTGATCTCCAACCAGCAGGGAGCATGAGCTTTACTAACGGCAGAGCTCTAGGTCTCAGCAAGGCAGGGCTCCAAATTTCAAGTCCTGCACTTCTAGCCAGGCCTTAAGGGTTAGTCGCCACCAGTCGCCTTGCCCAACTCCAACCATGCCCCGCCCCTAAGCATGCCCTCATAAATTATCTCATGAAATGGCACTTAAATGTTTTATGCAGAATTAAGTTACAAAAATAAATATTAACAACTTTATCAGTGCCCATCAGCACAGCCTCACCAGTGCCCATCAGTACAGCCTTACCAGTGCCAATCAGTACAGCCTCACCTATCCCCATCAGTACAGTCTCACCAGTGCCCATCAGTACAGCCTCACCTATGCCCGTCAGTACATTCTCACTAGTGCCCATCAGCACAGCCTCACCAGTCTCCATCAGTACAGTCTCACCTGTTCCCATCAGTATGGTCTCACCTGTGCCCATCAGTACAGTCTCACCTGTGCCCATCAGTATGGTCTCACCTGTGCCCATCAGTACAGATTCACCTGTAGCCATCATTACAGCCTCACCTGTGCCCATCATTACAGCCTCACCTGTGCCCATTATTACAGCCTCACCTGTGTCCATCAGTACAGTCTCACCTGTGCTCATCAGTACAGTCTCACCTGTGCCCGTCAGTACAGCCTCACCTGTGCCTGTCAGAACAGTCTCACCTGTGCCCGTCAGTACAGTCTCACCTGTACCCATCTGTACAGCCCCACCTGTGCCCATCAGTACAGTCTCACCTGTGCCCATCAGTACAGTCTCACCTGTGCCCGTCAGTACAGTCTCACCTGTACCCATCATTACAGCCTCACCTGTACCCGTCAGTACAGCCTCCCCTGTGCCCATCATTACAGCCTCACCCGTGCCCATCAGTACAGTCTCACCTGTGCCCGTCAGTACAGTCTCACCTGTGCCCATCAGTACAGCCTCACCTGTGCCCATCAGTACAGCCTCACTTGTGCCCATCATTTCAGCCTCACCTGTGCCTGTCAGTAGGGATGAGCCGAACGCCCCCCCCCGGCTCGGTTCGTGGTAGAACATGCGAACGGACCAAAAATTTGTGCGAACACACGAACCCCGTTAAAGTCTGTGGGACACGGACATGAAAAATCAAAAGTGCAAATTTTAAAGGCTAATATGCAAGAGGGGACAGGTATCAATGCAAAAAAATGTTTTAAAAATGGCAGTTTTTTTCTGTGATTTTAATGATGCTTAAAGTGAAACAATAAAAGTGTAATATTCCTTTCAATTTCATACCTGAGGAGTGTCTATAGTATGCCTGTAAAGTGGCGCATGTTTCCCGTGCTTAGAACTGTCCCTGCACAAAATGAAATTTCTAAAGGAATAAAAGTCATTTAAAACTGCAAGTGGCTGTAATGTAATGTCTTTTTTTCTGCTGCTGGACGTGTTATTGAGCCAGAACATGCAGAAGAGTTGGTGGAGTGGATAACAAAGCCCTCCTCATCCTCCTCATCCTCTGTCACCCAGGCTCATAGTAGTTTGCCTTCCAACTCAGCTGCCAAAGCGGCCTATTCCACTGGCTCCTTGTCCACAGTCACTCCTTCCCTAGCCCCAGCATCATGCATGGAGGAGTCCCCCGAACTATTCAACCACATTGTCGGGTACGGGTGGCTGGAGGATACGCAGCGATTTGAAGGCTCCGGTGTTGGTTCCCAGGTTGAGGAAGGGAGTAACGTGAGCCCAGAGAGAGGGGGTGCCCAAGAAGGACAAGAAACTGGCTGTCATGTTCCCCCAGCTTCAGCATACTGCCAAGTTTGCTCCAGTGATGAGGAGGGAGGGGATGATGAGGTCACTGGTTCTACGTGGGTGCCTGATAGAATAGAAGAGGAGGAGAAGGCACAACTCCAATGAGGCAGGATGTCCTCTAGGGGGCAGCTTAAGGGCAGCCACCCTACTGCATCACACTGCAGAGCTCCGCAGGTGCAGAGCATTTCTGACTCCCTGCTGATTTTGAAAAGTTCCTTGGTGTGGGCCTTTTTGGACATGTGTGCAGCAGATTGCACCATTGCTGTTTGCAACCTATGTCTGAAGCGGATCAAGCATGGCCAGAACAGCAGCCGCTTGGGTGCCACATGCTTGACCAGACATATGATGACCTCCCATGCAGTCTTTTTTCCGTATACTATATTTGATATTTAATATCTCTCAGATATGATTTGGGTTAAATATGAGTTCTTTCTATCTAATTCACAACCATCTATCCATAGTCTACAGCAAGGAAGAAAATATTAGGTTAAAATAAGAGAATTACATGAAGGAATGCAGAGTATATTCCTGAAAACATTAATCTGCAAACATATTTAGTTACAAGTAAAATGCAGATCTTTCCCATAATTACCCTTTGCACTAAGGTTCCATTCTGATGGTTGCTCTCCCATTATAGTTTGTGTTTCCCTACCATCTAGTCTGTGTATATCATTACTTGCTGATGCCTCATTGATTGGCATAGAGTGGCTCTGATTGGTGAGCTTCCCTATTCCTGGTTAAGGAATGGCTACATCTCCAATCCCTATACTTTGGATAAGTCAGCCCCCTTTATTGCAAATCCTTGTGACTATTCTGAGCAGGAGCTTAACTTGAATTTTCCCGGGAAGTTAAGTATTGATTACAGGTTAGTCTCCCTTCATTGCATATCCCAGCATGGGATCCTTTGAAGTGAGTATGTATAAAACAATGAGGTTTGGATCCCACTGTTTGCATACACAAGCCTAGGCACCGACTTGTCTGGTCTACCAGAGATTTCTGTGAAGATAATATGTTCCCCCCTACATAGATAAAAGCTAAATGAAATATATTCATTAAATATAAATAAATAAAATATGAATTAAATATAAATGAAATATATTAATAATTACAATATCCATTGGCAACAGCACTTGAAAGACCCACATCAAAGAAAAAGGCAGACTTCTCCTTGCTCCTCATCTGGGATCTCCAAACCTACTCCAGTCCTCTCGTAAACCTGCACTGAGAGGAATGAATGTATAGCAATAGGTGTCCCAAGTACTTGCAGCCAATCTGCTAGCAGTACACCACCATCTGATTTTAGCAGGCAAATTTCCCTACCCCAGTTGCTAAACTGTAAAAAGAAAATCGGTCCCAGCCATCCCTGCTCACCTTCTGAATACTAGCTTGAATGCCAGCTTAGCCAAATTGCTAGCACTGCAACTCCTGTCTTTTCAGCTGGTGGACTCTGCCTCCTTTCGTGAATTTGTGGAATGTGCTGTACCTCAGTGTCAGGTTCCAAAGCGCCCTTTCACGGAAGGCCATTCCAGCTCTCTACCGGCATGTGGAAGGCAATGTTTTTGCCTAGTCGGACAGGGCGGTCAGCAGTAAGGTGTATATTACCACAGACTCATGGCCTAGCTGGCATGAGCAGGGATGTTACCTTTCCTTCACAGTGCACTGGGAAACTCTGCTGGCAGCTGGGAAGGATGCAGGACACCTCCAAAATGCTAGTGGTGATTCTGCCACAGCTCTCTCCTCCACCCCCTTCTCTTCTTCTTCCTCTATGGCCTCTTCTGCAGATTGGTTCTCTGAACCAGCGGTGCTCCATAAGCATTCAAGTAGATGCCATTCGGTGCATGAGTTACATAGTAGGTGAGGTTGAAAAAAGACACAAGTCCATCAAGTCCAACCTATGTGTGTGATTATATGTCAGTATTACATTGTATATATGTTGCGGTTGTTCAGGTGCTTATCTAATAGTTTCTTGAAACTATCGATGCCCCCCGCTGAGACCACCGCCTGCGGAAGGGAATTCCACATCATTGCCGCTCTTACAGTAAAAAAACCCTCTACGTAGTTTAAGGTTAAACCACTGCTTAGTGGACAGGCGCCACACTGGGGCAGAGATTCTGTCAGCTCTGCAGGGGCAGGCTCAGAGGTGGTTGACACCACGCCAGCTTCAGGCAGAAATGGTTGTATGCGACAATGGCATCCACCTTCTCTCCGCCCTCCGACAGGGACACTTGACCCATGTTTGGTACACATCCTGAATTTGGTGGTGCAGTGGTTCTTGAGCAGGTACCCAGGCTTGCAAGATCTCCTGAGGAAGGCCTGAAAAGTCTGTGGTCATTTCCAACGGTAATACAATGCCAGTGCTCGGCTGACATTCAAAGGGAATGCAACCTGCCCACCAACTCATTTGTGACATGTCCACCAGGTGGAAGTCAATGTTGGCAATGCTGCAGCGGCTGTACACACAGCAGAGGGCCATCAATGAGTACCTGTGTGAGTATGGCACCAGGACAGGGTCAGGGGAGCTTGGCTTCTTTTCGCCACGCCAGTGGCTACTGATCAAGAATGCATGAACTGTCCTATCACCATTCGATGAGGCCACGAGGATGGTGAGCAGCGACAATGCATGCATCAGTGATCCCTCTTGTCTTCCTGTTGGAGCACATGCTTCATGAAATAATGGACAGGGCACTTGAGGCAGAACAGCGGGAGGAAGAGGAGGACTTCCTTACCTCTCAAGGCCCCCTTTATCCAGATAGTATTCATGCGGGCCCGCCAAACACACAGGAAGAAGAGGTGTCAGCACGGACGTGGAGGATAACACTCAGCAGCAGTCTTCAAGGGATGGTTTTCAGTCCCCGGAAACCCAAGGAGTTGTACGTGGCTGGGAGGAGGTTGTTACAGATCATGTGATCCTCAGTGACCCAAAGGACTCAGAATCGAGTGGCTCTGCAAACTTTCACAGGCTTTACAGAATCAGGGAGTCCATGCAGTGTAAGAACCCTAGGATTTGTGGTATGAAAGAGAAGGAATCATTACTGGCTGGTAAACAGAACAGGGCGAGGAGGTGGGACTGTCTATGTAAACAGCACAGGGCGAGGAGACGGGATTGTCTATGTAAACAGCACAAGGCAAGGAGACGGGATTGTCTATGTAAACAGCACAGGGTGAGGAGACGGGATTGTCTATGTAAACAGCACAGAGCGAGGAGATGGGATTGTCTATGTAAACAGAACAGGGCGAGGAGGTGGGACTGTCTATGTAAACAGCACAGGGCGAGGAGACGGGATTGTCTATGTAAACAGCACAGGGCGAGGAGACGGGATTGTCTATGTAAACAGCACAGGGCGAGGAGCCGGGATTGTCTATGTAAACAGCACAGGGCGAGGAGCCGGGATTGTCTATGTAAACAGCACAGGGCGAGGAGCCGGGATTGTCTATGTAAACAGCACAGGGCGAGGAGCCGGGATTGTCTATGTAAACAGCACAGGGCGAGGAGCCGGAATTGTCTATGTGAACAGCACAGGGTGAGGAGGCGGGACTGTGTGACGTGAGTGGCGCAGCTGTTACAGTGGGCAATCGGCCAGCTTGATTCCTCCTCTCCTCTCTTCCCCTGGCTGGGAGAACAGCTCTCGTTCAACCCGGTGGTGGACTGTTCCTGACGTCCTCATGTCCAGACCCGGTCTATAGGGAAGGGTAATGCCAGGAACAGTTCATTGCACTGGGGGGGGGGGGGACCGGAGCCACAGGGACCACTTTTGTGTGGGGGATTGGAGAATCGGGTAAGCATATCTCTGTTCTCCAATCCCGTAGACAAAAACGAACAGTTAGCCTGTGCAGCAGCCATTCTAAAATTATATACACTATATTCCCAAAAGTATTGGGACACCTGCCTTTACACGCAAATGACCTTTAATGACATCCCAGTCTCAGTCCGGAGGGTTCAATATTGGGTTGGCCCACCCTTTACAGCTATAACAGCTTCAACTCTTCTGGGAAGGCCGCCCACAAGGTTTAGTAGGGTGTCTATGGGAATGTTTGACCATTCTTCCAGAAGAGCATTTGTGAGGTCAGGCACTGATGTTGGATGAGAAGGCCTGCCTCGCAGTCTCCACTTGAATTCATCCCAATGGTGTTCTATGGGGTTGAGGTCAGGCCAGTCAAGTTCCTCCACCCCAAACTCACTCATCCATGTCTTTATTGACCTTGCTTTGTGCACTGGTGTGCAGACATATTGGAACAGGAAGGGGCCATCCCCAAATTGTCCAAAATGTCTTGGTATGCTGACGCCTTAAGAGTTCCCTTCACTTGAACTAAGGGGCCAAGCCCAACCCCTGAAAAACAACCCCATACCATAATCCCCCCCCCACACACCATAATCCCCCTTCCACCAAATGATTTGGACCAGTGAACAAAGCAAGGTCCATAAAGACATGGATGAGCAATTTTGGGGTGGATGAACTTGACTGGCCTGCACAGAGTCCTGACCTCTATCCGATAGAGCGAAAGGGAGTAAATAAGAGCAGTTTGTTGCTAAGGGATTCACACAGTGCCAGGAGAAGGTCATCTAGAGCTCCAAGGTGAACGTGGCAAACTGCCCCCCCCCCCCCCAAGAAGTATGAGCGTTATGTGTCCGCAAAAAATCCTCTACCCCTAAAATTCCTCACCCCCCATCTAGTTCACATCTTCAAATCCTTCCTCCCAGCACAAATTCCTCCCTCCTAGTGCAAATCCCCCCCCCCCCCCAACCCAAAACCCTTTAAATCATCACTCTTCGCACTTCCCCCCCACCCAAATTTCTCAGAATAGAACCATACCTATCCTCCATACCTATCCTCTGCCGCCCCCCCCCAATCCCCCCTTTCAACACAAATCCCCCCTCCAATCTCCTTGTGGTGCTCCTCACATGATACCACTGTGCCCTCCTGCCCACCCTTGCATACACTTTAAAAGGCCTTATTCCCCCTCCTGCCCAGCCCCCGAGTCCCTTTAACACCCGGGGGGGGGGGGGGGGGGGGCGGTGGAAAGGATCAGCAAATCTCACGATTTCTGTGATTGGCTATGAGAGTTGTGTCTGACAGCTTACATAGACCACTATGCGGGTATGTGACCCACGTCACCATAAGCGGGGGGGCCCTTGATGAACATGCTGGCTAATGCCCGGGAGCTATGCAGAGCCGCGGTCATGCGAGAATTAAATATGTGCACTGACGAAAAATGTGTTTGTTTTTATTTTATTTTCATTTGTTTTTTTGTTTTTTTCGTATTTCCGATCATTTCGTTATGATCGAAATTCATGAATTCGAAAATCCAAAAATTCGGAAAGTGGAAAGTTCAGAATTCGAAAATCCGTAAATTTCGAAAATAAGAAAGAAAATCCAAAGATTCAAAAGAACGAAAATCCGAAAATTTGAAATAATAGCTAACTAACTAATAATAATAACTATTAATTTATAGGTATTGGAATTTCCATTCAAATTTGGCTGTTAGTCAATGTAACGAATATATATAAAAATAGAAATATTTATATTTATATAAATAAATATATTTATATATATATATATATATATATATATATATATATATATATATATATATATATATATATATATATAAATAATTTCGATTTATTATTAATAATAATAATAATAATAATAATAAAATGTATTTATTATTATTCATTCGTTACATTCCACTCATTTATATTCGGCATTCATTATTTCGGATAATGCGTAACTTTGGATAAATTTGTTACGTTCTCTAACGGCCAGATTTGAAAGGAAATTCCAATACCTATAAATTAATAGTAAGTTAAATTTAAGTTATTATTTCAGATTTTCTAATTTTCGGGTTTTAGATTTTTGGGATTTTTGCTTCTTATTTGCGGATTTTTGTTCTTTTGAATTTTTGTTTTTATTTTCAGATTTTTGAATTTCCGAATTGACAAATTTTTCGAATTTACGAATTTTTGTTAAACCGTTGAGAATTCGTAAAACGATTATTCGGCAATTCGGATATTTCCGAATGAACTAATTTGTCAAAATTCGGTAAAAAAAAAAAAAAAACGAATTCGGAACAAAACGAATTGAACATGTCTAGCGAGAATCACCATTTATGCCGCGTACACGCAATCAGACTTTCCTGTAGACTTGGTCTGCCGGACAATCCGCCGGACTTTGCAGCGGAGGTCCGCCGGACTTTCCGAAACGAGCGTACTTGCACACACGCGAATGGACTTTCCAGCGGACTTTTGGCGGAGGTCCGACGGACTTTCCAAATGAACCTACTTGCTCACACGCAGACTAAAGTCCGTTCATTTTGAACGTGACTCCAGGTACGACGGGACTAGAAAAGGAAGTCAATGTCGCCGCCTCCATCAGCGAGGTTGAGACCTTGCGAGCCCCGTCGCCTGGTATGGATTTTAAGGGGAACCCCCTACGCCGAAAAAAATGCGCGACAGTCCCCCTAAAGTCCATAGCAGACACTTATCTGAGCACGCAGCCCGGCCAGTCAGGAAAGGGGGTGGAGACGAGCCTGAACTGTATAGGGCCACATGCCCTCAACATGGTGGGGTGGGTGCTTTGGGGAAGGGAGGTGGCCTGTGCTCCCCCCCCCCCCACCCCAAAGCACCTTGTTCCCATGTTGATGAGGACAAGGGCCTCTTCCCGACAACCCTGGCCGTTGGTTGTCGGGGTCTGCGGGCGGGGGGCTTATAGGAATCCGGGAGCCCGCTTTAATAAGGGGGCCCCCAGATCCCAGCCCCCCACCCTATGGGAATGAATATGGGGTACATTCACCTGGGGGAAAAAGTGTCAATAAAAAAAAACACACTACAGGTTTTCAAAGTAGTTTATTAGGCAGCTCCGCGCTGCTTGCTCGGATAAGGGTCTGGTATGGATTTTGGGGGGACCCCCACGCCGTTTTTTGGCGTAGGCAGTTCCGCTTAAAATCCATACCAGACCTAAGGGCCTGGTGTACAGTACCCTGTAGCCGAGAACCAGCACGATAGGATCGCGCTGTAAACATTCTCGCGGGCAGGTGCTGTAGTTGCCGTTGCGTTGTAGTAGCATACAGACCAGCGGACTTCCCGACAGGAACTGGGTCCAGCAGACTTTCGTCGGGAAGATTTAAAACGTGTTTTATTTCTAGGTCCCGGAAAAGGATGCCCGAATTGTCTGCCGGACCAAGTCTGGCAGAAAGTCCGATCGTGTGTACGCGGCATAAGGCGGCAACACAAACCTAGAAGTGAGCCGTTCGCCTTGCGCGCTAGAGAGGGGGCCAGACCACCAACACCTTTTGCTACCAGTGGGCACCGTCACCCATGCCCAGTACTACCTCCCTGCTTGCTGCAATAGCATTCCCACCAGACCTGGGTATGTGTTAGATATCTTCCTGCCAACTCCTCTGTACCATTGACCCCTTCAGGGTGGCTCTCTTACTTCTCCTCTTCATCCCCCTTGACGTTACAGGCCAAGATCTTTTGGATAAAACATGTACCTAAATGCACCCCTTTAAAGGACTTCTAAAATTCTCACAAGTACTGGGGTTCAACACATTATAGTCCTTCACAATTCATGGCTGACACCGTTCCGGTTCACTTTAACTAACTCAGGCTGACCACGTCATACCGCTAAGCAAGAGAGAGAGAGAGTCCTTGTCTATGTTCTGGTTCCAGTACCCCAACTGGGCACCCCAAGAGGGTGGACAGGTTTTCTTCTCATGCCGTGTACACACGGACGGACTTTTCGACAGCAATTTCGATCATGTGTGGGCTTCATCGGACCTTTGCTGTTGAAAAATCAGATGGACTTTAGATTTAGAACATGTTTCAAATCTTTCCGACGGACTCGAGTCCTGTCGAAAAATCAGTTCGTCTGTATGCTGGTCCGACGGACGAAAACCGGCGCTAGGGCAGCTGTTGGCTACTGGCTATGAACTTCCTTATTTTAGTCCGGTCGTACGTCATCACGTTCAAATCCATCGGGCTTTGGTGTGATTGTGTGTGGCCAAGTCCGTTCGTTCGGAAAGTCAGTTGGAAGTCCGTCTGGAAGACCGTAGGACCTAGTCTGTTGGATCGTCCGGTTGCGTGTACACGGCATAAGAGCTACATCTTGCAGCAGGGCTTCCTGCTAGTTCCCATGTGGAAGAGCCTTACTCTAAAGGTCAACACCCCTTGTATTTATGGGCCACTAAGGCAGGACCATGAACACCCAGGAGTTCCGACCTGGTATTTGGAACTCAATAGACCTGACTATGGTATTAACTATGGCTGCACCCGTTACCAATAGCCCATCCCACCCCCCAATGATCACACAACACGGGGTGGAGTGAATTGGCCACAACAGCCATTCTTATTTTTATTAACCAAAATATAAATTTTATAATTAACATAAATAACGTAATAACCTTTTTACCTATATATCTATATATCTCTTTTCCGTTTTATCACCACCATGGGGCACAAGGTTCAATAGGCATAACACATGACTGTACCTGCTAGCCACTTCTCAGGCCTCAAGTCGCTAAAGCCTCTGACTCAGAGACAACTAGCAGGTACCCATATACCAACTGGGAGCCGCCCTCAGATGGGTCCCTAAACCATGCCCTTTAGGTGCCCATATGACCTTCACAAGTACCTTGCACCCCGCCAAACAACCACCAACCAGTATTCCGACCCCCCTCTCCCTACCATCACCACCATCTCCACCAATCTTAGGGCAGGTGGCTGGGAAGCTCCTTACCCTCACGGCTCCTCGTGCAGACTGGCCCCTCCCCTTCCGCTTCCTGCCTCACTGATTATGGAGCCCGCCCATACTCTGAGCTGTCCAGCCCCCGGCATTCACCCCTTGCCTGGCTCCGCCCCGCTACGCCCCGTTAACCCCTGTCATGCCGGCCCTCCGCCGAATACCTTCGGCATCGCTCCGTGCCTCTCTTTACTCCAATACAGTGCAATACATTAACGTGCACACAAACAGTAGGCTTCTGGCACATATGATGTTGATGTTGCATAGTGCAGTGGTCTCCAAACTGGGTCTCTTTGCCTTCATCCAGCCCTTGAGGCATTTCAACGATGGGGCACTATTCCTTCCACTGACACCAGTGATGGGGCATATCCATGAACACCAAACATGGGCTGCTGTTCCTCCCAACGACACCAACTATTTCATCCCCTAATACCAAAGACAGGGGCGTAACTATAGGGGGTGCAGCAGTCGCGACCGCAACTGGGCCCTGTGCTGCAGGGGGCCCATACAGCCCCCTCTACATATGGCCGGCAGCAGCATAGGCAGCTAGGGGTACCAGTGCACCATGCACACGGGTGGCTGGAGGTGGAGGGTGACTAGCAGAGCTCCATGCTCGACTATCGCACTGGCTGCTCTTTAGTTGTGCATTCCCCGCATGACCTGTGTCCTCGGCCGGCTCCTCAGAGTACCCCTCTCCTGCTCTATGCATTGCCGCTCAGTCCAATGTCTGTTCTCCCCAGCCAGAGTTTCCTGCCCCCCCCGGCCCACACTGCACTGCATACTTCTCCCGGGTAAACAAACTTTAAGCACACAGATGCAGTGCAGCCCTATGAGAGCCGGCTCCCCGGAGGACACTGCAGCCCCCCTCCTCCCCATCATACACAGATGATGAAAGGTCTTTCTGGGAGATATGCTGATCGCCCGTCCAGCACACTGGATGGAGCCCAGGCCAACATGGATGAGTGCGCAGCCTACAGCTTGGTCATGGTGAGTGAGAGGACCCCATCCCCCACACACCATTACTTACCCCCTCCATCTCCCCCTGGGGACAGGGGCCCCTTCTCACGTGGGGACAGGGACCCCTTCTTACCTGGGGGCAGTAACTTCATCTGCCCTGGAGAAAAGGACCTAATTTCTTCTGGGGACGGGGACCCCATCCTGCCTAGGGACAGCCCCCCAATGGGGCACCTAAAAATTAAAAAAATTAAAATAAAAAAACGACTGATGTCAGTGGTGGAACTACAGGGCTCACAAAGGTCATACCTGTGACCATGCCCTGGAGTTCCACTGCCGGACTTAGAGGGAAGGGCCCTGGCTGGGGTTCAGGGGGGCCCTTCATGGTTACTTGCATCGGGGCCCTGAAGGTTCTAGTTACGCCACTGACCAAAGATTTTGGTATTGGTAACTCCTGTTGGGCATGATCTGGCCACCCTAAAGTCTGAAGGATGGTAAACTGGAACTTTCTTTAGAAAGTTTGGAGACCCTCGGCATAGTGGAACCGGGCAAAACACAATCTCTGTCTGCAAGTTCTTTTCCTTTTAAGCACTTTTAGTGTAAAGATCCCCTTCCTAAACTGATGGTAAAACATTCTTTCCTACATATGCACAACTTTTCCCATGCTTTGTTCATTCTTCTTCTGATTTTCAATAATTCCCCCCCCCCCCCCCCAAAAAAAAAAACAGGTGCATTAAAACCCTTTGCAGCCCACATTTCTCTTCATGTTTACATCTCCGTTCCGCTGAATTGCCACAACTATTATAATTTTGTGTCTAAAATAAATACATGAAGACAAATGGACAACATCAATATCGCCAGCCCAGGCTTTTCCCATGCTTGGTCTCCTCGTTGTTTCCTTTGCTTGTGGTTTAGGACGATGTGATTCATTACCCCTTTCCTTCTTCTCCTCGGCCGTTCCCGCCGCTCGGCTCTGCAGGAATGCGGATTTCAATTAATTCATAAATTATGGAAAATAAGAAGGCAAAGTGGTCTGATGGTATGTAAACAATGATACATAACTCGCCAAGTGTTCACGTTTTACAGTTTAATATTCCGGCTCCTTCTCATGACATGACCTTTTTGGGGGGGGGGGGGAGAAAAATTCAAAAATTGCTAATTTCTTTGGGGGGTTTTTTTTGGAGGGGCTACTGCTGGAGCAACAGTGGGAAAATATATTGTTACTTTGAATTTGAAGAGTCTTGTGACAGTTCGGAATGTGTTTAATTTTTATTCCTTTTCATTTCCCAGTGTGAAATCTACAAATATACAGCCAGACGGCGTGCATAGCCAATACACAAGGAACGTCGCACCACTAAGTGTGCAGAAGAAAAAAAGAAGACACATTATACAAATACAGCCCCAAAATATCCCTCTGTACCAACCTTTTCCAACTTTTTTACCCTACCCGAGGAAGCTCTTGAAATCATTTTCTTAGGAAGCCCCTGTTCAAAATTGTGGTGTCCTCTAATATTAGTGGACGGTATAGAAGGGACCCCCTTGTTTAGGAGGTCGGAATAGGTGAGGATCAACCCAACATTGCTCACTGGCTGCTTGAGGAACTCCTAGCAACCTCTAAAAGGAACCCTGGGGCTCCATGGAACCCTGGTTGGGAAACACTGCTCTATACTGACAGAGACCCAACTTCATTGTATTCACAAATATCATCCACTTAATTAAGCAATAGCAACAATGCATCCAAGGAGAACCCAAATTTCCAGTTGGCACACAAGCCCATTTATAACTAACCTGAAAACAATTCATCCATCGCCAAACAAAAAAAAAAGCTCAATGGACCAGCTATTAAAGGACTTAACATGAGTCCTATGTTGAAATGACTCAGGTCACATGTGAGTTTGTGTTTTTTTCACTCCACATAGATGGAGGTTTATGGGGGGGGGCTTTTTCCTCCCCCAAAACTGGGTCTCTTTTTTGGAATACTTAGTGGATCCGCTTTGGAGCCCCTTCTGTTTTCGGCCAGGTGGACTTGAGTACCTTGCTTCTGCCAGGAGCCTTTTGCTTGAGGGTGAATGGTTCAGGGATTGAGGCCCTTCCTCTTTGGCCCTTTTTCCTCACCCAAAACTGGGTCTCTTTTCCGGAATACTTAGTGGATCGGCTTTGGAGCCCCTTCTGTTTTCAGCCAGGTGGACTTGAGTGCCTTGCTTCTGCCAGGAGCCTTTTGCTTGAGGGTGAATGGTTCAAGGATTGAGGCCCTTCCTCTTTGGCCCTTTTTCCTCACCCAAAACTGGGTCTCTTTTCCGGAATACTTAGTGGATCGGCTTTGGAGCCCCTTCTGTTTTCAGCCAGGTGGACTTGAGTGCCTTGCTTCTGCCAGGAGCCTTTTGCTTGAGGGTGAATGGTTCAGGGATTGAGGCCCTTCCTCTTTGGCCCTTTTTCCTCACCCAAAACTGGGTCTCTTTTCCGGAATAATTAGTGGATCAGCTTTGGAGCCCCTTCTGTTTTCAGCCAGGTGGACTTGAGTACCTTGCTTCTGCCAGGAGCCTTTTGCTTGAGGGTGAATGGTTCAAGGATTGAGGTCCTTACTCTTTGGCCCTTTTTCCTCGCCCAAAACTGGGTCTCTTTTCCGGAATACTTAGTGGATCAGCTTTGGAGCCCCTTCTGTTTTCGGCCAGGTGGACTTGAGTACCTTCTTGCTTCTGCCAGGAGCCTTTTGCTTGAGGGTGAATGGTTCAGGGATTGAGGTCCTTACTCTTTGGCCCTTTTTCCTCGCCCAAAACTGGGTCTCTTTTCCGGAATACTTAGTGGATCAGCTTTGGAGCCCCTTCTGTTTTCAGCCAGGTGGACTTGAGTACCTTGCTTCTGCCAGGAGCCTTTTGCTTGAGGGTGAATGGTTCAGGGATTGAGGCCCTTCCTCTTTGGCCCTTTTTCCTCACCCAAAACTGGGTCTCTTTTCCGGAATAATTAGTGGATCAGCTTTGGAGCCCCTTCTGTTTTCAGCCAGGTGGACTTGAGTACCTTGCTTCTGCCAGGAGCCTTTTGCTTGAGGGTGAATGGTTCAAGGATTGAGGTCCTTACTCTTTGGCCCTTTTTCCTCGCCCAAAACTGGGTCTCTTTTCCGGAATACTTAGTGGATCAGCTTTGGAGCCCCTTCTGTTTTCAGCCAGGTGGACTTGAGTACCTTCTTGCTTCTGCCAGGAGCCTTTTGCTTGAGGGTGAATGGTTCAGGGATTGAGGCCCTTCCTCTTTGGCCCTTTTTCCTCACCCAAAACTGGGTCTCTTTTCCGGAATAATTAGTGGATCAGCTTTGGAGCCCCTTCTGTTTTCAGCCAGGTGGACTTGAGTACCTTGCTTCTGCCAGGAGCCTTTTGCTTGAGGGTGAATGGTTCAAGGATTGAGGTCCTTACTCTTTGGCCCTTTTTCCTCGCCCAAAACTGGGTCTCTTTTCCGGAATACTTAGTGGATCAGCTTTGGAGCCCCTTCTGTTTTCAGCCAGGTGGACTTGAGTACCTTCTTGCTTCTGCCAGGAGCCTTTTGCTTGAGGGTGAATGGTTCAGGGATTGAGGCCCTTCCTCTTTGGCCCTTTTTCCTCACCCAAAACTGGGTCTCTTTTCCGGAATAATTAGTGGATCAGCTTTGGAGCCCCTTCTGTTTTCAGCCAGGTGGACTTGAGTACCTTGCTTCTGCCAGGAGCCTTTTTGCTTGAGGGTGAATGGTTCAGGGATTGAGGCCCTTCCTCTTTGGCCCTTTTTCCTCACCAAAAACTGGGTCTCTTTTCCGGAATACTTAGTGGATCAGCTTTGGAGCCCCTTCTGTTTTCAGCCAGGTGGACTTGAGTACCTTGCTTCTGCCAGGAGCCTTTTGCTTAAGGGTGAATTTTTCAGGGATTGCGGCCCTTCCTCTTTGGAGATCAAGATGTTCTGTACGTTTTTGAACTTTTTATGTGTTCTGCAATTTCACAATTTAGATGAACAATAAAGATATTTTACTGAGGTAGTTTCAGGGGACAAGTATACAGTTTTCAAAGACATCTTCCTAACACTTTCCTGTACAAAGTTCTCTAGTGCCTCAAAAGTAGTATCCCCATGAGGTAGTCATACCTTAGGCCAGGGGTTGCCGAACTATGGCCCTCTAGTTGTTCAGGAACTACAATTCCCATCATGCCTAGTCATGTCTGTGAATGTCAGAGTTTTACAATGGCTCATGGGATGTGTAGTTCGGCAACAGCTGGAGGGCCGTAGTTTGGAGATCCCTGCCTTAGGCAGATGGCTAAATCCATACCGAGTCCTTCTCAATGCAAGAGTTCATGTAGAGAGCCCGGAGCACAGCAAGAGAAACAATAAGCACAGGGCGGCATGACAGAGGGAATAGGGGGTTAACTAAAGAAGGCTCTGGTCATGTGGGGAGGGGGCGGAGGAGCAGGCATCCAGAGGGGGGAGTGGCTTCACACACAGGATCAGTCTGGCCACGAGGAGAGAACTTCCCACCCTCCCTCCCTAATCTTTGGGGGGTTTTGTTGTGGTTATTAATGTTTCTACTTTGCATTTCAGATACCAGGATGTCGTGGCAGCGGCGTGGTGTTGGTCTTTGCGGGTGGAGGTTAAACCCCAGTTATGGAAGAGGGCGGGACTCATTGGTGATATGGGGCCCGTGGGTGGTGGTCCAGCTAACGGTGGTTTTAGCTGGAAGGTGGTTACCGGGTGCACTGCGGTCAGTGGTTTGTATCTCCGAGCCAGCAGGTCAGCTGGAGGCCTATTTTAGTTTTAAGGTACCGCAGTGCCGGATTGGAGATGGTGTTTAGAGTGGTGGGTTTTTCCTGCAAAGACCAACGGGTGGAGTTAACGGGTACTACAGTTTTATTACAGTTTTTATACAGTTATGTTTATTGATGTTAATTTATTTGAATATTTAATAAACAAAAGTTTATTGGCTGCTACGGCCAATTATTTACTCCAATTTTGGTGTGGTCTCCTTTTCTGGGGGGAGTATGGGGACGTAGCAGTGTTTAAGATATATATATATGTTTACAATATGGGGGATAGTAGCCCATCTATTATACCAGTGTCAAGTAAATCCACAAGAGGTATCACTAATCCATAACAGGGTCCAGATTAAGGTATCACAAGTCCATATAAGTCCATAAACCCCACTGGGAAACCTGACTGGGAAACCTGACTGGGCTCCCCCTCTCCCCCAAGGGGTGATCTGGACCGACAGCATAACAGCTACATTGTGTAAGTTATTTCCCAGGCCAACCTCTTAGGGGACTAATGAGCCCCTCTTTATATAGATTATGACATGCAGGGGGCATTATCCTTCCTGAAAAGAGTGGGAAAACCTGTCCAGCAGCGTTAACCCTTCCCTTCTTTCCAGGAAGCACTAGCTCAGCAGGTCAACCTAAGTGCAACAATTCTACATTGTAACTTTGACACATAAATATATTGACCCGATTAACCTCTGAGCCTGAGCATGGCAGCAGAAAAACTTTTAACACACAGAACTTTTCGGGAAGCACGCGCTTAAACACTGATTGCGTCCAATCAAGCTTGATTATTGGAGTGTCTCTCCACATGCACCTCGACCCATCAGCCTCTTCGTCAGGAGACAGTGTATATTGGGGTGAGCTTCCCTTTTTTGGGAGAACTTGAGAAACAAAACAAATTTGTGGGACCAGAGGACTGATGGAATAAAATATCTTCAGACAAAATTGTCTTCCCACCTCCTTTTAAAGCCACAACTCAACATCTCTGTCTTTGGTTTTTATGGGGGTTGAGTTAGGAGGAAATTTTTTTCATGTTTTTCCTAAAAAATTTGCACATTTAAAGCCAAATGCCCCCCCCCCCCCCCCCACCAACTAGCACCACCACAGAATAAGCCTACCCTTTCCACCTCTCCGGCCTCTGCACCTTAGCTACAGTGGTGTGAAAAAGTGTTTGCCCCCCTTCCTCATTTCCTGTTCCTTTGCATGTTTGTCACACTTAAGTGTTTCGGAACATCAAACCAATTTAAACAATAGTCAAGGACAACACAAGTAAACACAAAATGCAATTTGTAAATGAAGGTATTTATTATTAAAGGTGAAAAAAAAATCCAAACCATCATGGCCCTGTGTGAAAAAGTGATTGCCCCCCTTGTTAAAACATACTATAACTGTGGTTGTCCACACCTGAGTTCAATTTCTCTAGCCACACCCAGGCCTGATTATTGCCACACCTGTTCACAATCAAGGCATCACTTAAATAGGAGCTGCTTGACACAGTAAGGTCCACCAGAAGATCCTTAAAAGCTACACATCATGCCGAGACCCAAAGAAATTCAGGAACAATTGAGAAAGAAAGTAATTGAGATCTATCAGTCTGGAAAGGGTTATAAAGCCATTTCCAAAGCTTTGGGAATCCAGCGAACCACAGTGAGAGCCATTATCCACAAATGGCGAAGACATGGAACAGTGGTGAACCTTCCCAGGAGTGGCCGGCCGCCCAAAATTACCCCAAGAGCGCAGCGACGACTCATCCAAGAGGTCACAAAAGACCCCACAACAACGTCCAAGGAACTGCAGGCCTCACTTGCCTCAGTTAAGGTCAGCGTTCATGCCTCCACCATCAGGAAAAGACTGGGCAAAAATGGCCTGCATGGCAGAGTTCCAAGGAGAAAACCACTGCTGAGCAAAAAGAACATCAAAGCTCGTCTCAATTTCTCCACAACACATCTTGATGATCCCCAAGACTTTTGGGACAACATTCTGTGGACCGATGAGACAAAAGTGGAACTCTTTGGAAGGTGTGTGTCCAAGTATATCTGGCGTAGAAGGAACACTGCATTTCATAAAAAGAACATTATACCAACAGTAAAATATGGTGGTGGTAGTGTGATGGTCTGGGGCTGTTTTGCTGCTTCAGGACCTGGAAGACTTGCCGTGATAAAAGGAACTATGAATTCTGCTGTCTACCAAGAGATCCTGAAGGAGAATGTCCGACCATCTGTTCGTGTACTCAAGCTGAAACCAACTTGGGTTCTGCAGCAGGACAATGATCCTAAACACACCAGCAAGTCCACCACCGAATGGCTGAAGAAAAACAAAATGAAGACTTTGGAGTGGCCTAGCCAAAGTCCTGACCTGAATCCTATTGAGATGTTGTGGTATGACCTTAAAAAGGCCGTTCATGCTCGAAAACCCTCTAATGTAACTGAATTAGGACAATTCTGCAAAGATGAGTGGGCCAAAATTCCTCCAGGACGCTGTAAAAGCCTCATTGCACGTTATCGCAAACGCTTGGTTGCAGTTGTTGCTGCTAAGGGTGGCCCAACCAGTTATTAGGTTTAGGGGGCAATCACTTTTTCACACAGGGCCATGATGGTTTGGATTTTTTTTCACCTTTAATAATAAACACCTTCATTTACAAATTGCATTTTGTGTTTACTTGTGTTGTCCTTGACTATTGTTTAAATTGGTTTGATGTTCCGAAACACTTAAGTGTGACAAACATGCAAAGGAACAGGAAATGAGGAAGGGGGCAAACACTTTTTCACACCACTGTAAATTAAAACCCCAGTTTATCTGACTGAATTGTGGGTCACATGACAGGTCAAGTCCCAATTCTTCTTTCTCCTGGCCTGTTGGATGAAGAGGAAGAATTATTCTAGAGGAGCATGTTTATCAAAACCATGGATTTAATAAAAATATGAGTGGTTGAAGCGTGCCATTACATAGTTACATAGTTAGTCAGGTTGAAAAAAGACACAAGTCCATCAAGTTCAACCACAATAAAAAATAAAAAATAAAAATAATATCATACAATCCCATATACCCAATTCTATACCCACAGTTGATCCAGAGGAAGGCAAAAAACCCCAGCAGAGCCATGATCCAATTTGTTAAAGCAGGGGAAAAAATTCCTTCCTGATCCCCCGAGAGGCAATCGGATTTTCCCCGGATCACCTTTCCCTATAAATGTCACCCAGTTATATTCTGTACACTTAGGAAATAATCCAGGCCCTTCTTAAAGCAATTCACTGAGCTGGCCAGAACCACCTCTGCAGGGA
Source organism: Lithobates pipiens (assembly GCF_037356315.1). Classification (NCBI taxonomy): domain Eukaryota; kingdom Metazoa; phylum Chordata; class Amphibia; order Anura; family Ranidae; genus Lithobates; species Lithobates pipiens. Next base: position 2,517,410 of record NW_027507825.1, read on the forward strand.
GTCTATTCCACATTTTCACAGCTCTTACTGTGAAGAAACCTTTCCGTATTTGGAGATAAAATCTCTTTTCCTCTAGACGTAAAGAGTGCCCCCTTGTCCTCTTTGTTGACTGTAAAGTGAGTAACTCAACGCCAAGTTCCCTATATGGACCCCTTATATATTTGTACATGTTGATCATATCCCCCCTTAATCTCCTCTTATCAAGAGTGAATAAATTCAGTTCCTCTAATCTTTCCTCATAGCTGAGCTCCTCCATAGCCTCTTATCAGTTTGGTTGCCCTTCTCTGCACTTTCTCCAGTTCCCCGATATCCTTTTTGAGAACTGGAGCCCAAAACTGAACGGCATATTCCAGATGAGGTCTTACTAATGATTTGAACAGGGGCAAAATTATATCTCTCTCTCTGGAGTCCATACCTCTCTTAATACAGGATAGGACTTTGCTCGCTTTGGAAACCGCACCAAAACCCCCAGATCCTTCTCCACTATGGATCCCCCCAGATCCTTCTCCACTATGGATCCCCCCAGATCCTTCTCCACTATGGATTCCCCCAGTTGTACTCACCCTAGCATGTATGATGCATGCATATTCTTAGCCCCCATTGATTTGATAAAGATCAAGGTGGTTGAAATGCGTAATCCAGAGGGCCGTGCTTATCAAATCCATGGACCTGATAAAGGCCTGAGTGGTTGAAACACTTCCTCCAGTGAAAAATGTTTATTAAATTCATGAAACTGATAAAGGCCTGAGTGGTTGAAATGTGCAAATCTAGTGGATCGTGCTGATCGAATGCAGGGGTTCGAAAGACACAAATGGTTGAAACGTGTCAGAAGGCGTTAATCGAATCTATGAGTTTGACAAAAGCCCAAGGGGTTAAAACACGTAATCCAGAGGAGCATGCTTATCAAAGCCATGAATTTGATAAAAGGCCCGAGTGTTTAAACCACGACATCCAGAGAAACAGGTTTATTAAATCCACAAAACTGATAAAGGCCAGAGTGGTTGAAATGCGCCACGTTTATCAAATCCATGGGTTCTATAAAACACACATGGTCAAAATACATCAGAAAGCATTTTTATATAATCCATGGATTTGATGAAGGTCCAAGTGGTTGAAATGTGCCATCTAGTGGAGCATGCTGATCAACTCCAGGGGTTCAAAAGACACAAATGGTTGAAATGTGTCAGAAGGTGTTAATTGAATCTATGAATTTGACAAAAGCCCAAGGGGTTAAAACACGTAATCCAGAGGAGCATGCTTATCAAAGCCATGAATTTGATAAAAGGCCCGAGTGTTTAAACCACGACATCCAGAGAAACAGGTTTATTAAATCCACAAAACTGATAAAGGCCAGAGTGGTTGAAATGTGCCATGTTTATCAAATCCATGGGTTCTATAAAACACACATGGTCAAAATTCATCAGAAAGCATTTTTATATAATCCATGGATTTGATGAAGGGCCGAGTGGTTGAAATGTGTCATCTAGTGGAGCATGCTGATCAACTCCAGGGTTTTGAAAGACACAAATGATTGAAATGTGTCAGAAGGTGTTAATTGAATCTATGAATTTGACAAAAGCCCAAGGGGTTAAAACGGGTAATACAGAGGAGCATGCTTATCAAAGCCATGAATTTGATATAAGGCCTGAGTGTTTAAACCACGACATCCAGAGAAACAGGTTTATTAAATCCACAAAACTGATAAAGGCCAGAGTGGTTGAAATGTGCCATGTTTATCAAATCCATGGGTTCTATAAAACACACATGGTCAAAATTCATCAGAAAGCATTTTTATATGATCCATGGATTTGATGAAGGTCCGAGTGGTTGAAATTTGCAAATCTAGTGGAGCATGCTGATCAACTCCAGGGGTTCGAAAGACACAAATGGTTGAAACGTGTCAGAAGGCGTTAATCGAATCTATGAATTTGACAAAAGCCCAAGGGGTTGAAACAGGTAATCCAGAGGAGCATGCTTATCAAAGCCATGAATTTGATATAAGGCCGGAGTGTTTAATTCACGTCATCCAGAGAAACAGGTTTATTAAATCCACAAAACTGATAAAGGCCAGTGTGGTTGAAATTTGTCATCTAGAGGAGCGTGTTTATCAAATCCATGGGTTGTATAAAACACACATGGTCAAAATACATCAGAAAGCATTTTTATATAATCCATGGATTTGATGAAGGTCCGAGTGGTTGAAACGTATCACCCAGAGGAGCATGTTTATCAAATCCAAGTGGTTGGAACATCTCATGCAGAGGAGGCACTTATCAAATTTATGGGTTTGTTGGTTCAAACACACCATCCAGAGAAGTGCGTTTATCTAATCCATAGATTTGATGAAGATCCGAATAGTTAAACTGCATCATCCGGTGGAGCGTGTTTTTTTGGAACCGCCTTTCAGGTGTGGTTTTAGACATGAAAGCTCCAAGCCTGTGAGGTCTACCATCACATTTTGTGGGTTTTATTTATGGCATCGGTAGGCTTACAGTATTTTTGCTTTGTTTTATACATTTCTATTCTTATTATAGCACTTTAACAATATTTTTGTGGCATTAAAAGGAAGGTCCTCGTTATTGCCCAGGGTCGTGGTCTTTGAGCTCTGCTTGGGAAATTATTGTTTCCTTGTATTTCTCTGGATAGAAAAAATAAATAAATCAGTTTTATAACTTATAAAAACGAGTATTTTCACACGACGGTTCTAGTTTCTGGTTATAGCCGAGGGAATGTTAATCCCCCGGGTGGAATTCTTCTCTCACCTTCTCTGACGCTGTGTATAACGCCGGCTCAAAAAGGGATTTACAAAACACAGTGACACTCGAGAGTGTGAAATGTCAAGTGGTGGTATTAAAAAAAAAAAAGTTCTTCACAATGAAGCGCATATTTTAACAAACCGCTAATGACTTTGTCAACACGGGACCACCAAACAGGCGTCCTTATGGAGGGTTGGCATCCCTTTACATCTAGCAGTGAGCATGTTGTGGGTCATTGGCGTGAAGAGTCTGTGCTGACGGGACCAACCTGCAGGAGAACAAGATATCTCCTGAAAGAGCAGCATGGATTCTTGAACAAGACCTCAAAAAGTGTCTTGGAGACCTCGCTTACAAATAGAATAATGATAAGATAGAACAAGTCCAGTGATGGGCAACCAAAATAGTGAAAGGTCTAAAGCAGGGGTGTCAAACTCAATTTCATTGCTGGTCGCATCAGCATTATGGTTGTCCTCGTTATAGTTGTATCTGTAAGACTTTATAAATTTATGCAGGGCTTTTTTCTCAGAGAATAGGTGCAGGAACTCAACCATGCCCCCCGCTGAACTGCATGGGTGTGTCCACATTGCAGTGGGAGGACTTTAAAGGAGTAATAAATACCAGAAGTGCGATGCGTATTGAGTTCAGGGGTGTGTTATGTACAGAGTACACAGTTCAGGGGTGTGTTATGTACAGAGTACACAGTTCAGGGGTGTGCTACGTACAGAGTACACAGTTCAGAGGTGTGCTACGTACAGAGTGCACAGTTCAGGGGTGCGCTACATACAGAGTGCAGAGTTCAGGGGTGCGCTACATACAGAGTGCACAGTTCAGGAGTGTGCTACATACAGAATGCACAGTTCAAGGGTGTGCTACATACAGAGTGCACAGTTCAAGGGGTGTGCTATTTTAAGAGTGCAGAGTTCAGGGATGCGCTACATACAGAGTGCAGAGTTCAGGGGTGTGTTATGTACATAGTGCATAGTTCAGGAGTGCACTACATACAGAGTGCAGAGCTCAGGGGTGTTGTATGTACAGAGGGCAGAGTTCAGGGGTGCGCTATGTACAGAGTGCAGCGTTCAGGGGTGTGCTGTGTACAGAGTGCAGAGTCCGGGGGTGCGCTACATACAGAGTGCAGCGTTCGGGGGCGTGCTGTGTACAGAGTGCAGAGTTCATGGGTGTGATACGCACAAAGTGCAGAGTTCAGTAGTGTGCTACATACAGAGTGCAGAGTTCAGCAGTGCATTACGCACAGAGTGCATAGTTCAGGAATGTGCTGCATACAGGGTGCAGTGTTCAGGAGTGTGCTACATACAGAGTGCAGCGTTCAGAGGTGTGCTACGTACAGAATGCAGAGTTCAGAGGTGTGGTAAGTACAGAGTGCAGAGTTCAGGGGTGCACTGTGTACAGAGTTCAGGGGTGCACTGTGTACAGGCTGCAGGGTTCAGCAGTGTGCTACGTGCAGAGTTCAGATTGGGCTATGTACAGAGTGCAGCGTTCAGGGGTGTGCTGTGTACAGAGTGCAGAGTTCAGGGGTGTGCTACATACAGTCTGCAGAATTCAGGGGTGCGCTTTGTACACAGTGCAGAGTTTAGTGGTGCGCTACACATGGAATGCAGAGTTCAGGGGTGCACTACGTACAGGGTGCAGCGTTCGAGAGTGCGCTACCTGCAGAGTGCAGAGTTCAGAGTGCGCTAAGTACAGAGTGCAGAGTTCAGAGTGCGCTAAGTACAGAGTGCAGAGTACGGAGTGCGCTAAGTACAGAGTGCAGAGTTCAGAGTGCGCTAAGTACAGAGTGCAGAGTTCAGGGTGCTCTACGTACAGAGTGCAGAGTTCAGAGTGTGCTAAGTACAGAGTGCAGAGTACGGAGTGCGCTAAGTACAGAGTGCAGAGTTCAGGGTGCGCTAAGTACAGAGTGCAGAGTACGGAGTGCGCTAAGTACAGAGTGCAGAGTTCAGAGTGCGCTAAGTACAGAGTGCAGAGTTCAGAGTGTGCTAAGTACAGAGTGCAGAGTACGGAGTGCGCTAAGTACAGAGTGCAGAGTTCAGGGTGCGCTAAGTACAGAGTGCAGAGTTCAGAGTGTGCTAAGTACAGAGTGCAGAGTTGAGGGGTGCGCTACTGGACCCAGATCGCTATTGTCAGCGTCATGTCGAATCTCCTATCTATATCGAACTGTTGTCGCAACGAAAACGAAAATAAAGCATTTTTTTATGTCGGATCTTTCTGTTTTCGGATTTTGCGCGCTCGTTATCGTTTGTTAAAACGATAACAAAAATATCCGAAATTCGAACGAAAACGAATGCACATGTCTATAAAAAACAGAGACTTGTTTATTGGGCGTGGTTCCTCATGTTAAATATACAAAGGTAGGTGGGTTTAACCCTTTCAGCCCCGGAAGGATTTACCCCCCCCGCCCCCCCCTTCCCGACCAGAGCGTTTTTTTGTGATTCGGCGCTGCGTCGCTTTAACTGACAATTGCGCAGTCGTGCGACGCGGCTCCCAAACAAGATCGATGCCCTTTTTTCCCCCCACAAATAGAGCTTTCTTTTGGTGGTATTTGATCGCCCCTGTGTTTTTTTTTTGCGCTGTAAACAAAAAAAAACGCATTATTTTTTACTTTTTTGCTATAATAAATATCCCCCAAAAATATATTAAAAAAAAACGTTTTTTTTCCTCAGTTTAGGCCGATACATATTCTTCTACATATTGTTGGTAAAAAAAAAAAACGCAATAAGCGTTTGTTGATTGGTTTGCACAAAAGTTATAACGTCTACAAAATAGGGGATAGTTTTATGGCATTTTTATTAATAATCTTTTTATTTTTTTTACTAGTAATGGCGACGATCAGCGATTTTTATCGCGACTGCGAAATTTTGGCGGACACATCGGAAACACTTTTGACACATTTTTGGGACCGTTGGCATTAATACAGCGATCGATGCTATAAAATTGCATTGATTACTGTAAAAATGTCACCGGCAGTGAAGGGGTTCACCACTAGGTGGCAGTGTAGGGGTTAAGTGTATCCTAGGGAGCATGTTTCTAACTGTCTGGGGGGGGGCGTGGTTGTGTGGTTGTGTGTGACATCACACTGATCGCTGCTCCCGATGACATCGGTGTGCTGTTGCTAGGCAGAACGGGGAGATGCTGTTTACATCGGCAATCTCTCCCCGTTCTTGAGCTCCGTGACACGATCGCGGCCACGGAGCTCTCGGCAGGTGCGTGCACGCGCATGCGCGGCGGGAAGTTCAAAGTGACGTACGGGTAGGTTACTTTGCCCAGTCGTGCCATTCTGCCAACGTATAAGTACAGGAGGCGGTCGGGAACCGGTTAAAGGGGTTGTAAAGCTAAAATCAATTTTTTGGCAATATCTATCTATATATATGTTCTGTAGATCATGAATCTAGTGGTTATTTCTGCCGAAATTTTTTATTTACCTGTTAGATAAATAGGCACTTCCTCCTTTCCTCTCTTCATGTTCTCCTCAACTTCCAGGTTTTCGAGCGCGCTCCCTGCAGCAACGCCGCGGCTTCAAAGGAACTACAATTCCCTTGATGCTTAGCGGTGCCGCCGTTTCGCTGTATGGTGACGAACCCGAGCCACACTTCCACTTCAGCAAAAAAAGGGGGGGGAGTAGGGCGGAGTAAAGGCGGGGGCTGTGCTGAGATGGTCATTCAGATTACAATAGCAAGGCACGGGAGGCGGAGCTACAGCATCATAGACACGCCCGGCAGCTCCCCTGCCTGTAAACGCACACATTGTCTCCCCGCAGGAACGTAGTCCCAAGGGAAGGGGCACGAGCACGCCGGCTAACCCCCAGCCAGAACGGCTCGGATGATGGGGGCAAGCTTCTAGAGGAGGAACAGGAAGTTGAAAATTAACACACAGAAAAAAAAAAGCATTTACAAAGGAAGGCCAAGGA